>NC_133832.1:11843846-12151153 GCF_047830755.1 Zonotrichia albicollis
CACAGCTGAGAAGGACAATGTCACTCTCACTGGAAGGTGTAGGCTTCATTTCAAGCTGCTCTCCATCCTTCTAATTAAGTACTTTATAACTCATCTTCCACAAAAAGCCTCAGCTCCAGGTATAAAAACAAACATCTCTGTTGAGAAACAGATGTGAATATAACTAAAGTAGAAACAAAATAACCCATCTGTAGGAAAAAAAAAGAGAAAAAGAGAAAAATTGAATCAAGCATGTTAGTCCCTGCTCCATCTAGAGCAGTTAGGTTTGACCCATGTACACCTGCTATTTTACAGTGTTCTCAAGCCTCAGGGTCATTTATTTGATCTGGCAAGAAGAAAGGAAGCAAGGGCCAAGAGAGCTTTCCTACCCATCCTTTTCACTGCCTAACACCTCATCTCATTGTCAAAGAGCACATTTAGCTTGCAGCCTGGCACTCACTAGAACTCAGACTGATTTTTATTTCTAGGGCCACTATTGAACCAGGAGCTGTCAGGGTTGAAGGCTCATGATGCTATTTCAGCTTCACTGAGTGACCCATGTGGGCTCTACATCCAACATTCAGTCCATTAGCTGCACTTAGAAAAATCTGACTTTTGTTCTTGAAATAGGCTACTGTGCTCCATTGTGTATTGTGAGTGGAAATAATTTTCACCACCCACCCAGAGCAAACCAGACCAGTGGGAGCCAGCAGAGCCCTGGGTTAATTGCTGTAGGAGCTGCCTACCAAAATCCCGTACAGCCCCACCAACACAGTCATCCTTTGTCATTCACAGCCCCTCTGTCCATGCTCTGTCCCTGCAGCTTGCAACTCAGCCTCTCGAGTTAAGAGAAATGTTCTACAGCAAGAAAGTCAGCCCTGGTCCTTTCTACTTTCAAGACATTATTTTAAGATGTGGAAGAAGCCAGGCTTAGGGACTGTAGTCAAATAATAGATCTTTCTAATTGCATGACTAGGAAATGGGAGGAGTAGCAGCAGTCTTTCAGTGCAGGAGGAGTTCATCCCTTCCTGCAGTACAGCAGCACTGTCATCTCCTTCAGAAGGCTGAGGCACTAACTAGGAGGTAGCACTCACCTGTTTGCACCTTACCCGGCTGAGGTGGATCCAGCACACACTTTTACCTCCACTGATCATACAGAAAAAAGCAGAAAAATGCGAAAATATCGATGCCCTTGTTACTCCCAAATCTTTTATCTGTTCTGCAGTCAAGCTATAAAGCAAAGACTTTCAAGAAATAGCCAGTTTGTTCATTAACAAGAAGTCTCACCCAAGTTGGTTTTGCTCAGCTATGCCATGTACAGATCTGGTTTGAAGTCTTGAAGAAGGCACTCCAGAGCTGACAGAGATAGAATAAATTATTTGAATTGGGAAATGTTGTGCAACTGTTTAATTTACTTTGTGGAAATCCTCCTCACAGACCAAGACTAATACTGTGCCAAGAGCCTTATACACACAACACTGCAGCTCATTCTGTACCATGCTGCTATTTTCCACTGTAATTTAATGTATGGGATTTTATCACCAGTCTTTCAGGTACAGACCTCAACCAGAACAAAATGGCTTACAACATCTCTTGCTGGCAAGAGTTTAGATGTCTGCTTAAAAGGCAGCTGGAGCTAAAATATGACAGGCAGCAGACTAACCTTAACCAAGGATGAAGCTTCCAGACAGATTTTCTCTCCCCAAACACAGTCAGCTCCTCTGGGGTCTGCTTTCCCTCTGTGTTATAAGGGCTGGTAACAGGGTACTGATCCAGCCCTTGGGGGTGGCTCACAACAGAGGTAGTGCTGAGTGCAGGCTTAGGAAAGGGCAGCACTCTTTTGACTGAGGTGAAGCTGGCTGGCTGTTATTTACTTTCTTAAGTACTTTTTCACTTTTCTTTAAATTTAAAAGAGCTTTCTGCTGTGCCTCTTCCATGTCCTGTTTTCCACCATCTGTGTTCTGCCCACTCCATCTGAGGGTTCTCCCTGATTCCCTTCTCCAGATCTGGGTCCCCTTTGAACAGCCTTTCTGTTCAAGCAGTTGGGACAGGAAAAACAGACTCCTCTCTTTTCATTCCCCATCAGCAGTGCTTCCCCCTCTGCCCAGAAAACTGCCAGTGCAGAGCAGCCCTGTGTGTTGGGGGAGAGCTGCTCTGGGTGGCACATCCTGGACCTTGGGCAGGTGAGAGAGACAACAGGAGAACCCGGCTCCCTCAGGCTGCTTCACACCTGCCCCCAGTAAAAGGCAGGTCTCCAAGGGCACATCCTGACACCTTGCAAAAAGCAGAGCAGCAGGAGCTGGGTGCAGCAAAGAGGGAAGGTCCTGGCACGCTGTCTAAAAGGATGAAGAATATCATCACTGTTAGCAAGATGGTGTTGCCTTTGTGCTGATATTTGACATACAGACCTAGCAAATAGACTCTCCAAAGCAAACACCCATATTGCAGGCTGACTTCTGCAAGCTGCAATTTCCTGTCCTTAGCTGGCAGTTACAGGAATACTGTCAGTATATTCATATCAAAAAGTCCAACCAAAAAAGCAAAAAATTTAAGCAAAAGGACATTGCCAATGAAAATCTGACCTTTCTGAGACTGACAAGTACTGTAGATGTTGGATGGCTCTGCTCCTAAATACACCTGCAGTCAGCCATTAAGTATTGCACAATAAAACTGCCCCATACTGAAAGTTTTGCCCAAGCCTTAAAGGCCACCCATCCTAGAGAAGCATATCCATTCAGCAGAATTACAGGACCACCACAGACAAATAAAACAAATCTGTTAGCAGAGAGTTAGGTGACCTTCAGGAGATCATCACCTTCTAAGAAACTTACAGATATAAAACTCAAAATTAGTGGGGTTAAAAGGCCTCACAGGCTTTTGCATCCTTGATTGCTTCCTTTGAGCCAAGTCATGCATGGAGATAAGCACTGGGCATATTAATTTCCATGAAACTCATGTCCTGGCTGTATTTCTTACTCATTTGAGTAATTTCTTAGAATTGTTATTCTTTTAGTGATAATAATCTTGCAGGAACCCTGGCCATAGGGTAGAAGGGACCTCACAGATGACTGAAACCAGCCTCCTTTCCTTGAAATAGTGCCATATAATCCCAGTCACAAGACTTGCCAACCCAGGCTTTAAACTAGTGAGGCATCCTGTTCTCTGTGCTCTGTGGATATGGCTTTCCAAGAGTGCCCTGATGCCTAACTGGTTCTCTTGTGGTTTTAGCAAGTTTTATAGAACACTTACAGTCTTTACAGCTCTACCTGCAAAGCACTTCAAAAGATTCTGTTAAGACTTACCACAGTAAACCTGCTGACTACATAATACAAATTCAAAGTAATTCCAGGTCAAACCTTTAATCAGAGAGACCTCTGTAAGCTGCTTCTCACCCTTATTAAAGAGATTTAGGAAACCATGAAGGAGGTTGGAGAGTTACTGCTGTGCCATTTAAAAAGGCTCCATTAAGATTTGGGTATTTTTATCTTTTAGAAAAAAGCATTTGCACATTATAACTCTAAGAAGACAATTATAAGAGCATTCTGAGAGTCTTTTCATTTTAACTATATGGGGGGGAAATGGCACAGCAAAGTATGGGAAAGAAAATACATTGCCTAAGCCTTTTTCTTGAATAGGATCCTAACTAGCCATGTCACAGCTGCAGTGAAGTGTCTCATGTTCCTGTGATTTATTACTATAAGGGCCACATCATCTGCCAAAGTGTGCTTGTAAGAAATTAAATGGTTTCCAAAGGAAACTTTCAAACAAGACAGATTTTAGATTTGCATTTTCACCCTGATTAGTGTCTGTGAAGCTCCTTTGAAAACTTTTGTATCAAGCACAAATATAAAATTATTTCCAAATGCAGTTTGAATGGGGGAAGTTTTCAGGAAGGAAGCCCAGTTACCCACAGAAAGAGATTAAGAGACTGTTTAGAGGAGTGAGAAGGCAGAACAGCACTGAAAGAGAAAGGAAGTGGCAAAGTTCCAACACGCTGTGCCTTGGACCCAATTGCTTTCTGTCCAACATGATGAGTTGCTCAGAGGCCTGAGTTACTCTGCTACCCTTTTAGCTTGACCATGGACAATAAGCCTCAAATCAAGTGTAAGAAACAAATTAAGGGCTTGATCCTACACTCCCAGTTCCCTTTCACTTCAAGCTGAGGAGGGAGAACAGTATTAAGATCTATATTAATGTTGATCATGGTGTCATTCCTGATGGGCATCGATCCAGAAAAATCCCAGAAAAGAAAACTCCCACAATTAGCCCAGCTACTGCAGAAAGACAATTTCAGACCACAGCAGAAAATGAAGCAGCAACATTTCCATTGATCCCAATAGCATCAGAGAACCTCAGAGTCAGCCTTTCAAGACTCTTGTTTGCACATGAGTGTTTCTGCCAACTTGTATCAAGTTCTCATTTCCAAAGCAAAATAAATTTAACCTCACAATATTTGTCCACTGCTGTAAGACTGCTCTGTTTTCCTGATGTAGGTCAGCAAAACTCAGTACATCTACAAAGAAGTCCCAACACTTTCATCAGAAAGACTTTGGAAACAAAATATTAATCTATTACATCTAAGGTATGGAAAGAGCCAAAACAAAACAGAAATACATAGAAAAGGAAAAAGTATGTAATAATCTAAACAAATTGGCAAGATGTAACACTGGGTATTCTCTGTAGAATGCCCAGAAGTTTACGACTTTAGTAACAGGCCAAACAAATATCTTGGTCAGTCTTGACTGATGCTATATAAATTACCAAAACTGCAGCAGTGAGGAAGGACTGACATCTTGCTGGGCTGAAGAAGTGACTTGATTTACAGATGTGCCAGGAAGTTCCTGAGGGTAAATTACTGTTGTGTCAAATGACATGCACTCTGTAGAATAAATGCTTTAAATAAATAACTTTAGTCCTCTAGCATCAGAATCAAAAAGCACAGATAGTTGCCATGAGACACTGGGGACAAAGCAGCTTTGGTAGTTAACACCAAGGAGGAGATTCTCCCCTGAGTTATAGAGTCTTCAGAGGGGATGTAACCAGATGCAGGGAATAACCAGATGTATGAATAGATTAAAATATGTGGCTAAGAATAAAAACAGAAGGGTTTTTTGAACTTGGTCTTCCTACATTTATCTGGTAGAAAGGTTTTGCATAGCTTCTGCAAGAGATTATTTCTGATTTTGAATTTGCAACAGCAGTTGCCCCCAGTGGCACCTCCCTATAAACCATGAATACACATTCAAGGAGCACAAGTTACACCACCACAACACCTCAATCCATTTGCTTTAGCACCAACCTGTAAAAGGATGACACACAACTGTTCAGTCTTCTACTTGCTTCCTTTTCTTCCTCCCAAGATAAAACAAGTGTTTCATCTAAACTACTGCAATTTCCTTGGGGAGACAGGATTGCACTGTAATGAAGCCCATCAAATTTGTTTTAGAACTATGAAATGCTGGGATCAGGCCAAAAGAATCCCTCCAGGCATACAGCATATTTCTCTTCCTATGCATTGTATCTACAGTCTCATTCCAATACCATGTACCAAAGCCTTTTCCTCATGCAGAGAAGCCAGGTAGCACAGGACAACCCACAGAGGACATTCCTGACAGATTCTTTGACAGATGCGCAAGACATGCTGTTGGCACTGTATTTTTTACCTGGTTCAGATTAATAATTAAAACTGATTCAGCACTGAGAATCTTCTGACTTTGTACTGATCAGGAAAAACATGTTCAACTATGAGATGACTAGAATCATTAAAATACTATTTCAGAGAACTGCTGTTAAGTGATAATTTTGCTCTTCAAATAGGAAGAGAGGATTAATAATTGAATCCAAAGACTTAGTTATATATATTTGGTGGGTTTGTTTCATAATAGAAAGAATTACTTGAGTAGAAATCCATTACAGTTTTTAGTATTCCCAAGCTAGTCTGATTCTAAGCTTTTCCATTAAGCAGCACAGTTATAATGGCATTAACTACTTAAGCAGCAAAAACAGCACATAATTATCACTTTTAATTCAATCTTTTAGCATGTGAATAGATACTGCACATCGCTGACAATTCACATTCCTAAAGAGATTCTTCTACTCTGTCATAGCAGCTTCACCTCCTCTTGTACTGATATAACTGATCCAAGCATGTATAATTTTTTCCTCAATTAAAATTCCTCAGATTAATGAGATAGCAAATTTAAATCCAAAGGGGTAGCAATCAGCTACTGCTTTATTTACCTAAAGATAAATGTTTAGATATGAGCAGGAACTAGGGCACAATTACCCACGTACCAGCATATCAGCATCTCAAATCATGTGTGTACTCTCCAAATTGCACATATTAAAAACAAAAGCCCCACATAAAGAGTATAAAGTATATGGAAGCTCTAGAGAAATTAGGGGAGAAGACAGAAGGCTATGCAGCACATACCATCCCATAATTTTCTGCAGAAGGCCTTTTCCAAATAATCCCAGACTGACAACACTGAGCTCCTTAAAGATGCCACAAAATCACTGCATCACTGTTTCATGCATTTTATTTTAAAGGCCTATTAAGAACCCATTCCTTCTAATAGAATGGTATTTTCATCTCAACTTTTTTTTTCTTTTGGGATCGCGAAAATAAGATTTCCCTATCATTGCCTCTTTTTTTTTTTCTGTTTCTATTTGATCAATGATGATTCATTTTTTCCTGTGCTTCTAAGAGAGTTGACATTAAAATGCCTAGTTTATATTCTCTTTCTGTTGTACTTTTGCATTGGAGTCACTCACAATGATGTCAGCTCAGCTCTAGGCATTGTCTCTGATAGTTCAATTCCAGCTGAATTGCTGGAGCCAGCAGGACATTAGCATTCACTTGATTGATTTAGCATACTCAGAGGATAGGATGGGTTTTGTATTCAGGGACACACATGAAAAACTGAGGAAATTATAAAGCAGTCTAAAGTTCTTCTAGAGTCACATATCTTTTCCTTCTCACATACCTTCCTGCGCTTGAGGGCACCATCTAAATAACAGCCATTTCAATGCCAAGCCCTTCCCTGACAGTGTTCATGGAAGAAAGAGGAGAGAAAAGTAATTTAAAACTTGTTTAACATAGTTCATCAATTTAACAGATTCCAAGTCTAAAAGATCATATTATGCATTGCCTCCTATAAATACAGTAGAATTTCAGCTGTAATTTCCGCATTTTGTCCAACAATCGGAGAGAAAACTTTCTCAAATGTAAATACTTCAAACTGAGTTCTGAAATAAGTATTAAAAATATAACATTTGATGGCTTTAAAACTTTCTTCCTTTGTCCAGTGCCTACCCTTATGACAAGGTTTTGCTGTTGTATGTGACTCAAGATGCACATGACCTACAAAGAGTTTGTGTCTTTTCAGAGTCCAGATTCTTAAATCTGGAAAACTGAAGTGAAAAAGAGAATGCAGGCCAAAATTTTCAGAAGAGGTGGCTAAAGTTTGGCTCAGGAATTCATCTGCCTCAAAAGAAATGGTGAGCTGAGCAGGTGCCTGTGAACTGAACCAAGAAATATGACTTTATTTTCCTGCAAACTAGAATCTCCACCTCACTATGTTATGACTTCAAAGCAGGGATTCCCAAACTTTTCAACAATAGGACTGAAGACCTCAGCAGATATGTTTGTTCAATTACACACTTTATGGGCTGCATGAAATGACTGGAAAGGCCATACTGTAATAGAACATAGCTGACCTCTTCTTAAAAGTCCTTTTCCTGCACCATCTCTGTGGGCTCCAATGGGTGTTCAGCTACTCAAGGTGAGTTTGCAGCCTTCAGACCACAACCATACTTGATCCCTTTGACAGGACCTTTCACCTCCTGATACTTCCCCCATGGCTAAGCTAGGCCAGAATGGTTTGTCTTGGGATGAATTACCTCAGCTGAAAACGCCTTCAGCCAGCAATAAACATCCTTCCTTGAGTGGTGGGAAAGGATAAGCCAGAAACAAGTGACTGACAGACTAGCAGTTTTTACAGCTATAAAAGACCACTATGATTTTCATGAAACCAGAAATCTCCTCTAGACTCTCTGAGTGTGTAGAGAGTTCTCCATGATGTGGTGACATTCACATTGAGATACTTGCCTGGGACTCAGAGGAATTAGGAGACTCTTTGCACACCACCATCATTTGTTGGTAAGTGACATTGGCTCTAATCTATACTAATTCTTTGCTAGCTGTAACATAGATACCTTTATTAATGTGCGCTGTATTTTTATCTAGTAGTAGTTTTTTTGTTTATCTTGTGTTGTAAGTAAATCTGTTAAAGCCTTGAGTGTGTTTTCCTTATGTCTGTTCAATAAATAATTCATGTTGTAATAAGCCTGATTGGTCATTATTAAGGACTTGAGAGAGAGAGTGGGTTTTGGGGAGCTGGCTGCCTCAATAAAGGTAATGTCTAGTGCCAGAGAGCTGAGCAGAGGCAGGGACTTGTCTAAAGTCTCCCCTTTCATTCCTTACAACCTCCCTCTTCTGATGCAGTCAAATGGACAGGTAGAATTTGTGCATTTTCCAGTAGATTCAACATTATAAACAAATGGATGGTGTGACAACAACATCAGCTGTCCCAGTTCAACCTCACCTTTGCATTTCTCTTAATTTCAACAGTATCTCCTAATTAGGGGTTCTTTCTCTATGACATGTAGCTCAACTGGTGTTTTAAGTGCTCAGAAACACCTGCAATAGCTCTCCCTGCCTTCAGTTACCTGTTCTGAGTGCAGCTGCAGGCTCCAGCCCAGCCTCCCCCTGCACACACACATAGCAGGAAGACAGATGGGTCTGGACACTCATTTGTGATCATTAACAAGCAGTGCCTGTAAAAGATGACAAGTCATGTGTCAGCTGAAACATTTCACATTAATTGGAACAAAGTTCCTATCAAATATATTTTGATAATAGCCAATCTCTCAAGGATATTTTGCACCACACAGTGAGAATATGTTTGATGTCTTTCCTTGGAGGCAAGAAAGAGAACCAGAAGGCAAATGCAGCTACAGCCAGTGAAGAAAGACAAACAGAAAATAACAAAGAAACAGTTCTGTCTCTGGAGATAAGCAATGAACCATGGAGCCTATCAGCTCTGTCAGCAGGGTAGATCTTGACACAGGTTTGTGGGTTCCAAAGGCTGCTATTGTCCCAGAGACACTATGAAGGATCAGTAGGAAGTAGGAGATGATGTTGCAGCCAATGAACATCTCCCTGGACAGCGAGTCAGTACTCAAAGATGAAATCTGGCAATACTCTCGATGAATACAGAAGTGCATGTTTTAATACAAAGCTAATGCAAGGCCATTTGCAGTGATCTTAGAGGAGTCAGTTCTCCTGGCTCATTCCTACAATGTGACTGAGCATTTCCCTTGACTTTCCTCACTTAACTTCCATGTTAGGGCTGGCGCTTTCTCAGTTACAAGATTTGGTTGGTTCCCAGCCAATGGCAGAGTCACTTCAAATACTTGAATAGTTCAAATAGTTCCCCTGAAGTTCTTAAGAGTAGTTTCATGTAGTAATTTGAGATGGATAGTTAACAGGACTACATGTGTGTCTGTCTAAATGAGCTCCAAATACTTCACAATCACTGTGGTGAGACCTTATGCGTTACTATGGCATTTAAGTCTTTTTAACACCAAGCAACAGCTTCAGAAGCCAGAGAGTCTCTCTGGGTTTGTAACATGCTTTCCATGTTGCTTAGACTTTCTCTTCCCTGATCTACTGCTGGATAAAAGCAATGTTGAAAAGACATTAAAGCAACAGTCAAGATCTGTAGCTACATTAGTCATTCTGTCAGAGAGCTGGAAAGAACCTCACTGAAGTTAAGCAGGAAAACAATTTGCTGAAGCATCTGCTGAAGCAGTGAGTCGCAAGTCATTCAAATCTCTCTAAAGTACCTGATCAAGCAACTGCTGAAGCCCTGAAAGCCACAATTGATTCTGCAAACAGGGGATACTAAAAAAAGCTTTGAACTCATCTCTAGTCTCTGGTATGTGATAAAAAACTGACTGTCCACATATTTATTCCTTTAAAGCAGTCAGGTGGGGAAATACAGGATGAGTGATGTTCCCCTACCTGTACTAGCTAACAGTGCTCTCCTATCACTGTGTGTAATTGGCATTAGTTCCACTGAACTGAGCCATTTTGGACATGCACTGACCCAACCAAAGGAATTATTTTGTAACAGTTTTACCTGAACCTCAACCAATTGTTCCCCAGGCCCAGAAGAGCTAAGGAGTCATCACAGGTCTTTTTGCCAAATGTGACATTGTTGAGCATTGAATTCTACAATAGAGCCTTAAAAAAAAAAAACCTTACCAAATAACTGAGGCATCTGAGGCACCCAGACAGGTGCCATAAAATCCAGAGCACCTCAGCTGTAAATTGACTAATATAAAACCTGCTATATTCATCCAACCAGGATATAACTTACAAGATAGACAAAACCTGTATAGGGCTTTATCCTAATCAACGTCTTGGCTTAAGGGTATAGTTTATCAGCTAACAAAGAGATAAAACTTGCAAAATCTCTTTCTTATTTTTTCTTCCTCAAGAAGCAGGTGGGAAAAGGGAGCAAACTGTTGTTCTGTGATGCTCATTCAAATCAGGTGTCAACTTCAAGTTCTTGACAGCTGATGAAAAAGATTCTGATAATCTGGAGATCAGAACAATTATCACTAAAGGAAATAAAAGGTTGTATCAGTGGTAAATAAGGTTTTTGGTTTATTCTAAATATTAACTAACTTTGTGTGTGTTGTGCTGTCTGCCGGGGAGGCAGAGCAACAAGTGAAATGTGCCATGCTTTAAGCACAGTTTATTGTATTGGTTAGGAAATTTATGGCAGTGTCTCTGGGATTTGTCCCTAGATATACCTGAAATACTGATATACTTGATATATATTTGATCCTACATATACTTGGATATATTTTATTTGATCTTGGATACAGTTTAAGGCCAGTGCTGCCTTTCCGGGCGCTAGTGAGGGGGATGGACAGAGATACTGGGGCAGGGGAAGGGGACTGAGGAGGGAGAGTGACACTTGTGGGAGGGGGCACTATGACGGGATAAAAGCCTAGGGGTTGCTTAACTGCGATTTTCCTCGGAGGCACCAGCTCGAGATGTTTAGGTGCAGCTGTGCCGGGAATAATGAGTGCAGTGTGTGGGGAGACAAGCGGGGCACCCGTCCTGTGCCTGCGGCCGCCGTGAAGAGCCTTCTGCCCCAGCAGCAACTGTCCCTGGCGCTGGGAGCGTGACTGTCAAGGCTCAGACCGGTCCGAGTGGGAAGGTTCTCTAACCCCTGCGCTGACACAGCAGGGCCCGCGGCTGTTCCCCTCCCGGAGGGAAGCTGAGGGAGGCAGGGCCGCGCGCGCACCGCCAGGCGGCGCCCCCGCCCGCCGAGCGCTCGGAGCCCGGGGCGGCCGCGCGGCGCTTCCGGCGGCGCAGGAAGGGGCGGCGCGCGCGGCTCCGGTGAGCGGCGGGAGCGGCGGGGCCGCGGCCGGGGAGCTCGGGGAGCTGCGGCGGGAGCGGCGGTACCGCCGGGGCCGCGGGTCGGGGAGTCTGGGGAGCTGCGGCCGCTCCGGCACCGAGCGCCGTGGAGCGGGGCAGGCAGGGACCGGGCTCCGGGAGGGCTCCCCGCGGGCCGCGTCAGCGCCCGAGCCCGTCCCGCCGCCTCTCGGTGCTGCGGGCGAGGAGACGGCGGGGCCCGGGCCGTGTGGTCACGGCAACGGAGAGGGGCCGGGGCACAGAACTCGTGTCGTACCGTTACCGAGAGCTGCGACCGGGAACCTGGATATCGCCACAGCTTTCACCAGCCTCGTCCCGGTGCGGGAGATAAGGGAACTGCAGCGGGGTTTAGAGATTGCGGACTGCATTAGAACCGTATGGAACCTGCACTAGTGCACTTATTCCTGTGAGTTCTTACAGTGCGTCTCTTTTCTAGGAAAAATGATTTCTGAAAGCAGCTCCTTCATCAAGGGTGTGGTGCTTGGAGGAGTCTTCTGCATGTTGGTTACGCTCCTCGGACACATTAAGGTGGGCCATGGGACCAAGGCACATCACCACGAGCATCATCACATCCAAGCTCCCAACAAGGAAGATGTCTTAAACCTCTCAGAAGGGGAACGTGTGGAGCTTAGTAAAAACATCAATGTGTACTGTATAATCCTTGTCAAACCAAAAGATCTGGGGCACTGGGCTGCAGCAAGGGAGACCTGGAGCAAGCACTGTGACAAGGCAGAATTCTACAGCTCAGAAAAGGTCAAAGTGTTCGATTCTGTGGCCGTCAACACAAATGATATGTGGGCGATGATGCGCAAAGCTTACAAGATCGCGTACGAACGCTATAAGGATGAATTCAGCTGGTTCTTCCTTGCATATCCAACAACATTTGCTATAATTGAAAATCTCAAGTATTTCTTATTGAAAAAAGACCCCTCTCAGCCTTTTTACATAGGCCACACTGTGAAATCTGGTGACCTTGAGTACGTAGATGGCGAGGGAGGGATCGTGTTAAGCATTGAGTCGCTGAGACGCCTCTCCCGTGTTCTCGAAGACCCTGACAAGTGCCCAGAGCAGGGAGGTATGATTTGGAAACTGGCAGAGGACAAACAGCTGGCCATCTGCCTGAAGTACGGTGGCGTGTTTGCCGAAAACGCCGAAGATTCCGAAGGGAAAGACGTCTTCAACACTAAATCCGTGGGGGCGCTCATCAAGGAGGCCATGTCCACGCACCCGCAGCAGGTGGTGGACGGCTGCTGCTCCGACATGGCCATCACCTTCAGCGGGCTGGCCCCCAACCACATGCACGTGATGATGTACGGTGTGTACCGGCTGCGGCCCTACGGACACTCCTACCGCGACGCCCTGGTGTTCCTGCCCCCTCCGGGCTCCGACAATGACTGACGGGGCCTCGGGGAAGGCTTGGAACGTGGCGTTGGCTCTTCTCACAACACACAGTTGTACTGACACGTTCTGGTACTGGTGTACAGGTTCTTTTGCACACTGAGGGTTGGGAAAGCTCTTCATTTTAAAAGTGGAAGGAGAATTTTTTTCTAAATCTTTTATAGAGAAATGCTTTTGACAGTGCTGGAATGAAATTATAAAAAGAAGATGTTAATGTTTATTATAAAAGGAAATTAAGTTTATAGGGGGGGTTTGTACATGTAAATATTTATTAATGAAAATGAAATGGACTTTAGTCTACTCTTAAAAATATATTTTTGCAAGACTTTGATTATTTCAGTTCTTCCAGGCATTTCTAGAATGTCTTTATACCTTTCTAAGTTGTACCAATAAAACTGACTACAGATTCAGTCTCAAAGACTGTAACTTTAAGCTATTTCTTTTACACTCAATACACACTCAATATCTTGAGCTTATACAGCACCTTCCACCTCATGTACAGCCTTCTAACAGCAGGAAGCAAGGTGACAAGAAATCTTGCAGCAGAGTAATATCAAGTGCCCTTTGGACTACTGTTTCTAAGCAGACAAAAGAAAAAGATAAACTGTATTTGCATAGGTATTAACATGGTCAGGGAGTCTGTTAGCACAAGATTAATTGCTCGTTTAAAATTTCACTCCATCTATAAGCATGTTAGAATAAAGGTTCAGTATTATTTTTACTCCTGTTAGTGGATGCTAATAGTGTTGACAAGGAAGAATTTGGTTAATTGTCAGTACAATCTGATGTTTGGTTTGGGGTTTTTCATGCTCTTTTTTTTTTTTTTTTTAACAATAGAGGGCACTCAGTTTTACACAAGTTTCTGGGTCACACTCCTATCCATCCACAGCCTGTGTAAACAAAGAGCACTTCAGTACTTACTCCATTTAGAATTCAGTGACCTGACATGGGTGTTTCAAGACTTGAGGAAGGTGTAACATCCATCTGTTACATCTGTGATAGTCACAGGCTTTGTTGGTACTACAATATTCATAAAACAGGAGCAGACTGTTCTCTCAGCTTTAACCAGCCAGTTGTAACACCCTGCCCTGAGCTGCAAGTGGGCAGGTGGGGAAGTGAAATTCAGAGCTGATGAGAATATCCACATCTTGGGTTTTTTGTTTTAAGCATCAGGTTTTTGACAAGACAACTGCTCAGACCCCCATACAGGCTCCCACAGATCAGCTGCTTTCTGAAAGGTGAGACAAGATGCACCTGCTCATCCCCTTATCAGTCAGAGCTCAGCTGACAGCAGTACAATTGCTGCCAAAACCCAGGTAAAACTTGTACTTTTGATGTTTTGCTAATCTGGTTTATAAATTCAGCCTTATTTGACTTGTATCTCCTTATAGAATAATACAGCTGCAAAAACTTCAACAAAACCAGATAAAGCAAGCAAAACTTTCAGTGTTTCTGATTATTAAAAACAGTTCTGACCCCCCTGCAGCAACAGCAGTCATTGGAGAATGAGAGTGAACAATTCCAACAAGAAAAAAATCTTATTGTCACAGATTTGAGGTGCTGTAGGACAACAGGAAGAGATAAGATGGAAGAAAACCACAAAAAGCAAGACTAGCTCATTTTACAACAAAAAAACCCCACCAACACTGAAACATTAAGTGATTTCCTATAGCACCAGAAGTCAATACATTTACAATGAAATCTTTAAGATGCACAGAAATGCTCACCAGCATTCTGAAATTCTGAGGAATGATCAGAACTCTTTCTGCAACACTGCTTAAATTTTGTCTTCCTACATTGATAGTTTCAGATTTACCCTGTCATTTTCAGAAGTAGAGTCTTGTAAATAATTTTACAGAATTTTAAAAGCAGCATTCCTTCTGCCATGATTTAACTTGGCTTTAGAATCAGCTGGAGAACACCTTGGCTATTATCATCTGTAAAGGTCCAGGGTGGGGAAACCAAGCCTGCAGAACAGCACCACAAGGCACTGGCACACCAAGTTACGTTCTGCTGCTGTAAAATGCATGTGTTAAAGACTTGAAATATTAATAAATGCTTCCAGAGACAGTTATGAGTGGTAGACCTTAAAAGTTTCCTTAATTTATTACAGTATTCCATTTTTCCATAGGCATAGCTTTGGGTATGCTGAACAAAGGACTGGGTTATCCAGACAGACACACAGTGCTCCTGAACCCCTTCTGTAGCTGTACAGACATGTGGCAGTGTGCACAAGCTGGGAGCTCTTCAAGTTCCACCTGAAAAAGTTGCTCCTGGCTATACTGAAAAACATGTTTTGCTGTCATGCCTTTATTTAACAGTGACTTTGTTTCTGCTCCTAAAATAAGGCGGCACACAGGGAGTAGAGAGCATCAGGCACCAGGGTGGCACACACTTCACTGGCAGTGTGCCCACCAGAACTACAAACTCCTCCAGAAGGAGAGCAGTATCAAAGTGTTGGCAGGTAGAAATCTGAACATACAGACAGTCTTCAGGTATGAGCCACCATAAAAGAATTTCTAATGCACATATCAGGCTGAGTTCATAAATCCTATACAGATAAATGCGTATTAAAAAGAGAAAATCCTTAAGTAAAATGAAGTTAATGCTCTTAATAAGTTAAAAAATAATGTCAAAAAACCTGATTTCTCCACATTCAAGAAACTAGGTAGACTAACAAGATGTCAAGAAAAAATCTGAAATGCTTCAGAGGTTTTGTAAACCATATTTATATTTCACACACACTTTATATTATGCTTTTAGAAGAGCACAAAAATGTAAACATTTCTTGGCTTTTTCCTCCTTTCCATTTGAAATAGTCTACTCACAGTCCATGCAGAATCTTTCAACAAATATCTTCAGTCACTGAAGACTCAGGTTTAAGACAAAACAAAGTAACTGTAATAAAAAGAAATCTAGAAAACTATTGTAGCCTAACAGTACTTTTGCATTCAACTGATTTATTTAGCATAGCCACAGAACAAAATAATTTGTACATTCAGTCACATTAAAAACAAGGAATTACAAAGCAGTCCACATTTAATCTAAGTGCATTCCTTTGGAGTAACAGTTCCTGTTGTTTCACTTGTATGTCTTCATATGCCAAAGGCCATCATTTAAATAGTGGATATTCTCAATACCAATCCCTTTGTTGACCTTCTCACTGTAGGAGGAAAAACACACAGCAGTGTTAGCTAGGTTAAACATGAGAGCACTACAAAATACATTATTTCAAGTAGAAACTGCAACATTTGTCAACTGGAAGGGGAAAGCTACCAATCACAAAGTCATTATCTTCCACAGCAGGTGGACAAGAAACAATATTTGTTATTACATGTGCCCACATTGCTGACTGATAAGAGGACAATATTTGCCTTCCACGTCTTTTCAACAGCTTTCCACAGTTTCTTTGTGGGACACAGTTCTTCAGACAACACTTCTGCTACTTTTCTCCATATTACCATTTCTCCATCAAAGTAGCACAGCACCTCCAATCCAAGCACAGGATGTGGTACAACATGACTGGAATGCAGAATCTAACAAGTTCTGGTTCCAAGTGTGCCAATGACACAATCACATGCAGGTGAGCTGCCTCACTTCTAGTTGCAGGTCATCTACCCACTTAATAAAGAATTAAAAATGCTAAATTTATGTGCCAAGGACTTTCAGCTTGTTAGAGACATGCTATCCTCCATAGTATTGACTATCTTTTGAATCATGTCATCTTTTAAAAATTACTGGCTTCTGTCTATTTTTCCAGTTTAAAAAAAAACACCAATGAACTAGTTTTGCCACAATAAACAAAACAAATCTCTTTTTGGGAGTGAGAACAAGTTTCATTCCCCTGGATAATATAATTTACTCTATTTACACCAAGTGTTCTGTTACCTACACAATCTGTCCAAAAGTATCAGGAAGGGAAATGCTGCTAACACAATATTAACACATTATATGTAGTAATTACACCAAGAGATTGAAATTGAAATCCCACTGCCTAAACCAGAAAATTGTGGAACAATGTCACACAAAAAAGCAGCTAAGAGGCTGCAGAGAGGAGTATCACTTCATCTTCCTCTCCAGTTCATGTTGCTTCTCCCAGGAACAGGATATTCAGCTGCAAGGCCAGTGGATTTGAAGGTAGGTATACAAAGGACCTTGGTTTGCAATGATCACAGTGTCACTGCTCTCTTAGGACTGGGACACAGGCAGCTTTTCTTTCTACTTGCTCTTGGAGTCCTTTGAAGCACCACAAAGAATCTTGAAGAATAGAACTCCTCAACAGCTACAGCAGGTCCAAATCCAGGTTTCTGCAGTCCCTCTCCATCCCTGTCCTCCAAGACATTCCCCCCTCTCTGCCTCGTGCTATTATTATGACTCAGGACAGGCTTGTTGAGAATTACCCAACAAAAGAGAGTAACTTGTTTTCACCAAAAAAAGCTTCCTCTCTGCCCCCAGGTGACAGGTCTGGAAACCAAATCAGCTGAGTGCACCTCACATCCTACAAGATGTTACTAGAACTTAAAATGACAAAGTGATTTAGCTACTTATGATTTAGCACTATCTGAAAGCCAAGAACAACTAACATCCATTTCAATTTTCTGTCTCTCTTTTCCTTCTCAAACAGTTTTCTGTTTATCCCGAGCAGAACTCTAAATTTCACAAGAGGCTCAGCTGAGTTAGTCAGCACATCAAGCAGGAGTGCTGGGCTGCTTGGGTACACCCTGACGAAAAAGAGCAGGCCACAGAGAAAAAACAGCCTGGGCTGGCAACCAAGATCCAGCAGGACTTGAGTTTCTGCAGACAAAAATCTCTTCGATGTTTTCAATCCTCTCAAATCCAAATTACACCTCTTGCCTAGCCCAGGAGGTACTCTGTACTCAACACATGCTGCAACAGCAGTGCAGTAACCTTGACAGTGGTGCTTACACTCCAAACTAACACAAGAATAATAACATGGGACAGGTTATAGTTCAGCTTTTAAAACACTTACATGTCCTCAGCTGACATCTTCATTACTCCCACACATAATGCATGTTGTTTTCCCTCTGCCATAATTGCCTACAAATTACTGCTAAGGAAAACAGAGTTCTTTTTAAACTATTTCAGAAAAGTCAAAGCAATATAAAGAAATTACTTCCAAAAACACTTTCAAAACCCAGTGTCAAACTTTTAATCTTTTATTAATTCTAGAGTTCCAGTTCTTAAAGATAAGCAAAACAATGCACTGAATTTAACAACTGAATCAGTGTGTAGAACAAAGCATGCATTTATGAACTTGGAACAGCAATTACAGAAAAAATCTCCCAGTGCTAAATTTCTTCCTTTGTGTCTAACACAGAGATGACAGTCTCTGCCTTTCTGGAACAAAACAGCACATGTTTGTGGGGCCATTTTAGATTCCAAGGCACAGAAGAATTGAGACACCAATTTAAAAACCACAAGTACTGAAATCACGTGTCCTTTTCAGAGCTTAGCAACACGTGATGTTCACTGCTGATCTTTTCCTATAGCATCCAACTAACAACAAAAGCAGCACAGCTTGGTGCTGTAAATGCTGTATTTGTTCAGGGTTCTTTTATCAGTAATATAAGGAGTGAATTAGCACACTTTCCTCATTTGACATACACTAACTTCATCAGACACAGAGAGCAAGTCCTAACGGCAGTAAAGCTGATCCTACTCACCTTTCCTAATTCCCTAAGAATAGGAGAGAATTCTTCTGAAGGGAATACAAGATTGACTAAGGAGGCAGGGCACAAATTGCACTGCACCTCATCTACTTTTACCATTCTGCATAAAATCACTAAGGAGCTCCACTTACCAATGAGATTAATGAAACAGCAGCCCACCCAACAGTACAGCAGGAATAGTTATGTGGTTTGGAACATACAGTAAGTGAAAAAAATATTAACAACTTTAACCTTGCCAAGCAATATCTAAACCTCTGCAGTTCCCTTCTGATTATTAGTTATTTCATTAAATCCAATTAAAACTCAAAGTAATACAGATAAAAATCAACTGAAAAAAACACAAGAACAGAAATGTAACTCATCCCACAGTGAGATGAATTCATATTTAAAAAGGATACAACAACAGTGTCAACAGCAGCAGGGTAAAGCTTTGCTCCAGGAGATGTCAGGCCAGGGCACATTATATTAGCTCCACTCAGGACGAATTTAATGGCGCCTTTATCAACCTGCTGATGCGGGAGAATAAATGGGTCTAGGAGGGGAAAGACACAGCATTGCCATTAATACAGCACCAGCACAACATGAACAGCTCATTGTAAAGTCAGTTTAAACAGGGCAGTGAGATAGAGAGTGTCCTGCAAGGGTAGAAGTATGAGAAACAATTACCAGAGCTCCTGCTGGGTGGTACTGTCCCAAAAAGACACAAACACTGACCCAAAGGGACACAAACACCGACCCAAAGGGACACAAACACTGACCCAAAGGGACACAAACGCTGTCCTCCCAGATCACATCTTTTATCTGAGAACCAAAGGTATTCCAGCACTTCAGGCTATGGCTCCTGCACACTCTCAGACCCACAGACTGAGCAACAATTTTCCACTAGGGAAAACAATCACACAAGTGCCCATCCTAAGAGATCTTAAAACCAAGGGGTCTTAAATTCTGCCAACTCCATGTACTCTTACAAATTACTCCAACATGAAAGAAAAACAGTTTAACGTTAACAGAACAAAAAAGGCAAACACAGACAAAATTCATGCAAGCTGTCAGCTCTCCAAGCCATCCTTCAAGGGCAGGCACACTCCTGAAGCATTTCCAACACTGAGATCTGACTGAATAACGTTCTTTAGGATTCAAAACAGAGTAATACAATCAAGCAGAACAGCAAGAAAATATTGCAAGAGCAAATTGTGAAAAGTAAAAAGCATGCAGCCTAAGTTTCTACAGGAGACAGATATACATCATTAAACTCAGGAAGACAGAATATTTTTCTAGTAAGAACTTACAAGTATTTGTATAACAAAAAGACTTGAAAGAAAAAAGATAGGGACCAACAATAGCAAACATATCTCTGCTCCAAGAGAGCCTCTCAAGATTTTTTTACAGAGCTTTACACAATTTAATTCTTACTTAAGTTCAGATTGCTTAGCATATAGGATGGAGGCAATTAGCATAGACAGGTGAAATAGAAAATTAATAAATTCCAGTTAAGAAAGTATACTGTGTCTTTAACATCTATTCTGGAACATGCATATGCATGGAATAGATGGAATGGAGGCTCTTTTTAATTTGTTTCTAGAGATGTCCTGTGGAATCACACTGTCACCCTGCTCTTCCCAGCACAGCCCCCTCAGAACACTTACATTTGTGAAGCAACCTTAGTGTCGGGTAAAAAATCCCTTCTCTTTGCCTGAAGAACAGCAACTCCCCATTCACAGTGAGGATTTCTATATGTTCATGACTGCAAGATTAAAAAAAAGAAAATCCAAGAGCTACTTAACCCTTCTACACTTTAAATACAGTATTTTACATAATGGAGTCTGGTCTATCTTAGCACCTGAGAATAAAAACAGGCAATTAGCAACAAAATTTAAAGCTAAAAATATTATCTTTTTGTATGACTTGTTCTTCAGCAGTGGTCTCCTTCTTCCCCCTTCGAGAAAAAAGAAACCTACTGACCAAATACACAAACTGCATTTCCTTGGCGCTGCTTTTTAAATGCAATACAAAGAGCAAATAATGAGGATTCAGCAAAAATGTACTACCCTCTATTTTAAAAAAAAGTAAAATAATCAAGATAATACATGGAAGCCCAAAAATAGTACAAAATGTTACTGACAGGAATCCAAACAATTTTGAGCTTCCATGTGCATAAAGCTGAATACTTCCCTTCAACAACAGGCTGATCCTTGGAGAGACCCTGAGTACACTGCACATTAGCTACTAGGAAGCATTTTTAAGCTCCTCAAGCATCCTACTAGCATGTGCCTTTAAAGCACAACTTTCTAACTAGCTATTAAGAGATGATAGATGCCTATCAAAGGTGGTAGGTTTATTTACTGTACAAAGAAAACATACAAAGGAAGCAATCCTAGCACCTTGAAAGCAAAGTTGAAGAGAAGAGATACTTACCATCTTACTATTTTGACTGGATCTTTCTTTGGCATGATTTGGTTTAGCCATGGTTCAATAACAGGAAACTGGTCTATCAGTTGATTCTTGATACCTTTAATAACTGAAGTCTTCAGCTGGATACAGTTTGATACATTCTCCTTTTCATCAAATCTGTCAAATGAAAGTGTTTTAGAAATGCAGTTTGTTCCTCAAAAGATGTATTTTTCAGGAGCTGTCTTCAGAAGTGTTTATAGATTCACTATAGAAGTCTAATAGCAGACTGACTGTCCAGCTTTCAAATGCAGGATTTCATTAATGTTAAATTTATCCCTGGGGAACACCTGGGCTGGGGGAAGGCAGGGGGTCCCCCCTTTGTAGCCTGTCTTCACCCCTAAACTTTTTGTACGGCCACAGCCCGTGTTCAGTGTCACAGATAAACCCCGGCCCAGGGCGCTATTTTACCCAACTCCAAGAGAACTCTGCCGGCAACACAAACACCCACAGCCCTGCCAAGATGCGAACCCTCCACGTCCACCACACAAACACGACCGGCGCTCTGCACCAGCCCAAGTTGGGATAAGTTAATGACTCAGCTCCATTTACCGAGAGAGTGCCCAGGGCAAAGCCGAGGGCTGCGGGCGGCGGGGCCCGAGGAGGCCGCGGGGCCGCTCCCGCCAGCGCAGCGCCGAGCCCGGGGCTGAGGGGGCGCCGGGCCCGGGGCCGAGGGGGCGCCCGGCCCCTTCCCTTCCCCTCCCTTCCCTTCCTTCCCCCGCGCCCCCAGCCCGGCCGCACTCACTTCTTGAACATCCTGCGGGCGGGCAGGCCGGGCCGGCGGCGGGCGGGCAGCCACAGCCTCGGCGCTGCTCACACGCGGCTCCGGCCGGGCCGTGCCTCGCTCCGCGCCCGCCGGAAGCGCCGCTCCATCCCCGCGGAACGGGCGGGGCCAGCCGGCAGCGCCGGGGCGGTGCCTGCGCCGCCCGCCTCGCATCGCCCCCTGCCCGCCGCTGCCCCCCGCACAACACAGTATTGTTGTTATTATCATTATTATTATTATTATTATTATTGGGGCTTCACAGCCACCGGGTTACTGGTACTGACAGGCACGGCGCTGTTTCCCAGGTAATAGATCGGTTTTTGTTAAAATAAGAAGAGCGAAGTGCTAATAGCTACTGGCATCATTTAAACACAAAATATGTTTAATGGGAAAAAACACAGCCATCTTCAAACTAGCAGAGCAGAAGCTATCCTCGCGACAGCTTCAGAGGACACAAGATACTGTCAACAGCAGCCGGGCAGGGAATCAGGCCCAGGTGACAGTGCCTCATCTTCAGGGTGGGGAGGGAGCAGAAGCCTGGCTTGTAGAGAAGATCTCATCCAGACAGATGGATTCTGGTGGAGAGAGCCATCCATAGTGTTTTTTAGAATCAAATTAGGTTTTGCCATCACGATGCAGCAATGGTGAATAGAAAGCCATAGGCAGACAGAATTCACCACACTGCTTTTTCACTCTTTGAGGAGCAGACTTGTGTTTGTTCTTTAGGCTCGTGTTTGCTATACAAACAGACATGCAGGTGATTACCCACTCTCTTTATAGTCAGGGAAATGCCACCACTGACATAAAGGGGAGGGAGGAGAGGACATAAAACACCAGGTTACCATTGTGATAGCAACCGAGTTCTTTTTTCTATACAAAACAATTTAATCACCTTTGATACTATAACACGTAATTAAAATCTAATACTTAAAAGTTACATCAGCCAAACAAAGTAAAATCAAGCTTTATACATGGTATCATCCAAATAGTGCAGTACAGCTTTGGAAATAAACACACTAATAACTTTTAAAATGATAGGAATTAACTATAGCATTACATAAATAGTCAAACATTTCATTCATGAATGCCACCTTCACCTACTTTGTAGCATCACTAAAAATACTGAGTGATGATCAAGAATTCAGTTTTAACTGAAACACAGTGACACTGCTCATCCCCAGGATTAGAAAATGAAAATGGGAGTTAATCACACTGACAAACTATTCCATATGTTCTGGTGATCCTCAGAAAAACTTTCATCAAATAATACTTTGCTGTGCAAACAACATCTTTTAAAACTGTAATGAAAAATTCATCATATCCTACCTCAAATGATAGAAACACAAGGTAAACTTCTACCCTTCAGAGAAAGACAGCACATCTCACTGAAGTCACCTGAGCCACTGGTTTCACACCTGTCTCAAACAGCAAGACTATGCCCAAATTTTAAAAAATTGCCTTTGTCAAGAAGAAGGTCTTACCTCTACACTTCTGCTACCTTAAAGCAGTGTTACTGTTCAGCCTCAACACCAAAAGGCTGGAGACATTTGCTCTGGTTGCAGGGTCACTTTTAAGTACCAAAATTTTAAAAGCATGGTACCTGCACATGACTGACAAAGCAAGGGGAACATCCAGCAACTGCCCTGACAGAAACCACCCCTCAGGATCACGTGCTAAATAGAAAGGACTTAGGATTTCACCCCTCCCATAAGTATTGGTAGAAAAAGGGGGAAAATCCATCACATCTGGCTTCTTCCTGGATCCCCAGAACTAGCATTACCTTGCCTCCATCTGCTCTTTTATATCCAAAAGCCAAATATTCTAACTGATGGGACAAAGTCATTGACTGTCAAAACCAGACTGAAGCTTTGTTTTGCTGGGGTTTTTTCAAATGTACTTTTCTACACATTACAAGCATGACCTTCCTGGCCTCAGGAGTTGTCTGACAGTGACTCTGTCATAAAACATACTCCAGAAGAGCCTCAGTAACATTACATTCCTATCTCTATGTACCAGTTTATGTCAAATTCCTGTCATATTTTCCTATCCAACATAAAAGTGCCACTAGACTAGCCCTGAGGAGCTCTGGTGTCTGCTGTACGAGGTGTGTGCTCTCGGCTGAATTTCCTGGAACAAAACTTCATCACTTGGTTTGTTACTTTTTCCACAGCCATTTGTCAACAGTGTTTGAATCCTAACAACATTCCTGGGGAGTTTATTGTCCCTTTGGTAACAGATCCACCAACATCAAAAAAGAGACTCTAAAGGCCTACGACTTCTGTTCTTTCTAAAAGTTACAAAATAAATTTTAAAAAAGCAAACCATAGGCTGTAGCCCACTACAAGCCCGTATGTATGAAAATCATATCAAAAAGCTGACGCTAAATTATTGTTTATAAATAAGTGTAAGAAAAATAATTTCCAACCCAAGCAAACAGGCCTCGGCCTAGGCCGCAGGCTCCGGGGGAACGAGCTCCCGCGAACGCCGCCATGCACCGCACGGAGCGCGGCCGGAGCCTGCGGCGAGCCTGAGGCCGGGCCGGGCCGGGCTGGGCCGGGTGAGGCAGGGCGGGACCCCGGGGCGGAACTCCCCGGAACGGAACTCCCGGGCCCCGCACTCCCGCCCCAGGGGGCGGCCGCACGCCGGCGCGGGGCGCACCGAGCCCGATCAGTTCCGGCGGGGCCGGGGGCGGGTCCCGGGGCGGATCCCGGGGCGGTCCCAGCGCTTCCCGGCAGCTCTTCCGTGCGCCGCGCCCCGTCATGCACGGCGGGCGGATGCGCCGCCATTTTTGCGCTCCCTCTGCCGTGCAGTGACAATAACAACCCGGCCGGGCCGTCCCCCCTCAGGGAGCGCGGGCACAGGCGGAGAGGGGGGAGCGGGGCCCGAGCGGAGCGGCCGCGGGGCGGAGCGGGAGCCGTGTGGGGCGAGGGGCTGGAGCCGAGGCGAGAGAGAGCCGCGCTCAGCCCTCCCCGCTGCTGCTCGGCGGAGACGAGGCGGCCGGAGCAGGAGCGGAGCGCAAGGAGAAGCCGGGGCAGCGGGCGGCTTGCCGTGGGGAATTCTGCGGCTGGAGAGGAGAATTGAAAGGAACTGGTAGGCGGCGAGAGGCAGGAACGGAAACGCTCTGCTGGGAAAGGAGTAAAAGCAGAAAGGCAGCGACAAACTACGAGAAGAACCAAAGTAATAAAGAAAAGGGGAAGAAGAGATAAAGTGATTGCTCCGATAAAGAAGAACGCGAAGGAGAAGGAATACGGAAAGACTCTGCTGATGAGAAGGAGGAGTTGAAAGACCCCCCCCAGAGACAGCAAACAGAGACTGACTCTCAAACTCTCCCCCTCTCTTTGTCACACCACAAGGATTTGATGCCCCTCAGCCTGTTCACTTCTGTGTGTTCATGTTTCCCACAGGTTTCTCTTCCCCCAACCCCCCAGCTGCAGCCCAGGAGGTCAGACCTGCCACTGATGGTAACACTAGCAGCAGCTCCTCCTGCAAGAAGAGAAAGTTAAATAACAGCAGCAACAGTAATTCCGAAAAAGAAGAATTTGATTCCATTTCCTCCTGCGCCTCTTCTCCTTCCAAAAACACCTCTTCATCCTCTTCCTCTGTCATCACCACTTCCTCGTGCTCCTCCTCAGGGGTTGCTTCCTCCAACCATCACCTCCAGAAGAAGCTGCGCTTTGAGGACTCCGTGGATTTTATTGGACTCGATGTGAAGATGGCTGAAGAGTCTTCTTCCTCCTCCTCTCCTGCTGCCTCTTCTCAGCAGCAGCACCAGCAACAGCTTAAAAATAAAAGCCTTTTAATTTCGTCAGTGGCTGTGGGGCACCATGCAAATGGCCTGACCAAAGCTGCCTCCTCTACTGTTTCCAGTTTCGCCAACAGTAAACCTGGCTCTGCCAAGAAATTAGTGATCAAGAACTTTAAAGGTAACAGGCCATAATTTGTCACAACCTGTGGGGATCTGACACTCGACTTTGTGTTTTGTTTTCAGCCTGGAAACCGGTTCCTTTCAGATAGCCCCAGGTTTTGTGGGAATTGCTTTTCTGTGGTGAACATTTCTATACTTATGTAAAGGGGAATCATGATTTCTGATGTGTGCTTGCCTGGTCATGTACACATCCTGGGCTACACTTTGCTGCTTGGAATTATTTTTCAGACTCCCTTCGCTCTGTCTCTTGAGAAGGCCTTAATTTGCATGTTCGGTTTTGCTGCCTAAGTGTGTAAAAAAAAATCGCCTTTGTTTAAACTTTTATCGTCTGATAGCTCTTTTCTAGTAATCCTGATTCAGAGCTTAGTGTATATTTTAGCCCAGTTTATGATAAGTCTTTGCAGAGAATGTGTTTTTTTTTTTTTTTAATTGGCCTTGAATCTGCATGCCTTGTCTCTATCCTTGTTGTCTGTTTATAGGATAATCTGCCCGTGCTTAGTTTTAAATGTTGAAACTAAGGTGATTATCGGGCTATTATTGTGGATTTCCTTTCTGGTTTCCCCGCTTGCCTTTAAAGTAGGTAGTTCAAATTTTTGTAGAGTTTTTTCCTTGTAATGTTCTCACTGTAATTTTTAATTGTAGTATCTTTTCTCTGTCTTAGCTTCCTCTTACTTTACAAGTTTTCATTATTATATAAATTCTTTCCAAACACGTGTTTGAGATTTTTGAGTAGTGTTACTAGAGACCAAGCTAGAGAAATTAAACTTTTCTGATGTGATGCTGCTTCATTTTCTAGTAAATAAAAATACAAATAGGTGGGCAGAAAGCTTAGCAAAATGCTGCCATTTTTTCCCTATAAGGATGAGGCTATCGTGGGCTTTTTTTATTTCCTGCTTCTTGCTATCTTCCACCATAGTCCACTACCTTGCTTTCTAGGGTTGTTTCTTTCTCCTCATGTGTTTTGGTTTGTGGAGGGGTAAAAAGATATTACTGAAATTAAAATTAATTTCTAAATACACAAGTGACACAAATGTTCTGTAGACATATTGCATTAGGTAAGGATTAGTAATGTTTTGCAGGAATTCATGATCACACTGCAACTCTTTGCTTTAAGGTTCCAATTCTAAAATTGTTCTCTGCCCATCAAAGCATCATCATTTAATTTGACTGATTATTTTAAAATAGAAACCTATGATGCATTATAGGCTGCTCTTCAGTTGCTTGTGCACTGTTATCTTTAAGGGAAGTTAACTTCTCACCTTTAAAATACCTATTAAATGTCATGGATTGCACGGTGCTGTGATCATCACTGCTTATGAGGTATTTGAACCTTGCTTAAAAAGGATGTCTTGGTATTCTGACAGCCTTGCTTTTTCTTTACTCTCAGATGCTGAACTGAATAATGATCTTAAGATTTTTGTCTTTATCTTGGTGTGATAGCAGTAATATCCTTTACAAGTTAAATAGCTTCCTAAAATCCATTCCCTTGGTGTTGCCTGCTGAGCAGCAGAGTCAGGAGCTGCTGCTGAAAACAGGCAAGTCCATGCTCAGGTGTCTCTAGATCCAGATCAGGCAGCTACTGTTGGGATATTGCCAATATTGTAGGGAAATGCTTGGAAGAACAAAATAGTTACTTCTCTCTGTTAGCTATTTCTAAGGAAATCATAAAGCTTTAAAATTTTTTTCCTTTTAGGGGTGTAAAAGTCAATTTTAATAGAGTATAAACTCTGGGCCAGTTTCACCTGTTGGTAGCAGGAATGTGCATGTGTCATCTTCCTCCTCAGATTTTCTTCTTCTGTCTTCTCCATTTAGGAATGTCCTTATTGAACAAAAATGGTCACTTTGGGTAGTTACAAGAATAGAAAATTTTTGAATAGTTCTTATATTCTGAGGATGTGACTTGGGGAATATCTCAGCATGTTGTAAATGCTGTGGTCTTGCTGAAGGTGCTGCAGAGCAGGGGCATCTCGAGAAAAGAGCCAGAAAAAATAATGGAGAGGGTCAGATCTGGAGCTGTTTGAACATTAAAAGAGGCTTAACTCTAAAAAATATCCACTGGCCAAACCCAGTGAGACATAAATGGATTCCTTGAAAATTGGAAGGTTTTCCTTGGGACCATAAACCTGTACAATAATTACAATGTTTCCATGAGTGTTTCTTGAGGAGTTCTTTCCAACTGCTAATATGGAGTAGAATTAATGAGCAGTAAATTAAAAACTGAGATACACACAACTGTGTATCTTTTAATGCATCATTTTTACCTTTTATGTTCCTTTCTTTTGGCTCTGCTGTCCTGATAATGAGAGTGTAAGGAAGATATAGATAATTCTTGCTGCTTTAGCCCTTCTTGGGCTGCTCAGGCACAGGACTGTGATTTTTGTAAATCACACGTGCTGTTTGGGCTACAAGTGCTGTGGTGTGTATATGAAGAGCAATGCTGAATTTCTTCAATGTTGCTCTTTCAAATGTGAATAAGACACTGCTTTTATACAAATGCTTTCTTTCCATGTAAGTATAAATTAAAAGCTGGACCATCAGCCCATATCTCTTTCCCCTCAAAGCTACGTCCTTTTAATTTCTATTAAAGGTTCTGCTTTTATTAAATACATTCTCAAACATTGTATCATTTATTTTAAAGATAAACCCAAATTGCCTGAAAACTACACAGATGAAACCTGGCAGAAACTGAAAGAAGCTGTAGAAGCTATCCAGAACAGTACTTCAATTAAGTACAATTTAGAAGAGCTCTATCAGGTAAGTGCATTAAGTAAAAGTAATGGGTTAAGGCTTTTCTGTTTTCTTCTCAGATTTTTTTCCTTAAAACACTTGATATGGTGGTAAGAATATGGCATTTTGCTTGATAGCTGCTTTTGTCATTGAAAAACTTGTCACCAAATAGTTTCTTCATTTTTCCATAATGAAATACAATTTCACAAGACCTAGCATCAAACTAATGTATTTTTTTTTACTTGTCTCAACAAAACCCAAGGTATGGTTTCACTTGCAGTAGCTGATGAGAATTAACTAAGGCAAGGAGCTATATTCCCTTTTCTTTTTAGGGGATTATGGTGTTTATCTGCTAAAGCTGAAATCCTCAAATATTGGTGTTTAAGAATAAGATGATTTACATTAAAATATAATTTCTTTTCTGAATAAAGTATCCGTTCACAATCAAGTATCACAAATCACTCAAAAACTTTCTATTGGCTTCTAGTAGGTGAATAGAACACCATTTTTCCTTCATGAATTGTATTATTTTGGTTTGATTGTAATTTTCAGGCATTGCAGCATTTGTTCTATTCTAACAGTTGAGAATCCAACTTTATTGCCAGCAACAGCTCTGCCTGTGCTTTCTTAAATACTTTAGGAAGTGATCAGATTGAACTGCATTTCCTGATGTTTTTTATAAGCTCCACTTCTGCTTTTTCAGCTGAGTGTGCTGGGGAGATTTCCCCTGCTCACCTTTTCCCTACTATCGTCACTTGCAGTTTTAGCAGCACAGCAGTGCTGCTGCTTTAGCTGGGTGTTAAGAAGCTCTTGAACTTTTTCCTCTGCTTCTGAAGCCTTTATTACCTGCTTAGTTGTTTCATTTGTTCCTCTGTGTGTGTATATGGCCTTCTCACCACTACTTTTTAGTGTCTCTTCTTCCCCTGCCCTCCCCTTTTCAACAAAAGCTGCATTTGTTTAGGAGGAAAAATCCTGTTTGTGCAAGGCTTGGGGACAGATTTAAGGAAGAATTAATTGCTGTTCCTCAGTCCACAGCATTCTTAAGATCACTATAGTCTTTTGAAATGTTCAATTAATTAACTAAAAATACTATTTATTAACAGTTTTGTCAGAATAATGGATAGTATTGTTATTTTTGCAAAACTTGGTGGAAGTGTTAGCAAATTACAACCAATTGTACTGGGTGGTATTGTAAATTACTTACTCTAGACTAATGGTGCAAGTAACTGTTGATTAAGTGCTTGAAGGCTGTCCAAAATTGTTAAAAAATACAGAGTTCTATTGAAATACTTGCTTCTGTTTAACAGTGTTGCTTAATTTTTTTGCTCAATCTTACCACAAGCATAATTTAATATTACTTAGGACCAGAAAACAAAAAAATAAGCTTTTTTGTTTTAAATCTCAGTGTTTCAACATTGTTATTACTTAGATACTTCTCAGTGAAATAGAGTGCAATGAAGTATGATTTTTTTTTAATATAAATCTAAAAATAAATGTCTTGATTTAAAAATAGCTATAGGAATCACTAGTGTTTTTAGATGCTAACTAAACTAATGTCATTTCTGAACAGCTGCTTGGTAAAAGGATCTGATCCCAAATATGCCTTGGCAGACACCATTATCCAACATAGAGGGGAATTAGAAAAGAGTCTGCAAAAGTTCTGCTGGGCACCTCAAAAGAGGATAATTCTTCTTTTAATGGAGTTAAACTTCTTGCTTTTGGTTTAACTCTTGTCTGTGCTAGAAAAATCCCACTGGGCAAATATTTTGAAGCTTTATTTCTTTGCAGGACCTAAACTTCATACTTGCTTTGTTCTTCTTCAGCAAACAAAATTATTCCCGTCCTTGAGTAGCTGATGTACTACAGAATTGAATGCTTCTTTCATATAATAATTTTCCTTATATTAATACCTGAAAGTAGAGATCTAGATCTTTGGTACCTGATACATGGCTATTTTTTAAAATCAGAGTTAAGTACTTCAGGAAAGTTCTGATTTTCTCTTATCAGAGTTGTGTTCAGTTCTTTTTCCGTACCACAGACACCCAGGTGTGGATGCTGCAGTTAAAAGGGGAAAAAAAACAACCAAAAAAAAACCAAAGAGAAAACCAGAAAACCACATCTAACTGCATGCATGTTACACAAAGGAAGTAGGGCTCTTCAGATTTTCTCGCCATCATTAGGTGAGATTCCCTTAACAGAAACATTTTTTCCACTAATTCAGAACAGGATCATTTTGTGAACTAGAGGCCCTAAAGTTTTCACATGTGTTGATGTTGATACATTTTAGATACAACCAGTATTGTCTAGCACTAGTAATTAAGCAAAGCATAATGTTGCAGTAGGGGATTAATGTCTTAAAAATTAAAGCATTTCTGTGTGTGTCATCAACAAAGATGCAGAAGTTGTGTACTTTGTTCAAACACCCAATCCTAGCAGCCATGTTTAACACTTTGGAATTTCTGATAGACAAATGTAAAAGTTGAGCTTTCTATGAACTCTCCATCAAAGTAGGTGTATGTTAATACATGCTTATTTCACTCAGAGTTAATTGTATGCATTTGTCCATCTCCAGTGCAGAAGCTCATTCTTTTAAGGATTTAGAGCAGTACAGTTTGATAGCAGCAGTTTAACAGTGTTGGGGTGAGGTGACCAGAAGCCCAGGACAGAAGCTGCTGGTTCTGTAGGTGACAGGCAAGTTCCACCCAAAACATTCATCTTCCCAGCTCTCAGCTGGCTTCTCCAAAGTGGAAGAAGTTAAGAAGCCTTGGAAGATTGCAATTGCTGAATTTCTGATCAGGTTCTTCAAGCTCAGTGTTTTCCATCCCCTTGTTCTGCTGAATTAAGAATCAGGTTATATCCTGGTTATATCCAATAGCAAAATAGACTTGAGCAGTGCTATAACCTCCTGAGCAGTGAGCTGTAGAATACATTTTCCTATCACTTTATTCCATGTTTGGTGTTTCTTAAGTGTTGAGGCTGAGAATCAAACCTGTTGCTGTTTCCAAATATTAAGATATGTGTACTTGGGTGATAATTCTGGCTTTCCTTACAGTCTTCATTCAGACTTGTTTTGGTTAATTGGCACTTTCACTCTCTTGCTCTACCTGTTTACTTCTGACACTCATGCAGGTTTGGGGAGTTTTGTGGTTATTGTGTGGGATGGTTTTGTTGTGGGGTTTTGGTTTTCATGGAGGTTTGGTTTGTGTTTGGTTGGGGTTTTTTGAACTCCTCAGTGTGCTAGAGCCAGTATTGGATGTAGTGCACTTGCACTCAGAGTGATTCCTGTTGGTATCCTGGGATGACCCCAACAACTCCTGTTTAGCTATTTGGGTTGTTGCTGTGCTTTTAGTGGTGACTGCTCACTGTGCTTCCATTTGGACTGTTGGGAAATGCTCTGGGGTGATGGCACAAATCTGCTCTGTGCACTTCTGAGCTGTGCTGTCCCTCCATGGCTGCCTGCAGGTGCTGGGGAACAAACTTTACCTTCCAGTCCTTTTTTCCCCAAGGAGTTGGTCATACTAGCAACTGAAATCTTTTCCAATTAGTAAATGATGGCACAAAGCATTGATTGAAAATCAAATATGCTTTTCCTCTAGCTTCTACAGATGTTTTACAGAATAATCCCTTCCTGTGTCTTTCACCAGCCTGCAAAGAGTTAAAGTTGTTTAGTTGCTTCTGAATTCTGGACAATGGGTTTGAATTTTAGAAGTCTTGAGATACACTAATGGACTTAAGAATGATTGTTTTCTTGATCAGTCTCCAAGACATGGCCCCATTAAACTTCTTTTCACTTCTTACTGTGAACACAGTGGTAATTCTTCTAATACTTGATGAGATCCAGAAATCTGGGATTGTCACTGTAAATGTAGTCATGCTACTAATATTCAGGATTATAATTAAACTTATTCAGGCAGGGAGTTGGTGGATGGATAGATAAGATAGATAATATATGAATACATATGTACTTTTGGGGGTGAGGGAAGCTTAATCAAGGAAAGGACTGCAAAATTAAATTCATCTGGCAGTGCTTTTTCACTAATATCAGTGTGACTTGCATAGCACAGCAGTTAATACAATTATACTTTAGGTGACTGCTTTGAGGTATGAAGCCCAACAAGCTACTGGAAGATATTAAAGTACCATCCTTGTTTTTAGAGATGGCAGCCCTGCAGTTCCATGTGAGAGACTGAACTGATGGTCTGTGAGCTCAGGGCACAGCCTGCCTTCACCTCCTGCTCCATGGCATGCCCTGTCTGTCTCTGGTGTTTGCATGCAGCAGTGCACTGGGTTAAAGCTGGGAGAAGCAGAATTCTGGACTGGAAGGGATGTCCTCCTTTCTTGTAAAACCACATGTAAGAATAAAGCAAGATTTGTTTCTCTTTCTCTTTACTTCAGGCTGTTGAAAATCTCTGCTCCTACAAGATCTCTGCAAATTTGTACAAACAATTGAGGCAGATCTGTGAAGACCACATTAAAGCACAAATTCACCAATTCAGAGAATATCCTTTTCTTAGCTGTTGACAAGCCAAAATTGTTTTACCTGAAGTATATAGTGATGAATTTCTTTGAATAGTTCATGACATTAAGCCATGATAATCTGAATTCCTAGGCTTTGTGTAATTGGTTTTGCTTTTATTTCTTTGTGGGAGCTAGGGGAACATTACTTGTTCCTTTATGCCTGTAACCATAGAAAACTTTCTGAGAAAGTTTCACTGGTATTTCTGAAACCAGTAAATATTCTGAACACTTTGACATCTTACAGAAATCTGTGTTGGATTTGCAGCAAGGTTTAAGAAGCCTTCATTGGCTGTATCATGTCAGGCTTTTTTATATTGAACTTGCCAAGCTTAGGTAAGTGAAAAGTCATCCAACAAGTAGCTGTTGGGTTTTTTTGGAAAAGTAATGGTGATCTGGCAGCATGTCAGAGCTGAATAAAAGATTTATTTGAAGGACAGAATTTATTTCTTAAGGTTAACTCTTAACATGAGCTGAAATTACAGTGTAGTGGTAAGCTCTTACACGTATTGGGTATTGTTGATTTTTGAGGTATGGGGATATGTATGTTTGTTCCATTCCCCAGGGATGGGGATTAAACAAAATATTCAAAATTATGTAGATAAATTTTTTTATTTGTTCTGATAATTTTGATTTCTCATTATTAACACAAAGACCCTTATTAAAAAATAAAAATAAATGTGTTACAAGGAATTATCTGGTAATTCTTTCTGAGAGTAGGTGAGTTTGTTGCACTCCCTGCTAAGTGTCTTTAAAAAATAATAAAGTTGGTTCATTTCATTGTTTACAACATCTATTAATCATGGTTTTCTTAATGATTTCTTCACGGATTCATTGGATAGTGTCCTTTTTCTAAAGAAAATAGACAAATGCTGGCAAGATCACTGCAGACAAATGGTAAGTTTATCTTTTTAAAGGAAACCAGTTGCTTTGTCAGCCTGTTTTGCTTAACTTTGTTGGGTTTTTTTCAAATTTCTAAAATGTCTTAAATTTATGTAAGGTTTCTTTGTGATATACAGCTGTATCTAGTTTGTTAGAAGTCAAGCCTTGAAAATAACTTGCCTGTGGTGTGTTTTTTGGCATATGGGTCTGGTCTTGGACACAGACACCCCTAATGCCTCATTGTCAGTTTTATGCAAACTTTTCTCCTTTATACCTATTTTGAAAGGAGCTGTTCTGTTATACAGAAATATGCAAAGTATAACATTGATTACTTTGCAGGGATTGCAAGGGATAAATAAATAATTAAATTAGCAGTGTCCAAGAAAGAACTGCCTGAAACCAATTGGTGGGATTTCTTGTTGTTGAGCATAATTGGTGTTGCTTTTCAGTTTCAAGAGTGAAATGATTATGGCTGTTTTATTCCTTCTTGTGACAGATTATGATCAGAAGTATCTTTCTGTTCTTGGATCGAACTTATGTCCTGCAGAATTCAATGCTGCCATCTATTTGGTAAGGGCACAAAGAATTAAATTATTTGGGGGGGCAGAAATAAAATTATTTGGGGATGTGTTTCAACTATTGCTTATATCTTGCTGATTTTCAGATGGATTTTTTTAATATAAACCTCATAGTGACCTTTAAATTACGTGGTGAAAGCATGAGTGCTTGTTGCAAAGCAAGATCTTTTCTTTATTTGCCATAAATTATAGAATTGTTCTAGAATAGCTGTGATCCCAAATTTCAGTGAAGTAGGCATCAGCCTCCAGTTTGCACAGTTAAAGGAAGGGGTCTGGTCCACAACTGAAGTGCAAGGAAGGGTTTGAGATGCCCAGTAACTGCCTTAGCAGGCACAGTATTTCAAGTTGGAAAGAATTACTTAAAATTAAAACAAGATATGCTTTTTTGGACTTCAACTTCTGCTCCTCTTAGTATTAATAATTAGTATATGCCTTACTGTTATTTGGTACCTGAATTACTTTGGAAGAGATTGATGGAGGGCCTGACTTTTCCTAAGAGTGACCATACCCATAGTTCCAAATTAATGGAAATTATTTAATTGGGATGGTCATTGCAGAGATCCTTGTCTGTCACATCACTGAGTTCTTCTAAGATGTGCTTAAGATTAGAGATGAGTTAGTGATGGACAAAAAAGGAATATTGTCCAGCATCATAACCATGGAATTTGAACCCAGGATGATATTTTTCTTTTCTCATGAAGGTTGGTGTTCCAATGTCCTGTCAACAAACTGATAAAGAAAGATGTTGGAAAAGTTACATGGTTATTTAGGAAAAAATATCTGGATTGGTGTTTAAAATGTGTAGCTTCATGTTGGTGCAGTGTCATGGTTTATTCTAGTATTCATATATTTGTTCATCTTGCGTGATTTGAGGCAGAGGAATGAGGATCTGGAAGAATGCTGGTATTGACCTCTTTATTAGATTCAGATCATGTTTTAGTAAGAGATAACTGAGATGTATTCTTAAACAATTTATTGAGCAGTCTGCTTTCTTTTTAGGGATATGGGACTAGAATTGTTCAGAACTCATATAATCAGTGATCAGAAGGTTCAGAACAAAACTATTGATGGCATTCTGCTGCTGATTGAGAGGGAAAGAAACGGTGAGGCCATTGACAGGAGTTTGCTGCGAAGCCTTCTGAGCATGCTTTCTGACCTGCAGGTGAGTACACCTGTTTCACCTTCAAACCAGTAAATAGCTCAAATTCTTACTTGGTGCTCAGTAAGCTTTACCCTGGCTTTGTGTCATGTTGTTTCCCCAGATTTATCAGGACTCTTTCGAGCACAGATTCTTGGAGGAGACCAATCGCCTGTATGCAGCAGAGGGCCAGAGGCTGATGCAGGAGCGAGAGGTATTTGGGATGTTTGACAGTGTTTGTTGTGCCTGCTGGCAAAGCAGTGCCAGGGAACAGAAATACTCTGCTGCCTTAGTGTACAAGGCAGTGATGGGACTTTGCTTTATAGTATTCTGGAAAAGGGAATGCCCGTGCAGCTGCCTTCAGTCACAGTGCCAGTGATTAAAACTGAAGCTGCTACTTCTGTCAGACCAGTACTGTCTCTCTTTTTCCCTTCTGTTGTTTGTTTTTTTTAACATACAAAACTACTCTGGCATTTTCAGGTTCCAGAATATCTTCACCATGTCAACAAGCGCTTGGAAGAAGAAGCAGACAGAATAATCACTTACTTAGATCAGAGCACACAGTAAGTGCCATTTCTCTTTGCCTGGTGGTATGAGCTGTTTGGCTCCTCCTCTGGTGAGGGCCATTTAAGTAGCTGCAGTTTATTTCTGTTATTGACCAACCATCAGATGCTTTTCACTTCCCACGGTTCCATGTTTACAATGAAGCACTGTCTTGGCTCACACAGCTAAAAGCATTTTCTCCATGTAAGTCACTGTTATTTTGGCATAAATGTTAAGTATTTGCATGAAGAAGAATAGGGTGCCTCTCCCAGCCCAGATGTCTCCTTCCTGCTGAAATGTGATTAGTCAACTGTTGTCCTACCTGAAAGTGATAAGAGTTGGTATAAAATATTCTTAAGGTAAAACCTCTGAATATTTGCAAAAACTATTTGCGTGTTGAGTCTGGGAAATTTTTAAATAATGTCATTCTCCCATCTTTTGTACTTAGAGGCAGGATTTCCTCCAACACAGTCAGGTGGAGGCCTTCTAACACAAAGCTACAGCTGTTGTGTCTGACAGAAAATGTAGGTCACTGATATCAAAACCTTTCTGAGAGAGAGGTGTTTTATTGCTGCTGTCGTACATTTTGATTTCCTTCCTCTTTCATCTGCTAAAAGCATTTAGCTTGTTCAGTGGCTTTCTTCTTCCACACCAGTATTAGTGGGCAATTCCCTGTTTTGTTTTAATATCTCTTGACTTGAGATCTGTCCTTGGTTTTTCTCCCAAGACGTGAATGTCCTCCCACAACACAGGATTAGGCAGATTATTTGATAAATTCTCCCCAGCTTCTTCACTGATGGAATCATTGTCCAGCTGCCTGCAGGTCATGTACAACAGGCTTATTGTGTGAATTAAAATCATCAGTCAACAAACAGAAAAAAAATTGTTTACTGGGGAGGAAAAGGATAAATTTGTGTATAATCATTTTAGGTCGTTGGCCACAGATAATTAGAGCACTCCCAATGATAATGTAATTAACATAATCTCAAAAGAAGGATTTAAAACTGTCAGTAATGGAAAAAGGAAAAGTAATTCTAAACATTTCTTCTGTAGGAAGCCACTAATTGCTACTGTAGAAAAGCAACTTCTAGGTGAACATTTAACAGCCATTCTTCAGAAAGGTAATCTTTCTTCTTTATGGAAATGTTTCTAATTACTGCTTTGGGGCTTTCAGCTCCTGTGCTGAAAGAAAGCCATGGGTGCTGGGGGAGGACAAGCTGCACCATTCCTTAACTCCCTGTGCTCCTCAGTGCCCAAAATAGCACTGGCCATTCTGGCTGCAGATAAGGGGACACTGTGCTGTCTTCTGATAACACAGCAAAGCAAAAGGAAAATTAGAACAAGAGACTCAAGCTCAATGTGTTAAGTGGCATTTTGAAGACTTGGAGGTAAAGAAAGGAGTACACTTTGAATTATGGCTGTAACAGAAAAGGGAGATACTGAGTAGTTGCTGCTGACAAAAAGCAGCTTGGTTTAAAATTGTAGTATAATTTGAGCTGTGGAATAGATTCCCTCAGTTCTGCAATAGTCTCTGTGGAGTCAAGTGACCCTCTGGTGATCTCAGAGATCATCTGGAAATAGAAACAAGATGCAGCAAGAGTTGAATAATAAACAATCAGTTCCTTAGTGGCCAGATTCTGAATGAAACAGGTATGTGAGCATCTTCCTGCACGTGTGTAACAAACTCTTCATTGAGAGGAGTACCAATGTTTACCCATCTGCTTTATTAGAACCTTGCTGTAGAGCATCAAACCTTCTCCAGAAAGTTAAAAAGTGAAGGTTAATATATTTCTTGAAGCTGATTGTCTTCTGGCATCTGTAAGATTTATTTTATTACAGCTGGAGTTGAAACTCAGAGCTGTCTTGCCAAGGAATTTTTCATCCTGATCAGTACAGTGTAAACTTTTCAAATCTTCAGGGAATAGTAAAGCAGTAAGCAAAGATGTAGTGATAAGGTTGTTATATAAAGTACTTGTATCCTAAGTGCAATAAAATGATGTGCAGTAATGAGATTTTTAAGGGTTCAGCCAGATATTTTGTTTCACTGTTAAATTAGGTACTTTAAAATAAAATACAAACCCCAAAACCACCACCACTAACGGTTTGATTAAAAATACGAGTTTTAAAGAGGCCTCACTGTAGTAATAAGCTGTGCTTTTTTGGGTTACTCTGGTTTTATATTCTGTTGAAATTCTCCCATTTGCAGGTCTAAATCACCTTCTTGATGAAAACAGAATTCAAGACCTGTCCCTTCTGTACCAGTTATTCAGTCGTGTGAGAGGCGGAGTCCAGGTTCTCTTGCAGCACTGGATTGAATACATAAAGGTACTGAGCTCTGCAACAGATGCCACTGCTGCATCACTGGGGTTTATACACACATACCTGAGTCATCTCTGTAAACTATTGCACTTTTCTAAAAATTGAAGATATTTGCTTATGTATTTAATAGACAGCTTTTGAAACATCCCAGGAAAGGTACAATAACTGTTCTAGCTGTTCTTTATTGAAGAAAACAGTGAACATTCAGTTCACTGAACTCCAAATACATTTGGATTTTATAATCTTGCTTTTAGTTAGTTTGTGGGACAGCCATGTTTCTTCAGTTTTTATTTGCGTAAGGGCAGAATGTTTGTCTTCTTCGTAATAAAATTTCCTGTGAGAATGAGTGGTTGTTCAAGTTACCAACCAGCTGAGGTTCAAAGAGCACTTGAATATCAGTTAGGATGATTCATTTTATTTCTCAGTGAAAATGTCACAGAAAATTTGGTTGTTGTGAAGGAAGAGTACTATTAAATAAAACTTAATTTAGTGGGAGCATCACCTATGTAAAACCTGAGCATATAGATGATTAAAAAGGGTGTGTTAATTTTGTTATGCAAAACTTCATTTCTTTAGACAGAAGTTGTGAATCGATTCACTTTTTCATCAGTTGGTTTTGAATCAATGTGCAAGGCCCAGGGAGGATTATATAGTAAATACTTCATAATACAGTAATACATAATAAGGTAATACTTTTGTTGTTACTGGAATAATATGAGTACCAGAATCAACACATTACAAAGGTTACTTAAGTTTTTAGAATTCTTGTCATTTAAATTAATTATTCAGGCTAATTGAAAGATATGTTTTATTTTGCAGGCATTTGGTAGCACCATAGTAATTAATCCTGAAAAAGATAAAACCATGGTCCAAGAACTTCTTGATTTTAAAGACAAAGTTGACCATATTATTGATGTTTGCTTTCTCAAGAATGAGAAGTTTGTAAATGCCATGAAAGAAGCCTTTGAAACATTCATTAACAAAAGACCAAATAAGCCAGCTGAACTCATAGGTATTTCTCTTCAATTTCTTTGCTGTGAGAATTTGGGTGCTGAGTTGCTGATGCACTTACAGATGGGATATGCTGGAATTGTGTTAATACATGCACATGCACATCAGCCTGGGATCTGCTGTGACACCTGATGCAAGGGAATTGTTTGGGAGGGCAGCATCAAACATTAAAAGCAAGCTGGTCATCACTTAACTGGCTAGGCTTAAAAAAAGTGCAGAACATCAGAATTTGGGCATTCCAGCAATTGGCTGGTGTCCAGACATGAGAAAACTGCTAATAATTAGAATTTTTCAGAAGCTTACATAACTGTGCCACCAGCATGTGTGCACAGAGCTGTCAGGGGTTTAGTACAAGGGAAGAAAGCTGAGGATGCACTGAAGCTCTCATGGTGTGGGGACAGAGTCTTGGGTTTTCAAAGAATGTTACTCAGATTTGTGCATTGCATGCCTGGTACTCTGCATTGGAATCATTTCCCCACACAGTGAATAATAAATAAATGAAAACCTGCTTTGCAACTGGTTGTGCTGTTAAGCTTGTGGAGTGATACCTTCTGCCCTCCTGTTTTGTATTAATTCCCTAACTGTAATGTGCTTACCAGCCCATTTGAAATTAAAACAAACAGTCTAGTTTGATTGAAACTGGAAATTAAAACAAAATAATTATATGCTAGAGAAATTCAGCAGTATAGTCAACACATTTAAATAACTGATTTACATATTTTCAGCTGATCTTTTTGCTTCTATTACAGCCATGTCAATCTGCAACAGCAGTGACTTTACTTTGAGATCACAACATAAACCAAGATTTTTTTTTCATAGGGAAAATGTTTTTAGTTAAGATGCAATCATTGCTTATCTGAAAAAAGATACTAAGCTATAATGTTTGTATAATTTAATAACCTCTATGAAAATGTATCAAGGTAGCTGTTATGAGGCTGATAGAAAGTGATTTCAGGATCCCTTCCATTTTCAGGATTTCATAATATTAGATTTAGAGGTTTTGTTTCACTGTGATATTAAGCATGTGCTAAACTCTATTCTTCAACACTCTTTTAGCTAAATATGTAGATTCAAAGCTTCGTGCAGGCAACAAAGAAGCTACTGATGAAGAACTTGAAAAAATGCTGGATAAAATTATGATCATATTTAGATTCATATATGGTAAGTATTGGGTTTTTTTGGTGGGGATACAGTTGTTTACCCAGTAACATAAAGGTACTTTGAAATTCTTTTTGCAGTCTGGTTACATTTTCAGTTGTTTGTTCTCTGTGGCTGTGTTTTGTTGGTGTAGTGCTGTTTAACTACTTTGCCTGTCAAACTGCAAATAACAAAACATGTGGAAATCTTCATATGAAGGCCCTTTTTGTTTTTTCTGAGCTTTGAATTGGGTCTTTTTAGGTAATGTTTGTTTAAAACCAGCAGTGCTTTGTGTTCACTTTCAAATCTCATCTCTTACAGGGAAAGATGTCTTTGAGGCCTTTTATAAAAAAGATCTAGCAAAGAGACTATTAGTTGGGAAGAGTGCATCAGTAGATGCTGAAAAATCTATGCTTTCTAAACTCAAACATGGTAAATATCTATCTATCATTTTTATCTATCCTTTCTATCCATCAGCTTTCTTTTGAAAGTAGTTGTTTTAACAGGCCTTTACAGAAGCACTGTTGGTATTTCCTTTTTCCATGAGGGCAGAAGCCTCTGTGCAGGTCCTGAATGACTGGTGGGTTTTGAGGAGATTCATTTGCTTTTAGTTTTGTAATTATAACAGGAAAAGCCAAAACCCAGGAACTTCAAAGTGCACAGTGTATCTTGGTCTGTGGGATAGGGTTGAGGCTCCCTGCTGGGTAAATCAGGGATGTGCTCAGAGAAAAGATGACTTCCAGTTGTTGTTCACTGCCAGCCAGTTGTTCTCTAGTCTGGTCTTCATTGTTTCATTGGATGGAGCCTTTGGGTGGTAAGGGTGAGATTTTTAGAGCTTGATCTCATTCTGCCATCAGGACACAGTTTGAAAGGCAGCTGATAGGGATTAGAATTTCATCTGAGTCACCAGTGGCCACCATAGTGAAAGGATGAACAGTCAGATCCATGTGGAAAAGCAACTGGGTTGCAAAATAGCTACCACATCAAAACATCTTCCTTTTTCTTGTTTGTAACCTTATTCTGTTCCTTAATTAGAATCCAGGTCTTTATGTAAGAAAACCTGGTGGAAAAGGTCATCTTGCTTAGAAGTACATTCTGGCACTGAGAATAAGTACTCTGAGGTGTTGAAAATAAACAGAATAATTTCTAATATTTACATTTTCTCTTTTATAGAATGTGGAGCTGCTTTCACCAGCAAACTTGAAGGAATGTTTAAAGATATGGAGCTTTCAAAAGACATAATGATACAATTCAAACAGGTACTGGGGGAAAGCCCTGTCTGTCCTACCTGTGCTCTTGAAAATATTACTGAATTTATTAAAGGTTTTTCCTCAGCAAAAAAACTGAGTCAAGCTTCTTCAAACAAACAAATAAACAACCCACAGCAATAAGAGAATTGTAAACTTACAAAACATTTTAACACCAGCTCTAAGGCATTTTTAACATCACTGTATTCTGGTGCCTGGCTTGGAAGTTTTTGCACATTTAGTTACGGTGATTTTGTAATGTTTTGATTACAAGCAATTGTTAACATTCTTTCCTCTATTCACACTTAATAAGATCTCAGCCTGCTAAAACACTACATTTGCTGTTTTCTTTTGTGGAAGTGCCTTTTGAACTTGAGAGAAGTGCTTGTTCTTACCTTCATTTTCTTGTATGTAACTTGCAGTGTATACAACAAACACTTCACCTGGTCATTTGTCTTTTCCGCTCTTGCAATGCCCGTTCTAACTTTTCAGTTCTACCTGAAATATGTACAATTAACACAGCTCTATTTCAATTTATTTTGTTTCTCTTTGCAGTATATGCAAAATCAGAATGTCCCTGGCAACATTGAACTAACAGTGAATATTCTGACTATGGGTTACTGGCCAACCTACGTGCCTATGGAGGTGCACCTGCCCCCAGAGGTAATGAACTTCATGGGTTATACAAGTATTGGCCTCTCAGAAATGCAGCTTGACATCCACTGACACTTGGTTTTCAATGTGAATAGAGAAAGAAATGCAGAACTATCTTTCTAAAATGAAATTTGTTTTCTTGCAATTCCCTTTATCATTCTAAGCCTTGATTTAAGGCTTAATTGATTGTGGAGGAGGGAAGGATGCTTTTAAAGTAGAAATTGTGTTTCAGTGTTTTGGGATTTTTCTTTCTTTAGATGGTAAAACTGCAGGAGATTTTCAAGACCTTTTATTTAGGAAAACACAGTGGTAGGAAACTCCAGTGGCAGTCAACACTAGGACACTGTGTGCTAAAAGCAGAATTTAAAGAGGTGAGTCTATTGTTTCTCTTACTCCTGTTGTGTTGTTGATTGCAAGTCTGGGTTGTACCTTAGGGATGGATGGGGAGGCTGTGATGGAAAACTTAACACTGTTTCTGCAATTACTTTTAACCTCCTATCTTTTCCAGGTAATGATAGTTTCTGAAACAGATGTGTTAATGTCTAAGAAAATGCACCTGATTACTGTATTGGTGGGGAAAGAAAAACCTGTTGGGGAAAATATCCACTGGCTTTAGCTCCAGATTAAAAACTGCCCTCATTTTTATAGTGGGGAGGAAAAAAAGGGAGCCGTGCTTCTTCAATTGCCTTACTTCATCTGATAGCATTGAGAATCTTCACAGTAAGCTTTTCACTACTGAAATACAGAAAAATTCTGGATTGTACAAGAACACAACCTTTTTGAAAGGGTTTCCAGTTATTCCCCTTCAGTATTTCTGTGGACACAAGATTCTCATGAAATAGGAATGCTTACCACAACAATTTTCAGCAAAAGTTAATGGTAAAACAAGTATTATCAAATCTGATTGTTTCAAAGATTCTATGGTTCCTTATACTGTGTTCCTTAAAGTAATGTTTGTGTTAGATTTTGACTTAAAGGCCTTCAAAATTATAATTTTAAGCACTCAGTGCTATAAGTCATCTGATGCATATCTTGGGTGAATTTTGTCACTGGATAGAATAGTCCAACCTTGTAGCTTCAAGCTTGTGCTGCATTTCATAGTAAATAGAAGTGACCAGTAACTTCTATTCTTCCATATTCTCAAGTGAATAACACTGTGTTAGTGAAATAACTGACATGCAAGAGTGACTTGTTTCTCATGTTCCTCTCATTCCTTTCCCTCCACTCCCCAGAAAAAACAACCTGGTGATATCTGTTTATTTCCCTTGTGACAGGGCAAAAAAGAACTTCAGGTCTCCCTGTTCCAGACACTGGTGCTGCTCATGTTTAATGAAGGAGAGGAGTTCAGTTTAGAGGAGATAAAGCAAGCCACTGGGATAGGTTGGTATCAAAAACAACCGAGTACTTCCAAGTGTTCTTACTAAAAAAACCTAAACAACTTGTTTCTGCTTTAGAGGATGGAGAGCTGAGAAGGACACTTCAATCTCTGGCTTGTGGCAAAGCCAGAGTACTGACTAAAAGCCCCAAAGGCAAAGATGTGGAAGATGGTGATAAATTCACATGTAATGATGATTTCAGACATAAGCTCTTCAGGATAAAAATCAACCAAATTCAGATGAAAGAAACGGTATCTTTTTTTTAATCTCTGGGGTTTAGATCCTTGGGTTGAGAACTTTGTTGCCTGCCCTTTTACAAGCTTTTTTTCCTTCTGGTTGTCATGTACGTGCTGATATCTCTGTCAGAGTTACACCTGTAATTTGGATGTCAGCACATACCTAACAGTGATTTAAATGTGTGCCTGTGTACTAAGACACCAGTGATGCTGGATGTCTCTAAGTAAGGTTAAGAGAAGTTCCAATTCTGAAATGCTCTTTTTGTCCTTTATAATTCTGTGGAGCTTTACTGACTGTTTGTGAATATGGAAAATTCACTGTGGACTTGTTTCTCTGACAGCCATCCAATGTAAAAGCTGAGCAAAGGTTTTAAATCTTTGTACAAGTGTGTTTTTCAACAGACAATCAGCCTTCGTATTTGTAAAGGCTTTATGTCAGATATTTGACAGCAGGCATTTCACTGTCTTACACTGAGAATTGTCTTGGAGACTGAAAGAATTGTTTTGACAGTGCTGCTGTTCTCATTAAAGCTTTTCTGAATGGGTCCCTCAGGTGGAGGAGCAGGCAAGCACTACAGAGAGGGTGTTCCAGGACCGGCAGTACCAGATCGACGCCGCCATTGTGCGGATCATGAAGATGCGCAAGACGCTGAGCCACAACCTGCTCGTGTCAGAGGTCTACAACCAGCTGAAATTCCCAGTCAAGGTGCTGTGCTGATTTTAATACTTCTAAAACTCTATCAGTTCTTTTTATCTTCCCTGGCCTGCCCTCGGTCAAACAGTGCTTCTAAAATATGCAGCTTTTTAGTATTAGAAAGGGCAAATACTCACTTTCAGGAGTTTTTAAAGTGCCAGTTGTTACTAAAATGTATTTCCAAAGGATTTCAGCCCTGGAGTTTGTTAGCAGTAAGGGAGCAACTGGCTCTGCTTGTACACTGCTGTTCCACTGTTTGCAGTGTTCTGGCAGGGCATTCTTGAGTGAAGGAGAAAATGCTTCAGATCTCAAAACCAATTCTGCATTGCAATCTTAACTTGATTGATACTTTTGAAGTGCAGTGGTTTTTCTGGATGGGTTATACTGGTTAATATATACACACACATATATAGGAATAAAAATAAAATATTGGTGAATGTCTCAAAGCTGAAGAAGCCCACAGTTGCAATATAAAATAACTGGCTTATTGTGTACAAATGGAAATGGGTTTTCAAACAGACAGGGATGCATTGTTGGAATTCAAATATATGGTGCTTTCTATCAATGGAATTGCAAAACAAAAGGTCCTGCTATTGCATTCCATTGTATTACCATGTTGAGTGCCTGCAGGTCTGTAAGTATTGCATAAATTGTAGTTGGGCTGTGTAAGATTATAGCAGATCATTTAAATAATTTTCCTCACTGGTTATCATGAGGCATTTTTATAAAGTTCCTCCCCCAACAAAATCACAGGGCAGACAAACTATTGCACAACTCATTTGCTTCAAGAGGAAATGAAACTTGTACTTTTACTGGCTAAAATCAGAAATAGAAACACTTTGGTACATGATGCACAAACTGCACTTATTTAGAGTTCAGTTCAAACAGCAGCAAGTATCTTCCCTGCCTGCAAAAATCTGTTTAGCTGCAGGTGATAGCTAACTTTGTAACTTTCTGTTCTATCAGTTACACATTGCAGACTTTAGAAGCTCTGATACTTTAAAGGACTTTTTTAAAGTGGGATTTCTGTTTCCTCAGCCATGTCAAACAATATAGATATTTGGCTCAAGTGGAAAGAAAGAACCAAGAAGCATTGAGTGCAAAGTAATAATGCTGACATGTGCTTTGTTTTACAGCCTGCTGACCTTAAGAAGAGAATAGAATCTTTGATTGACAGGGACTACATGGAAAGAGATAAAGAGAACCCGAATCAGTACAACTATATTGCATAAACATATGTTGGCCTTTGTTTTACTGCACACTTGGTGTCCTACACAGTTGCCAGTGGATAAAGTAGCCTCTTGATCCTGTTAATTGACTTTTTATACTACCGATGATTGAATGAAAGCAGTGTAATGGAAAAGTATAGTAGAGTGGACTTCTTTCAGTGGTTAACATGCCCATTTAAAGAGTAATATTTACATTTTAAGAAGAATGCTGTTGAACTCTTTGCATGTTATTTAGTAAGATGTGCAGAAAGCTGAAAGAAAGTACCTGGTCTTTCTGATTCCATTTGTCTCTGGGTCTGAAGAGGAGTCCCTTGATATATGACAGATATCTTTCACATCTTTAAATGGAAACAGAAGGTTCATTAATATAAGAAAATAGCCTTTAAAATGCTTAAACTGCATGCAAACTTTTAATTTACTGTACAGGATGCATTTCAGTTATACATACATACCATTGGTTTGGTTGATGCCCACATTTGGATTTGTTTCTCTTGAGGGGGGAAAATGGGGAATAAGCCAAGCTATGCTTATTGCTGATCTAATGGGAAATATTCTTGGTTGCAATTAAGACAAAATGGTGCCATTATAAAAGGAGTATAAGGTTTGCAGTGTGGGCATATGTACTGTATATACAAACACCATTCTTAAATAACTGCTACAACAAAACAAGTTCAGATTAGATTTATATGGCTTGCTTATGAGACTTGGTGTTCACCTTTGAGAACTTTAAGCATAAAACAGCCATAATGGAAGAAGTGACAGTTTTTACTAGTCATGGGTAGGAGGCCTTCACCTCTTGGCAGCAATACTCTAGAATAAAGATGACAAGCCACACTGTTATTGTGGTAAAGCTGTAAGAACAAAAACTGCAAGTGGATTTTAATACTTGTTTTGCTTTGCAACATTCTAAACTTGAACTAACCTCAAGGTTTAGACAGGGCAGCTCTTCTAAGACTGCCCTGCTTTGGATTGCTTTAACTTAAAGCTTTAAGAACTCAGCCCTAGAGCCTAGCAGGCCTCCTAGAACCCAGAAGCCTACCTCTCATATAGTAAGTTAAGTATTGCTACAAGGCATCTAAAATATATTTTCTTAGATGGCCAGAGAGCATTCTTTGCATCTTTATAAGACATGGGAGAGTAAGTCACTTGAATGTAGAGCTTTGTTTCAACAAAATACATTTTTTATTGCTTATAGCAGCATGTACCAGGAATATATGGGAAAAAAAAAGGTGTCAGCAGAAAAGGAACTCCTCCACGTATACCAGTTCTTCCTTACCCAGCCAGGCTTTGTACCTATGATCAGCTGTGTTGCAGAGCACAATGAAAAACCTCATCCTCTTTCAGGCACTGAGTCCTGGGGAATACCAGATATCTCTTGAAAGCAAGATGTTACTTTTGTTTAGTGGCAGTGTAACTTAGCTCTCTCTGACTCTAACTTCTATCACTGTGATCCCACATTCAGGGGTGTGCATGTGAGAGTGTGTGTGTGTTTTCTATCCGACATCCCATCCTTAGTGCTTTTTTTTATCTGCTGTTTAATTCCATATATTCTCCAGCCATGTTTTCTCTCAGGCTCTTTTGTATGCAGTCCTCAGCTGACAGATTAAACAAATGTGGGTGGTTTTTCCCCTACTAAATTATTTGCAGTCACCCTCAACTAACCATCATACAGCTCTTTGTGATCTGCTGAAACTCTGCCTTGCCCCTTGACACTATTGCAGCATAACCACTGGTAGACATCCAGGGCCACCCCTGCCTCTGTGAGATAAATACTGACAGTAGAGTTATGTGGGAAGAACCTTGGAGACTCCTCCTGGAAATCTTCAAGTGTTAGCTCAAACAGAGATCCACTGGGGAGGAAAGAATGCCTCCCACCATAAAAAAATCTTCTGTGTTTTGCATTCAATGTTCCTTTTCTTGTATGTGTTTTGTATCTTCAGCCAATAAAAGATTCCTTTTAAAGAGAAATGGAGAAGAAGCATAAGACTTAACTCTTTGGGAGACAGGAGCTGATGCATTGAGCTGGTTCCATTCAGTCTGTTGTAGCATATAAATCTAACACCACTACACGTGTGAACACCCACTGTGGCAAAACCCTCCCTCATTACACAAGTGTCACATTCACTCAAACAAACTGCAAAGGACTGTAGGTTTATTTCATTTTTATCCTGTCTAATGCAGAAAATATTATACAGAAAATGTCCTGAAATCTCATCAGAATTCACAATCTGAGGCAGACCCTAAGCTCAATCCAGTTAAAGCAACCCAAAGAATGGACTTTGAGAACCCTGGCCAGGCCAGGAGAGGGGCGAGCGAGGGGAGGGGAGAAGGCTTCTCCTTGTAGCTCATGGGTTTTCCCCAAGAACTTGTTCATCTCTTCTGCCAAGGTCTGGCTCATTCCTGGTTCATGACAAAGCTGCAGCCAAGATTTGTCGTCGTACAACTCTGCAAATTCTTGCTGGGATCATGTGCCTGCTTCTTGAGCCATATATATCTCTGTAAGAAAAAACTGAAATGGGCTTGGACCACAACTCATCTGGCTAGAACACAGCTTGTCTTTTTGGCCACACATTTTTAATCTTGACTCTTGCATGCAGTTTATAGCACCTTGTTCATAAGAAATTGCAGTTTATTCTTAGAAATATATATTTTAGGTTTTTTAATCTTTATACCCATAAATGGACTATTTTTTTGTCTTGGCTGGTTTCAAAAGTGACCATTTTGTTTAAATGCTGTAATTGCAAATGTGTTGTAAACGTTGTTTTGTTCTATAGTTTACACAAAGGTGCCAAAGTAAATAGTTAATAAAAAAAAAATTTAAAAAATCCCTAGCAAATTGTTAAGTTGCTTTAGCTGTTCTTCATATTTTGGTCTCAGCTTTTCTTCTTTTTTTTTTTTGTCAGCCTTTCATTTTTTCCTAGACATATCATTTGCCCTAATGCTTTCTTTTAAAACAAAAAAAAAAAGTGCATCTAAAAAAATGTTCAAATACCACTCTTTTTTTAGTGCTCTCATATAGTAGGAAGAACATTTTCTTTGAAACGTTACACTAAAATTGTAAGAGTACAGCAGCATTCAAAAATGTAATATACTTTTTGTATAACAGTCTTGAGAGTGTGTCTGGAGTGGGGGGGAAAAACTAACCCTGTTACTTTTCAGAAGCCTCTTCCCTCAGCTACCAGAATATGAAAATGTGCTTTTTCACAGCATCAAAAACTTATAGTTTATGCAGACTTGCAAACAGGGCATGTATCACCATTGCATCCTTCGATGCAAAAAGCAGCAAAACCTTTTTTATGTTTCATAAGTCTGATATGGGTACAGAGAGTCTTTCTTAAGTTGGTAAATAATGTAAATACATGTCCTTTCAGAGAGTGAGTCTGTTATCTAGGTATTTTGTGTCATTTAATAAATATTAAACAGTTTTGTGTTGATAAACTCTTGTGTGTAAAATGCCTTCTTACTCCAAGTTCTGTATGTTGGGCTTACTAATGTTTATGGCTTCTTTAAATTCTTTAGCTTGTGCTTTGATAGCAAAATACTTGTTTGCTACTTAAATATAATAAGTAGTTCTTTATTCATTCAGTCATTAAAATCCCTTGAGTTTTCTAAGTGGCTTCCATTCCTGAATTTTTATTATTTTGGGTTTTTTGCTAAGTCTTCTATGGTTCTTGGAGGGGAAGGAAATAAGCATCCTCATAGATCCTGAACGGGGATTAGAATGTGTACAAGTGGCAGAAATGCACAAAAATACCAGAGATGGTGCCTTGTTGCTCCTGAAGGAGGCACCTCTCCAGCTGCAAATATTCCTTCTCTCCCACTTTATCATTATTTTAATGACTCTGGAATTTTTATTGAAGTGTGAAGGACAGAGCACTTCATTCTCCAAAATACAGAATTTGCTTCTCATATGAAGAAGGGCCAATTGGCCACTTCTTGATTTTTCTTCTTCACCCTGAGAGCTGGGTTCAATCTGAGCAGAAGAGCTGTGTCCAGCCTGGCCCTTCCCAGCCCAGGAGCACTGAGGACTTGGTGGAGGGGGAGATGGAATGTTCTGGATTTCCCTTTTGAATCCTGGAAGCTGGGATAGCTGCAGCAGAGCAGGAGCTGATCCTGTGAGCTGTTCTGGGCTGCAGGGGCTGACCCTTCACTGCTGGAACCACAGAGTCCTGGGGCAGGTGGGTTTAGATGGGTCTGGGAAGCATCTGCCACCAGCCCTGCTCAGCTGCTTCCTTCCCGTCTTACAGCCTCGAGGCATCCAAATGCATGGGAGGGTTTTTCCACCAACACTTTCTCCTTAAGGAGAATATTTCCTACATTCTTCACCAAAAAAAAAAAACCCTCCTACAGGAACAGATGAGTGTTTGGAGACTGACAGATTATCTGTCTGCTCAGAGAAGAAAAACCAGAGCAGTAAATTCTTTCATTCCTTTTCCTATGTGAAGTGCAATTTATGCCACTGTACTTTCTCCTGATTGAGAATAACTGATGACAAACCAAATTTAAGATGGTAGTTTTGGATTTGCCTTTTTTGTTCCCCCTTAAAGTGGCCAAGGCCTGTGGACATACTGTGGAATTTAAACAATGAACACCTCAAAACTCACTGGAGTGGTTGAGAGGCATTGAACTTTGTGCAAAGGGTATCTTGTAATACATGGAATTAACTGGGAAGAGAAACAATGGATGTTGATTTATCTACAAAGGAGCAGGTTTTTCTCCTGGTTAAGTAACTGTTTCCTGCTACAAGGTCACCTTTCAAATGACTCACAGCTTGTCCTGCTGCTGCTTATAGAAAATTAGCATTAGGATAGAAATTAAACAAAAAAATAGTAATTTTGAAAGCGAATTTTCTAGAATCAGTAGGACATTGCAGCACAGCAAGTAAATCTCTTAAGCTGAAGAAAAGTAGTTCACATCCAGCAAATACTTAATTTTTATCAATTGATAGAGATTTAGACACAGTAACTGTGTCTGACCCTAGGACCCCACTAAGAATGCCAAGTCCAAGTGAATGTTTCCAATTAGTCTCCTGTCAGTTCTTTGGCTGCAGCTCAAACTGGTGTCTCTGGAGAGGGACCCCTACCCCAATTCACACCTCAGTTATACCCCTGACACTCATCACCCAGGCCAAGTCAAACACAGAATTCTGATCAGTGGATTCTTGATTTCTTGCTGGATTCCATTGTTGCTGGGCTGGCCACCTTCTCATGTAGCTTCTTCTCTTGGAATTGTCTCCTTATCAAATCCCTTCTGCTTGTATCTGCTGAATTCCAAGAGTTCTTCTGCTCCCAGCATTGTTACATTTGTTAGATCAAAAGTTTGGTCAGCTCCTGCAGCCTAAGGAGACTATTCAGACAGGAGAATATAAATAACCTAATTTTCTCTGTAACTGTTGATAGATCTTTATCTTAATCCTTAAAACAATCAGTTGTTTGTCTGCTTGCAACACCTGAGCTGGAGGAAAACATGATGTCACCAGGTGCTTCTGTGTTAAAATGCCTGAGTAATCAGAACTTGGTATGAAATTCTGTCATTTCAAAAAGATAACTCTACAGATTCTGTTCCATCTAATGATATTTACAGTAACAAGAAAGTTGCAGTAACTGCTTTCAGTAGATCCAACATTTAGATGTGTTATGCAATTAAGGAGTGTAGAGGGTCACTGCCCAGGCCTTTGCAGGGCTCAAGGGCTCCTGTGCTGCTTTGCAAAGCTTAGTCACTGTGACTGTGCAGAAAGGGGTAGCATGCAAGTGAATTGCATCTGAAATGATAAGGAATAGATTGCTTGTCACTATTTGGAACAATAGTAGTTTTAATTCATTGTGAAATATGAGTGCTAGATTATCAGCAACATGTTCACTTAATATATAGCTTTATTTTCCCCTTCTGGACTTCCTAGGAAAATTATCCCCTTCCTAGGAAATTATCACTTTGCCTGTTCTGTTTCACCCTTGTGTAGTCTCTGAAGCTTGAGGCACAGCTGAAAGAAATTCATTATCACGGCCAAAACCAGATGCCTTTCTCAAAAGCAGGCCCTTAATTACATCCACACAGCCCTTCAGCTGGCGCTAGTTTTAGGCTCAAGGCAAAGCTGTTCTTTAATTAATTCATTTTCAGTGAAGGCTGGGCAGGGCACTGCACAGGCCAAACTCTGCCATGTGCATGCTGGGGAGAAGGTGCAGCTCCCAAGCATGAGACAGGAACAAAAATTACAAAACAAAACAGCCTCTGCAGAGGTGAGCTGAACCTTGTCGCTGCACAGGTAGAGCTGGTTTGTAGGATGTGGCTGGGGAGGAGGTCAGAACCGGTTCTGCAACCACAGGGCTGTGATTCTGTCACTTGCAGAACTGGCACTGTGTGTGCATCCCTTCTCCCTTTCTATTCCTACAGCAGCAGTTGCTGCTTCAAATCCCACTCTAAACGCACAAAGCAAACACACAACCTCAAACCACAGAGAGATCATTCCCCAAGGAGCTCTGTTTCAGGGCAATGCAGTGAACAGGCATTAGCCTGGTGTGTGCCAGACCTGGATTCTGATCTCTGTCAGAGCTGGAAACTACAGACTGGCTACAAATATCCTTATGTTCTCTGTGAAAGGGATGTAATGTTATTCTAGGTCACAAGGGATCCTGTAGCACTGAAGTCCTGCAGTTAAAATACCCAGTTATGAAAATGACTGTATAATATCCAGTTTCCCTCCCTGCCTTGTATTTTGGATGTAACTTCTTTTCCTGCTGAAATCTCTCAGAAAATGTTACAGCCAACACATCTTTCATAAGAGCTGGAAGTGGGCGGTGCCTTCTGTGCAGAGCCATTTTCACACAATAAATTCTGCTCTGAAGCTGACAGATGTATCTCCAGCAAGTCAGCACTGTGTGTCGATCAAACCACAAAAGCCAGAGTATTGACACACCTCTACTTTGCTGGAACGAGCCCAAAGAACATGTTGTCAGTCAAACAAATTCTCTTTTTTTTCCACATTAAACACAGCTACGTCTACAAGCAGCTTGGTCTGACTCACGAAATGCATCAATCTCATCTGCTGCCACATGTTAGCCCAGCTGCAGCACACATCACATCCAGCAGCAGCTGGAAACGATTCCAACACCACAGGGCATCCCAACATCTGCACCCTGCAGCACTGAGGGGCAGCGAAGGGGCACCCGTGGGACAGGGAAGGGAAGGGAAGGGAAGGGAAGGGAAGGGAAGGGAAGGGAAGGGAAGGGAAGGGAAGGGAAGGGAAGGGAAGGGGAAAAAGAGAGAAGAGACACCAGTGGGACAGTGAAGAGACATCAGTGGGACAGCAAAGGGGCAGCTGCTGCCCCAGCCCGGTGCCAAGGCCCAGCTCCTGCCCTGCTCGCCCCCTGAGCTCCATCCAGCCCCGCCGAACCGAGCTGGGTTTCTGTGCCAGCCCGTGCCCATCGCCGGTGCCGCCTCCCCAGCCCGCACCGGGAATGTTTTTCCAGCTGAGTCGCGACACCACCGGTTTTACGGGAAATTTCGCAGCTCTCTGCTGCAACCTGCTCTCTGATCCCTTCACCTCCCCAGCGAGGTTTCTTTTTTTGGCTTTTCACGTGATTTCCCTGGTCTTGACTCAGCAGTTTCCCGCAGAGCCTTTATTGGTTTGGTTTCCCAGCGCCACCTCCCCGCAAAGCGCCGCCGGCCGCTCGGAGCCTGCGCACGGCTTAGGTAAGCAGGGTTTGGGGTTTTTCGGAGCTGTCCCTGCCCCCGAGCAGAGTCACACACGCAGCCGAGGCCCTGCCGATGTCACCCCGTGCTGGCCACTCCGTGGTTTTCATTGCGATGGCCGGAGCCCCAGTGCTCAGTGCACGGCTGCAAACCGGGCTGTGTGAGCAGAACTCGTGAATAGCGCTCAGCTGTTGGCACAGCCCCAAGGAGGTCCCTGTGGTTCATCCCCCTCTGCCAAGTGACTCTCGGACCTCTCTGGCCAGCATTAATACATTCCTCCTTCCACCCCTTCCATTGAAATGGAACCAAATCCTTTCTCTGCCTCCTGGGAAGGAATAATTGGTTCTGCCATAATCTTCCCTGAAAAAAAATTCAGGAATTGCCTTTTTGTTTAGAGATATCTAAAAGAATAAATAAAAATACATTAGAATAAAGCCATGATTACTGCATGTTCTAGGGATTATCTCTTTCTTCTTTTTATCACAATCTTTACTTTTCTGCACCAGGAATCAGAAACATGAAGTTACTCGGTGCTTCATTAAACAGTGGACACTTTGCTTCTGACCACACACATCCATCAGTTCTGGCAAGTCCCAGGGCTAAGGAAAGTTTGATTACAGAAATAGAATCTAAACTGCTGAAACTGCTAAAGGATTCACGAAGGATTAAGCATATGATGCAAATGAAATTAGGCATGAAATTATATTCCTCAATGAACTAAAGCTTTAAAAAGAAATTATAATGTTTTGATATTTGCTCTCAGTACATGTCAATGCCTTCTTAAAACAACTGATGTCAGGCAGTATAACATGCAATAAAGCTATAATGCTGTACAGAAACATTACAGTCCCCCTTCTCACATCCAGCAATAAACATAAGGAACGTGAATGTCTTAGAAAACCAGGATCATCTAAATTAATAAACTATACTATTCTTTTAATCCCACCCTGCTTGCTATTTTTCTTGTGTTATTACACAGAAAAGGATTTGCTTGTTATGTTTGCTGCCATTAGATTTCATTTCAAGCTTCACTAAATTGGCATAAAGGAAACAAGTTAATCAGCCTTCCCATTATGTCTGCAGAACATCCACTTGGTTCAGAGCCCATTTCCTACCGTGCAAGCAAGAGATCCAAATATTCAGAATTCTGAACAAGGGAGTGTTGGAACATATCAATGTATATTCATAAGTCCAGAAGTAAATATTCCAGCAGATACAAAAGGTGCCATTCCACTTCATGAACTACCTGAAAAGACCAAACATTTTCTCCTCTTCCAATTAATTAAAGCTTAATTCAATGTCTGTCTCCTAATAGTCAAATCCTCCTAATTTGATTGCTACTAACTCCTTGTGAGGTCACTTTTCAAAAAAAGTACTTTGTTCTAAAGGAGTGAAGCCTGAGGAAATACAAAATTCCTAGAGCAGGACTCTCCCTAGCCTCTGAAATGCCCCATTCTTTGTGGTGGAGCTGAGAAAGACTTGCTGCTTTCAGAATTCCTGGTTTCATCTGTGCTGCTGTTACTGACATTTCCCTCCAGCCTACAGCAAGTCAGTTATTCAATATAACGTTTATTTCTTCAAATAAATATTTGGTAATTAAGCCCAAAGGATAAATATAAATTTACTCTGTTTTGAAATTAGGTGAATCTGAGAGTCACATGCAACCATTTTAGATAAGTGCATGTGCAGGTATGTAACACGTGCTGAGTGGGCTCTAGGTGTAGTTACTAAGCACAAAAAGAAATGCAAAGAAGCAGTGAACATCTCTGAGCACAAAAGCCCTTATGTGGGACCCTCATTTGATCGATGTCCTGGTTTCTGTGGTGGCCCTGACATGACAGCTTTGGTTCTGTGACACTCTATGGGAAAGTACCGGATTGCAAGCACACAGCTGAGAGAAATTAACTGCCCTGTGATAACAAATTATTTCCACTTCCTCCAGACTGCAAAACTGCTTTCCTATCAACCATCTACACTCCAACTGTCCCATTATCAGGTCAATGTGTTTTATTGTCTTCTTCAGACTTCATCTTCTCCCCCTATAGCTAGGGGTGTCTCTTAGAGCCCGACCATTGAAAATCCGCAGTTCTTCCACGGCATCACAGGCAGGAATATTGCATTCCATGAGGCCCTTCCCTGCTGGGCAGAGCTCCTGTCTCCTCAGGCCATCTCCCAGCCTCAATGCCTTCTTCATTTCCCCTTTCTCTACTAAGCCAGCCTTTCTGACTTGTTTTCGTGGGGTATGGGGTTTTGGGGTTTTTCCCCCTAATCGATAGTGTCAGGGTGCAATCCAGCATCCCTCACACTTTATTCCACCTTCCAGACCCAAATCCACCGAATTTCTTGTCCAGCCGCCTTCTCCCCACTTCGCACCTCAGGCTCTTCTCTCCCTCATTGCACCAAATTCCTGTCGCCTCCCATCGTTTCCTGCCCCACTTTCTGCCTTTCAGCAGCAGCAGAAAACGCATTAAAGCTCGGGGTGCAGGTGCCAATCCCTCCCGCAGCAGGGGCCGTGTCTGGAGGGGATTCTGACCGACCACCGGAGGCACCGAGCGCCGGGAGCCCCGGGCCGGCCCTCATGGGGGAGTGGATGGACAGCACCGACAGCCGGCCCAGGGGCACCGACAGCCATGGCAGGACCGGGGCACTGAGAGCCCCCCAACCCTTCGTATTTACTGCAAACATGGGCAATATCTTTATTCTTTATTTATTTGTTCTCAGTGAAAGCCTCTGTATTAAACTTCTCTGGACATGCACCGCTTGTAAGGTACCCCTTCCCAGACTGGAGCAGCGCCAGGGCACACCGCAAACACTGCCGAGGGCCAGAACAAGCTGCCGCTACCCTGCCCCTGCAGAGGCCACCGCCGCTGTCCCCGCTGCTGTCCCCGCTGCCCGTGCCGCCGCCGGACCGGGACTGGGACAGGAGCGGATCAAACCAGACCCGCCCGCCCGAGGCGGCGCGCGGCGAGCGGCCCGTCCGCGATCCACGGAATCGAGCGGCGGCGCCGAGCGGCGATTGGCGGCGCGCGGGCGGCCCCGCCCCGCCCCTCACATGACCGCTAGCGAGGTTTTTGTCGCGCCCGCTCGCCCCGGCCGCTCGCCGTGCCCCGGTGTCCCCGCCGCCGCCGGCAGCAGCAGCAGCAGCACCACCGCCGCCGCCGCCGCCGCCATGGGCCCGCGCCGCTCCGCCGCCTCCTCCCGCGGCCGCCTCCTCCTGCCGCTGCTGCTGCTCGGCGTCTCTGGTGAGCGGGGCAGCGCCGGGGCCCGGGGGAGGGGAGCGGGTCTCGGGTGTCCCCGCGGGCTCGCGCCGCTCCCCGCCCCGTCACGCGCGGGCACCGGGGGTCCCGGGGGGTCCCGGGGCCGCCTCGGCCCCGCGGCGCCTTCAGGGGGCGGCCCCGGGGCGGAGGCGCCGCCGCTGCCGCCCCCCCGCGCCGCCACCCACGGGAGGGGAGGGGACAGCGGCGGGGCCGGGGAGGCCGGGAGCCTCGGGGCGCTTCCGCCCAGGGCCGGGGCCCGGCGGCCGGCACCGCGGGCCCACCCGCGCGGCCCGGCCCGGCCCGGCCGTTCTGCCAGCACCCCTCGGCGTGGGGCCGCGGGCACGGCAGCGTCCGTGCCGGGAGTCACCGCGTCGGGAGCACAACAGCTGGGGAAAGTTCTCCTAAAAGGCAGAGGGGATTTAACGCCCGTGTGTCTCGAGCTGGGAATGGTGGAAGCGCAATGAAGGCACTGCCGAACCTGTCTCTTGGGGGTCAGCTTGAGCCGCAATCCCTGATACAACACATAAAATAATAAAAATAATAGACCCTAGTCTACAAGCAGCGCATTGTTTAAATGCTGTGTTCATGCCCTTTGGTTTACCCACTGTGTCACCAGAAAGCTGATGCTTATTTCAGAGAGTCAGAATTCTAGGTGGAAAGGGACCTCAAGGTTCAGCTGGTCCAGCCTTTCTTGGCAAAGACATGGTCTAGACGAGATGGCCCAACACCCTGTACAGCCAAATCTTAAAAGTGCCCAGTGTTGGGCAGTCAATGCTTTGTGATTATTAGTTTGTCAAGTAAACAGACTATAAAACATTCTCTTAATTTTTGACAGCTTTGACAGCTTTGTGGTGTGCTTCCTATTTTTGATGCTTTTTAGAAATCTATCTATTCTTTGAACCGTCTGGTAAATTGATTATGGTCCTGACATAATTTACTGCTTTGTGATGAGCTGTCCTCTTAAGTGGTTCTAGAAAATTAAGAAAAATCAACGTCTTAATAGCTGATAATCATATCTTACAGGTTTTTTCCAGTCCTATGCAGTTGAAGTAGATATAAAGGATGCTTCCAATGCTACATGCCTGTATGCAAATTGGATGATGAGGTTCTTGATAACATATGAATCAAACAATGGTGATTATGTAAGTATTTAGGAGTAACTCTTGCTAAGAATTGGATTTTGACCTGGATTAAAATTTAAGCTCTTTTACCTAGGGTGTTTGATTTCTTACTTTTTTTTTTACTAAGTCAGTTGAGAGGAATATTCCTATATAGTCCTTATAAAGTAAAGAATAAGTTCTCAGTCATACAAATTACTGAAAGTACTCTGTTGCTCGTACTTAAATGATGTACACAAAACTCACCAAGTCTAACCAGTACAAGTGTAGTTATGTTCTTAACCCAAGCAGTAAATGTAATTGCAGCTCAACATGATCAGGGTTTACAGCCAGGTTAGAGTTGTACTTTTGTACTTGAATCTGCTACAGCTCCTTTCTCAGGCAGGTGTCAAGGAGCCTTTACCATAATTTTCCAGAACAACCTAAAATAATCTCAGCAAGGTTTCAGCTAACTCCAGCAAGTTTCTAATGTTGTCATGGGGAAGAGCTGCATGTGAATGCATTTTAAATTCCCCTTTTCTTCTAGAAAACCACAACCCTGAATTTGTCATCCAGTGCGACACACAATGGAAGCGTCTGTGGCAATGACACACAGGCTGCCCTTGTGGCAGTGCAGTTTGGAGAAGGTCATTCTTGGAGCATTAACATCACAAAAAACAATGAAACTTACCAGGGAGACTTCATGACACTGACCTACAACACCAATGACACAGCTGTATTTCCTGATGCTAAGAGAAAAGGTAACATTCAGTTCAGAATCTGACTTGCAAAGCAATCTCAGCCAGAAGTGTCAGACCTCGTGTACCTGACCTGGCTTGGCTCCTTCGAAGTAAGGAGCAATCCAGGAGTTAGTAATGAATGTAATGAGTTCTGAACCACGTGCTGCCAACTGCTGCTCCTTGTACCTGCCTGCTGGGTAACAGTGCAGGCCAAATGGCTTCACTGGATGTGTAATTCCTGTAAGTGGAAGAGAAAGGGAAGGACAAACAGCTTTGATCAGTGAGCTGGACAGCAGGCACATGGAAGATTAATTTTAGTGGGCACTGCTTGACCTTCTACCTTGCTAAGCAATACAGTGTTAGGCTGTCTGTGTACTAATGCCTACTAATAATAGAATTGTTTTCTCCTTACAAACTTAAGTAAAAGGGTTCATCTTTCTTATGGCTTGTATAGTTCTGAAAGCTTGGTTACTCCTGGCTTTACTCCTAGCATTACCTATCACTTCAGGTCAGGACATACAGGGAGAACATTCAGGAGAGCTGAAGATTGTTAAGCTTAATTATCGCTTAGTCTTTGTCTTATGAAATGATATAAAATGTAACACTACCTCTAAGTTCTTGTAGTTCATAAGGCATTAAAATATTTATGCTTATTTGTAGGACCAGTTACTATTTTTATGAAGGATCCTGCAGGTCCAGTTCAGCTGAACACTGTCTTCGTGTGTCACAATTCCTTCGTTATTGAAGCAGAAAATATAACGCAGATTTTCTGGAATGTTACTGTGCAGGCTTTTGTTCAGAATGGCACAGTCAGTAAAAAAGGTGAGCATTTCAGTTTGTGATAGAGCTTTTTTGTCTTGCACCTTAGTGCAGGGAACAAAGTCCCATAATAAAAAATCCACCAATTCTAAGATGTGTTGTATTTAATAATATCCATATAAATATCCTCTAGCATTTCTTTCCTTGTTCCTGGAAAAATAGCTTAGGAGAACGGATTTAGTAGTGTGTTGTACTATTGATTGTTTGCCTGCCAAGGTGGGATTCTTCTCAAGTGTGTATTCCAGTAATTGGGGTATTAAAAATAAGCACTTCAGAGCTACTGTTGCTGAGTAAATCATTTGGGTTTGAGGGGTTTTAGCTGACTGCCTTCCACTTGCAGTGGTGGCCTCTGCTGTTGCATTTGAGTAGTCCAGAGCCTGTTGTCTCATCTCATAGCTCAGGAAAGATACAAGCACAGCATCCTGCTGCATGTAGCCTAATAGGGCCACTAACTTGGCTGACAGCAAATACATGTCACACTTGTTTTAAAACAACTTAATGTCTTTGTGTGTTTTGCTTCCCTGTGTCAGAGGCAAGTGGTACTGAGTGTGGGTTTAAAACTGAGTGTTATAGGATTTCTGAGAATAAGTGGCAACTGTACTTTGTCTGAGTAATTAGACTTCAGTAAAATTTCAGTAATGAGATAGTGATTAAAATGTCTTTTCAGAGACTAGATGTCCTGCTGATAGACCTACTTCTGCACCTACTGTTCCACCTACTAGTGCCAATGCAACTACTGCACCTACCACTGCTGCACCTCCTGCTCCAACTCCTCCCAAGCCTGTGGAGAATCCAGACACAGGAAACTATTCTCTTAAAAGTGGAAATAAAACGTGTTTCCTGGCATCTGTGGGGCTGCAACTGAATGTTTCCCAAGACAAGGTGCTTCTTTTTTCTTTTGAAAAGTTGCTGTAGTTATTCGGTGTGAAGTCTGAATGCAGAGTATTGCTGTGTACGTGCTGGCTGTCCAGAACTGCTTCTAAGTATTATATGTAGCACCTCTCTGACATCAGAATGGTTTTGTTGCATAATACAGGTCTTCAAAAACCTATGGATTCAACAGATCTTTTTATTGGCAATACTTCTAACATGATTAAAAGTCTGGAACTTTCTTAGCTTTTACGGCTGTTGGTTCCCTACTTTCCCCTCGGAGGGTAGCTTGTTGTGTTAGGGAACAAAGTAACACTTCTCAAGGAATTTGTTTGTTTCAGTACTGCCAGCCTGTAAATTTAACTCAAACAGCCTTGGTTCCATAGCAGCCAAGCTCAGCTCTCCCTGCTGTCATATTTATGACAAGCTCCTCTAACCCAAGACTGTTCCTGACTGAGACAATGTATTCCAAAGCAACTGAATGTCTTTGATGTACTTTGTGTGTATTTCAGCCTCTTCTGATCAACATCAATCCAAATACAACTGTCGCAGATGGTGCCTGTGGTAACACAACAGCCACTCTGAAATTGAATGATGGAAATAGCACACTGATTGGTTTCACATTTGCTGTTGTAAGTAATTTCTTTTATTTTAAACTGAATTTATCATTTAACAGCATGCATGGTGATCACTTACAGTAAAATCCTCCTGTTGCTTGCTGGTGGTCGGCATTTCCTGTATGGGAAGTGGAACTGGCCAGCTGAGTGCTTGAGGACAAATGGAGAACTGGGTTAAAGTGGTAGAAAATATAAGACTGGTAAATGTGTTGGCTTTTGTAAAGCATGTGTTCTTAAACTGACAAATGCAAAATTGCACACTGACACTTGGTTCTTGCTTCTTGAACAGAAAAATGCGAGTGCAAGTGTACAGAAATTTTATCTGAGAGAGGTGAATGTTACTCTGCTCAACCGTCTGAATGGTTCTGGTAAGAAACAGTATCTGTCTTAAACAAGGGTAATATGTTATTCAATGTCTGCATCAAATAATTCTGGCTTTTCTTCTGTGTTGTTCATGCTTACTGTTAGCTCCTACTCTGTCTAGAAGTTGGTATGAACAAAAATAATAAGCAGAAACGTCTGTAAGAGTTACTTTAAACAGTGTGGGACCACTCTACAATTCCTGAAACTTCTGCTAATGGAATCACTGTAAATCAGAAGGGCTTCTTGATAACTCTTTTCAGTAATGTAATTTTTTGTGGTGTGAAATCTAATTGTACCAACTTTGAAGTTTTTTTCCTAAACCAGTTGTTGTCTTCTTTGTTTGAAAATGCTGCTGTATCTTCCAACCACTTGTACTCTCACTAAAAAAAGGCCAGTCCTTCAGAAGCTAAAGTATACTTTTTTCCCAACAAACATATGTTTTCTTTTTTTTTTAATTGCTTGTCATAGCTACAGCAGTTAAAGAGCATTAAAGCTAAAGCACTTGCAACTCTGCAGCACTGAGATGAGTGGAGGTATAAGGAAAGCCTGATGTCATGTACATGTGAAAGAGAGGTTACTGTAATAACTTCAGTTTCTGATTTCTGGTTAAGCTGATCAATCCCACTTTGCACTACTTTGTTTTTCAGACTAGTTAGTGTTGAAGTGTTGGCCCCTCTAGATTCAGCTACTCAGTCTTACTGTATTAGCAACTGTCTTACATTTTAAGTGAACATGCAAATTCTTTCTTTTTTTTTTCCTTCTTTGTTTAGTCATTTCAAGTGCAGATAATAACAACTTAAGCAAGTGGGATGCTTTCCTTGGTAGCTCTTACATGTGCCGAAAAGAGCAAACCCTTCAGATTAATGAAAATGTTCAAGTTCATACTTTTAATCTCAGGATTCAGCCATTCCTTGTGGAGGCAAATAAGTTTGCTACAGGTAAGAGTTATGTTTTTGTTTTTTAGTGATACTTGCAAAATTCTCACTTGCTAAAAAGCACCACCATTAGGTGCAAGCACTTTATCTCAGAAGCTCTTGTTCCAATTTTTTAAACTATGTTTAGATATACATGGAATGAAGAGAAGTTCTGAGAGTGACATTCAAGTTCAAGCAAAGCTTTGTTCTCGCTTAAAAAATGTCTGCTAAGTGTGTGGTTCTTCACAAAACTTGAATGAACAAGAGACACTGAATAGGGACTTAAGGGTTGCTGTGCAGAATAGGTTAGAAGTTACTTGATAACATCTTGACTTGCAGAATTTGTAGCTCAGAACTTTTGCAGAAGTTCACTTTGGGAATACTGTTAGGTGTTTTGTTTCTTTTTACCTGTCAGTCTGAGGAATAGGAGTGTTGGGGAAGAATGAACTGTCAGGGTTTCCTTCAGAGGCAGTCTTGAATATCCAGAACAAAAGAGATTCTGAAATGTTTGTTTGCTGCAATATCTTGATCTTGTCTGGAGAAAACTGAAATGTCTTAAATTACCTCTTAATATTTAGTGCAAACTGGTCTTTGTGCTTAATGCTAATACTTGCAGCACAGTCTTACTGGACTAGACTGATCTGTAGACACATGGATTGAAAAGTTCTGGTTTTAGACAAAAGTAAGATAAACAGTTTAGTCTTTCTAAAGAGTTATGGACCCATTTCACTCTGTAGTTAAAGTTGCAGCTAGCTTTCTTCTAATTATAGTTATTTTATCTGTGTAGCATGTCTTTGTTCTGGATAGATTCTTGATACCAAATCTAGGTCACTTTTTATCCTTAATGAGTGAAAGTACCAACCAGACTTGCTTTAATTATGAAATAGATAAGCCTGGTTTGTGAATGTAGAAAAATGGCTGCTCCCTTCCCTAGTGCAGATCTTGTGCACAGGAAAACTTGTACACCCTTAATTTGCTATAGGTTATTAATGCTTATATTAATTAAAATGCTTAAATATGCTAAATGTATTGATGAGACCTCTGCAGTTCTTTCGCACTTAGTTTAAATAATACTTGATTTTTTAATACCTTCATATTAAGGAAAACAGATTTTTATACCACACTTGGGAAGTGTTCTGTCTTTATTTATTCCTTATTGCAACCTTTTTCTCACCTACAGCCCAGGAGTGTTCGCTGGATGATGACAGCATTCTAATCCCAATTGTAGTTGGTGCTGCACTTGCTGTCTTGATTGCCATTATAGTGGTTGCTTACATAATTGGCAGAAGAAAAAGCTATGCTGGATATCAAACTTTGTGAATCTAAGCGTGATTCCTGTTGTGATTTCACTCTAAACAAAGCAAGTGCAAGTTCTGAAGTCCAAAAAAGACCCAAAACTTAGGAGTAATTACTAGCCACAGCTAATTGGAGTTGAGAATAAAGGGAGAATGTTTATCTCAGATGAAGCAGAATTACACTTTATTTTCCTGCCCTAAGAAGACCATGTGGGTTTCATAGCTGTCTTGAAGATGTCAAATCCTGGATGAATTGCTAGGCTAAGGATTTTTTCTTGCAAAAGTCCTAAAGCATTTAGGATTTATTTCTGCTTTTTACAAATACTAGCCTGAAACAATAACACGTTCTGAACTGATGTGCTTTGGGCATCTCCCAGATTAGCATAGAATTTGTACTTGCTTCTCTCCTCTGCGTTCCTTAGTTGTTGTTGTAATTGTGGGTTAAGCTGGCAGCATTAGTCACCCTGTTGACTTGTACAGTATTTAACAAGGATTGTCTAATGCCCAATAGCGACTTTGTTTTCCATAGGATTGAACTTCAGGCTGGTAATTAAGTGATCTCTGGAAGTGGCAGCAGTAACTTACTTGCCTTTGTTAGGATTTCGGTAATTTACTCCTGCCTTGGTGTAATTTCAGGAATCATTCCTATACCGTGGCTGTACAAACAAAATGGGTAATTTGCCAAATGGTGAATATATGGGAAGACTTCAGTGCCGTTTCCAGATGCTTTCAAAAAAAAACCTGTTAGGCACTGAATTCTTTATTATACCTTGGCAATCATCTAAAATACTCACCTAAGGCAGACTTCTGCTAAATTAATGCAAGCTTTTTTTTGCTGGCATCAGTTTAAAGGGAATAACCTTTCTAAATATTCCAGAACTTTAAAGTGCACTTAACTTCATACCATACTCTGCACAGAACTGGTCTGTCTTGTTGCTTTGAATGACCTTGTTTAAAGATGCTTTCATTTAATGAGCCAGTATCTGTTGTTGCAGCTTGAGCTGTTTTTAAATCTTCATCTTGAATGGTTCTCTGCCAGTCAAAGTTCACCTTTAACTGCCCGCCATTGGCACTCTGAATGTTGAATGTTTGTGTTGGGTTGTTTGCGGTGTAGCATTTATTGATGTTAAGAATGCAAAAGCCAAACAAGAGATGGACCCACAACACCTGTTTTTCCTTGCTGTATGAAAAGAATAAGTAGGTTAAAAAAGTGCAGTGCAACTGGACTGTTCTTTAACTGCAGCTCTGTAGAGACTAACCCTTGATGCACAACTTTGCTCTGGGCTCTTTGTGCATATTCTTACTGCATGGGAAAAAAAAAAAAGTCTTTTAGACTTCTAGATAATTGTGGCTTTTTTGCATATGTCATAACATGAGCTGCCTAAGCTAGTTATTTAATGAACATAACATTGTCTCCCCATTTAGAATGAGTTTAGCCTGCATCAAAGCTTCTCTAGTGTTTTATTAGTGTTCTCTAGGGTTGTAGAGATGTCTGTGGCATGTTTGTATACAAATCATAAAATACACTTCTTTCAGTAATGGTTTGGTTTGGTTTTTTCTTTTGTTAAGACAGTTTACTCTTGACACTAGCCAAGGAAGCATGTATGGGTGGATAATGCTTACTATAGCTTGTAGTCTACAGCTTGAATTTTGCATCAGTTACTGAAATGCATTTTAATGAAAGTGGGGAACTGCTATAAGTTTAATCATGAAACAAGCTTCAAGACTTACCATTTTAATTTTAAAAAATGGATCTAATGACTTTCATATTAATATATCCTCAAATGCAGAAGTTCATATAGATTTTTTAGCTTTTTTTTTTTTTTTTTTTTTTTTGTGAGTGATGTTCAGTGGCACCAGTTAAACATGCATCTCTGTTAAGGAGTATTCATCACACTATTCTTCTGACCTTGCAAATTTTTGAACTGTACACAGTTTCCAAATGATAAAATAGAAGGTTCATGCAAACTTCTTCCTAAAATCAGCACTAGAAATACCATTGCAAAAACCTGTAAGTACATTGGCTCAGAGTTTTAAGTACTCCTAGACTGATGTGCAGGTAACTGGTTCAAAAAACATCAGTTTCACCTGACTTCCTGTTGTTATAAAACCACTAGTTTTCCTGTATGTATTGCTCCGTAGGGAACTGTCAATCTGTTTAACCTGTGCTCTAAAAAAATAAAGATTGTTCTATTTCTTAAGGAAACTTGTTCACATTTTTTAACTGATTTGAAAACAGACGTCTTGTATTGTCTTTTTTTAAAGAAAATAAACTCAATGAGTAAGGTGAACTCTAATCAGTCTGTATCTGAGATTCTGTTACATAGCTGGTTTTGTTCTGGTCTGTGGAAATAACATTTAAATTGTGAATTTATTTAACACCTGTGGATGTGGAATATTAATGTGTATAACCTATTATAGAGTGTGGTTGGTTTAGTACCTTATACACAGTTTACTAAATATTGTATTCTAATGTCCAGGTTTCTGATATTTTAGGTTAAAGATTTCATGCTAATCGTCCTCAAAAGTACCATTTCTAGCCAGTGAATGATGGGATTTGGGTTTTGGAAGGGGCATTTTGTTTGGTCATTTGTTCCTTGTTTTGGTTTTTTCTTTGGCTGGTTTTTAATTTTTTTTTTATTTACCACAGTGTTCTCTCTTCCTTAGCATATGTTAATAAAACACAAACGTTGGGGCTGTTGGTTGAATCTCATGATTGGAATTAAAAGGGAGGGCAGCTTTTATAGTGGGGCTAAAGAAACTTTGGGCCAAAAATTTCTGACTTTTTTGAATGGAGACACATTCAGCCACGTCAGTGGAAAAAGCTGTTCCTGCTGGCCCTGCTGTGTTGGGCTGTAGTTACCAATTCTGCACTTGAAGACACCTCTGGAGCTTCTAAGCACTGTACAGTAGCCATGCCTGGATAGATGTGTGCCAGCAAGGATGGAATGTTCCTGGTATGAAACCTTGGCCCCTTTTTCACCCTGGGAGTTGCCTGTAACGGTGCCACAGTGTGATGTGTGCTGCTGCCATCTCCTTCCTTTGAAGAAAAGAGGGAATTTCTGTCACTGCCTGCTGGACACCTTCATCCTTAGCAAATCCATTCATATTTAGTGTTTAGTGACCCATTACCCAGCACCTAGCAAATTGTCTGTGTTAGTATTTAGTGAACAGTATTACTAAATATCAAATGTATGTCTCTCTTTAAGATGTTTAAATATTTTCTCAATCAGAATGTTTTGAAATAGCTGTATAAGATGCATAGTTCCTTTCCTCTTGTTTTTTTTTCTTTTCCTTCCAAGTGTTGCTCTGCTTGGCAGTATGTGCCCTCAGATAATCTGAGTTCAGCATTTTCAGCTGTTGAGCCTCCACGTGTTGTTCTCTCCTTGCTCTTAGTGAAAGGCTTTGTGTGGTATTTCGGGGAGGGGCCATGGCAAGTGTGTGCTGGACAATCATAAGCTAAAGCAGGACAATACATTTCCCATACATAATGCTGATTCTGTGAAAAAACAGCAGCCAACTTTTGAGGAAGCGTTGACTCAGTGTGTAATGCTGTGTCCTAATTAAAAACTCGAACAAGATAGTTGTACCAGGAGTGCTGCCTTATGAAATGCATCTCAAGCAGGCACTGTTCCAGTGCTGGAGAGCCCGGCACGGCCTCCTGCCTCACCCCGGCCCTTCTGCACAGGCAGGTGGAGCTCTGCTCTCCTCACTAACAGCTTGGAATGCCAAGCCCTGCCCCCGAGTTTGAAACCAGTTCCCAGCGCGGTTTGCTAATCATTGATGGGTGTTTGTGCCAGCAGGGAGCTCCTCACCTTTTACAAGCTGTGTTAAAAACCTCTGTAGTGTTACAGATGTCTCTTCCATTTTCCCCTCTGATGTGAATTTCAGTGAGGTCTGTGTAGTTCTCGACTGAAACTAATAACCTTTTCACAGGGAAAATAAAGTTCCCCACCCCAACAGAGCCTTTCAGTGTTTTCCATGCAGTGCCCAGAGGCACATTTATCTTGGCTGTCTCTTGCAGCTCTCAGTAAGTTTCTGCTTTGTTGCTTGGATTGTCCCTTATGCCTTCATGTCTAGAACCCAGAGGAGTGCTGGTGACTCCAGGGTTGGGAAGACCCCTGGGCAAGGCAGCACTACAGCAGTGTGGGGTTTCTGTTGCTTTATTGCTGCTAACTCTGAGGTGTGATCAGCTAATGCATGCTCAGACTGCCGGTTTGTCCTCACATTTCTAATCTATCCTCTGCTTGCTAGAGGAAGCTGAAATTAAATGTACAAATCAGAAGTATATTACCAATATAAAGGATGTGTGCAGTAAATGTGTTTAAAGAAATCAATCTTTCCATCAATTCTTTACTCAATACTGATTTTACTTTACATGTATTCTTGTATCTAATACAATGTAATTTCTCAGAAATGCCTGTTTGCTCCTTGCTTTCTTTGGTTTCTAATGCTTGATTTCCCTTACTAATTTATTCTCCCTTGCTTTTTTTTTTTTTTTTTTTTTTCCTCTTTCTGCAGCTGAAGAATGCCTTGCTGATTCTGACCTGAACTTTCTTATTCCCATCGCAGTGGGCGTGGCACTTGGATTCCTTATCATTCTTGTCTTTATCTCTTACATCATTGGAAGAAGAAAAAGTCGTACTGGCTATCAGTCTGTATAATCTCTTCATTCCATCTCTGTTGCCCACCTTCCCTGTTCTTTTCCCTTTCCCAGACTTCCTGGCCTGCTCCTTAAAAAAAAAAAAAAGAAAGAAAAACAAATTAATTCAAGGTTTCTTTGTTTAAAAAAGTTCAAGTCACTTCATGGCAGAATAACAATAACTTCATGATAGAATAACATGCCATGAATCTGAAGATGAGTTGCAAAAGCTACTGTATGACTTTGGAGAAAGTAAGTGTTCTGAGGACCAGAGAATTGAACAGAGTTGGTGTGTCCCTGTGGGAAATGTGATTATTTTTAGTAAAGACATCTACAAAACTTTCTGTTGTTTAATCTTTTTGTACAAGAAAATTTCTAGATGCCTACAGCTTGTCTTGGTTAATGCTACAGCTAAAACTATAATTAAAAGTGTGAATGCCGTGTCAAAAGGGACTGTACATGCAGTGGGAAAATGAATACCCAGCTCTCGACAGACTTCTGTTGGGAGCTTGGCATATGGCTGTTCTTGTGAATCAGCCTGAATTTCCTATTCCTTCTGAATGTAAAAGTAGTACCTGATCTCACTAATAGCCTGACATAATATGAGAAGAACATCTGATTCTTCCAGTGAATTAATCTGTTTAACATCATACAGAGAAGCTGGCTGCTAATGTAGGTTGAACAGTTTTGCACTACCCTGGTGTCTAATTTGCCAAGATAAGGTTCAGGTCTGGAGAACTTCAGCTACTCAGAAAAGGCAACAGTCTGCTGAAGGAAATGTCTCCTGTGCTATTTTGTTGAACTGCATTTTCCTTTTGTTCTGAGCTCAATTGTGAGATGAGGGTGGGAGGCTGGAATTTCACTGGCTGCAGTTTCTCTCAGCTTTGATTCTGAACATAAAAGAAACTACACAGCGTTGGTCCATGTGAGGACCAAAAGTATTTTGAGAGCACTCAGGCTGACTGAGAACACAGGTTGCTCAGATCTTCCTGCAGTTCCTTTGGACAGCTTGCATAGGTGAACAGGGCATCACTGAAAAGCTGTGATCTCTGAAAGCAAGTGGAGATATGAAAGCTTTCAGGTTTGATAGAATTAATCTGCTTTTAACCTCCTCATTATTGCTGTTTCAGTGTAAGAGCACAAAATTTCTAGCATGAGGAATGCTGATCATAAAGCAGGAATGAATATATGTGTAGTGAAGAAAGTGACTTCCAAAGGAATGAGAGCATCTTTCCTGTTTGAAGATGCTTTCTTTGTTATTAGCCATACCTTTGCAATCCTGTGTTCCATATCTAAACTGTATCAAAATTGAATTTAGTCATTGTGGTTGTGTTCTGCTTCGTTCCCATCAGGTCCATGTTGATGGAATGAAAGAAGCCTCTTGCTCTTCGGACCTTTTTGGTCCATCTTGGCAAAAGCCTTTTGCAGCCAATAACCCCTGGGGGCACACAAAGTTTTGTCCTCTGCAGCAAGTGTTTACTAAAGCTGCTTCAATATTTAATCATCTCCCTGTACATTGACCCTGTATCCATGCTGTGGGGGAAGCACCTTGAGTAATTCACACACACAAAGGTGACAGTCAGCACTGATGTTTAAGTAATTCACAATAGCTGTGTATTCAGGAAAGGGAGTTTTCCAAAGAGTTAGTTCTGATGTTTGAGAAATGCCTGTATATTCAATTATTCTTGTCCTCACAGTGACCAAAGATACACTCTACCTGATTCTGACAAAAGTGGTTCCACAGTACAAATGGGCTCTTGGAACAAGTTGTCCAATTTTTTTTCTTTTTTATTTTTAGGAATGTAAATCAATGCTGCTGAACTGTATGCTTTAGGTTTGGTTGTCTTGGTCTCTTGTATCGTACCTTTGCTCTTGCAATACTTGATTTCCCTACCAGTGTTAAATGGAATTATTTCAAGTGGCATTTTATGAGTACACCCACTTGCCAGTGTGGTGCTTCTCTGCCACCAGCAGATGGATCACAGCTATGTTCTCATGCTGAGATTGCAGACTGAAGTATTTAATATCACTTTTGCAAGGCTATCTTAGTGAAATGTGGTCATTTCCTAGATGCAAACACATACATACATATATATATATTTATTGTATATACATAGAAAGTATTATTTTGAGCTTCAACAGAAGTCAGAAATGGATCCAGCACTTTAAGGTTGTTGCAGCATGAAGAGTAGTATGTACAACTTTCCAGATCTTAAATTACTGTACAAATATGCTGACAGCAGAATATGTGTATGGAAAATAAAGTTAATTATTGTGTTTATTAAGCTTTGTTTCAGTGTAAGTAGATATGAATGCCATTTCTGAGTGCTTTTCCAGAGGGATTGTCAATGTACTTGGATCTGGATGTTTGTGGGGAAACACAAGCTTTTGCTTCTAAGCTGTTCACACATTTACATTCAAATCAGTTGATTTTTGTGTTGATTTGGTCAAAGCATGGGTCCAGCATCTGCTAAAGGACCTCCTCTTTCATCAGAATCCTTCCAACCGACAGACAGGGAATAAATATTAAATAAAGTTTTATCTTGGTGCTAGTGTGAATGCTGTTAATTTGATAGCATGAGACACAGTGAGTTTGGTTTCCTTTCAAGACCCCACAAATTCAAATGCTTTAAAAGAGCTAAAGCAATTGGCAGACAGAGAAATGCTTGTGGGTTTAAATTATTTCTGATATCAAAAGCAGAGCCACTCCCCCAGCAGCATCCTCCTTGGCAGAAGGCAGTTTCTGCTGGTCAGAAGATGCCCTTGCAGATAATTTGTGCAGGCAGAATGAATACACTGCCCTGGTTCTATCAGTGCCATCTGGATAATGACAACTGAGCAGAATTAGTTCCTAAACTGCCTCTGGTTCAGGTATTTAATAGTTCTTAATAAATCCTTTTTGCCAGATAGTTGTGATGCTTGGTGAAGAGTGAGTCTTACTGTACTGAACTCTTTGGCCTGGGGAAGTTTATCAAGTGCTCAGAATTCCAGGATGTTGTTACATGCTGCTTGGAAATTCAGTCCCTAACTGACAGCACAAACTGCATCTCTTAACACCAGTGTTTCAAGAATGCCACCATAGAGTTAACTTTACTGTAGTCACTTTATTTTAAATAGAAAAAAATCACTTCTTAGAGACTGATATAGATCAGGAAATGACAGCAGATGAAGTTCCTTGGCTATGGATGTAGGACAAACATACCCTAATGCCCCTGCTCAGGCAGTAATTTAGTAAGAGTGCTTTCCCAGTGGTGCTGTACCCCGCGGTGCCCTGTCCTGCTGTGGCTGTAGCTCCCAGCAAGCAGAGTGCAGCTGCTCTGTCCCTTCCAGGGAGGCTCGGGCTGCTCAGGGCAGTGCTCCCTGTGCTTCACCAGCCTTCGGGGTGACACACTGATGCCCTCACTCACCCCAGCACTGACCCCTTAACTGTGAGGGGACTGAGCAGTTCCCTGCATTTTGCTGTAGCATTACAGCTGGAACCCCTCTGGAATGGGGAAGAGCAGGTCTGAGAGCTTTGGGCACTTCTGTGCCCGGTCAGGAGGCGCTGCCAGCCTGTGAGGTGTGACAGGAGAGCTCCTCTCACTCATCCCTGCCCAAGAGACTGGGTGAGGATCTCTGGGGCAGAGAGGAGTGCTGGAGTGAGAAGGAGAGAGGGAGAAATGCATTCATCTTCCCACTTCAGAAAGGAACAGCTGGAAGGGTTCAAGGGCAAACAATTTTCTGTGGCCCTTGCTCAACACCTTGGGTGTGATCACCAAGCTGTGTAAAATGCTGCGCTCAATATGCTTCTGGGGCTGGAGATCCTAGAAAGCATTTTGAGAGCTGCCATTTTCACTTTTCCACTCTGTTATTGCAGGAATAATCCAGAATGTTTGCTGTTTATTATTTTAACAAGAATAGTGCTAATAAACTACCTTCTTTTTAGCTTTTGCCTGAGAAATGCATATAAAACTATTCTAAAAAAAATAAAATTTAAAGCCAGGAAAGATGCATTCCACAGGGATCACTCATAAAAGGTCTTATGAAAATAACATTTGGATACCAGAGGTTTTTTTCAATCAAAAGTGAAATCTTTTGCAAGTTCTCTCCCCAGGGGAAAGCTTCTAATATTTCCTAATAATGATTTACATCAGAAGATGAAAAATGTGGATCCACGCTCCATTTTATCTCATTGGTTTCCTAACTATGAACAAAAATAAATTAACAATAATCTCCATGTGCCTGCTTTTCCTAGCAGAAAAAATGCTGGCTTGATGCTTTAAAAAGGAAAAAGCCTCTGATTGACTTATCCTAAGTGCCTGGAGTTGGCAGGGGCTACTTCCCAATGCTGAGTGTGAAGATGATCCGGCCCAGGAAGCGATCGCTGTTCAGGTCGTTGATAATTCCTTTCCCATGCAGACTGCACTGGATGGGGACCAAGTGATTCCTCTGCACATCTGTAAAGTGCATAGCCACCAGTGGGGAGGTGTAGTTGACCTGGAAAGAAAGGAGATTTAAGTGTCATTTTTGAGGGAGCAGAAAAGCAAGCAGGGCTTTTGTGTTCAGTGAAATAATTTGTAAATGGTTCATGGTTCCAGCATGCTGAGCCTTTCTGTGCCTGTGCCTTAGCAAGATGGATCACTGCACTTTGCCTCTGGGGTCATTGCCCAGGACAGCACCACACCATGGGACTCAAAATGCTTTCTGCTGTCCTAAAAACCACACACACACAGACACACTCACTCACACTCACTCACACACAGTTACACACTCACACACTGTTACACACAAACAGTTTGTCAGAGACAGAAACAGAGCTCTGTAATCCCATAGCCCGTGGCCTCTGTCCTGCCCACATCTGCCCAAAATAGCCTGACAGCACATCTGGAGCCTGTGCAGCAGCTCCTGCCCTCCCATTCCCAAGGAAGCAGAAAGAGATGCCAGCCCTTCACTCACGTGGGTGAATTTGCCATAGTAGGGATAATACATGAGGTCAAATGTCCCGTTCCCAGGGTAGAAATCCACCGACCTGAGGTGACTCTCATTGCCTTTCTGTGAACAGAAAAAAAACAGAGGCACACACACAAATACACAGGACATGGGACACAAAATACAGCTCCCCTCAGAGCTCGTCTCAGAGCAAATGTCCCTTGGCAGCCCCTGGCTGAGCTCAGCTGTGCTGTGTTTGTTGTGAACACAGTCACTGCCCTGCTTCCAGCCAGGGGAGAGTGGAGCTGTGGAGCCATGGGCAGGGTTGCAGTTTGCTGTCTGCTGATTCCCTGCTGCACCTTTGCTCTCCAAGGGTGTGATCCAGCAACTGCCTGAGCAGTGGGAACCCTTCCTTCACCCCATTGCTGTTGGCTTGCAGGGTGCCCCCAGGACTGAGGATGCTGCAGAGCAGCTGGAGATGGAAATGAGGAGTTCCTACATCTTCCCACTGCGCTCCAGGCTCCAGCTGGGAGCTGGCACCCAGCCCACAGGCTGCCCCATGGTGGTGCCCATGAGGCTGCAGGAGCAGGGTGGGAAGCAGGAGAGTGGTGCCTCTGTCACTCTCAGCAGATTGGCCTCCAGTTGTGCCCAGACACACGAGCTGCTCTGGGTCCTCTGAGTGTTTGGGGCTAATATGAGGACAAGCTGTGCTGAGCTGAGGTCCCTCAGAAGGAGGAGAGGTTTGTCCTTGTCCCCAGCACCCTGCGGGGCGCAGAGAAAGCGTACCTGCACTTTGCACTCCACGCTCACGGGGACCCCGGCACCAGGGCGGTAGCCAATGATCTGCAACAGCAAAACCATCCATGCTGGTGTGAAATGCAGTGCCAAGCACGTGCTGCCTCCCTTCTCCAGGCTCAAACCTTTCTGGGTGCCAGCCACATTGCTCAGGACAGGACTGTGTGTCCCTGCAGCCACCCCACACCGTGCAACCTGCCCATGGCTGAGGGCCAGGTTGCTGCCTGACAGCAGGGGCAGCGCAGAGGATACAGAGAGGGTTCAGACCCCCTGGAGTAACACAGCCTCTCCCCCACATAGTTCACATCCCCCTATGCTTATTTTCCCAGCAGTGAGCACTGAACCATCATGCTATTACACTTCAACTAAATTCTAAGAAAACTCCCATTATAAAGCATCTGGGGTCTGGGGTGTTCCCCTAAAGCTCAGTTCCTCATGAAGAAGGGCCTGGCAGAAGGCCTCCCAAGCACTAAGGCCTCAGCAAACCAAATGGAACAAATTTTATAGTGGGTTTTAAAAATGTTTTCTGGCAGATATGGCCTGCAGGTTTGGGCTTTCTCGTTCCCTTTTCCCCTGGGCCTGAGAAGTGAGGGAGTTTCAGTCCCTGTTTGGTGTTCATCACACTGGGATGCCCCAAAGGAAGGAATGAAAAGAAGCAGCTTTCTCTGTACCCTGTTCATCTTCAGCAGGATGCAGGGCTGGCCTCTGGAGTAGCCAAACGTTGGGTCCTGGATGCCAGAGCAGTTCTGCAGCAGCGAGCGCTTGAACTGGCACGCCTTCTTCTCCTCACTGTCACTCCCCCCTTGGATGAAGTACTGGCCTGGGACACACTCAATGTTCTTCTCCTCCTGAACTTTGTCATCATAAGCTGGTGGAGACCAACAGTGTTGTATTTGTCAGGTTCCCAGACAAAGGAAGGAATGATGAATCTGACTCCATGTTCTTAGAAGTCTAATTTATTATTTTGAGATACTACATTATATAAAAGAATACTATACTAAACTGTACTAAAGAATAGACAAAGGATACTTATAGAAGGCTAAAGGATAATAATGAAAAACTCATGACTCTGTCTTCAGAGTCTGACACAGCTTGGCCCTGATTGGCCATTAAGTCAAAACAATTCACGTGAAACCAATTAAACAACCACCTGCTGGTAAACAATGTCCAAACACATTCCAAAGCAGCAAAACACAGGAGAAGCAAATCAGATAATAATTGTTTTCATTTTTCTCTGAGGCTTCTCACCTTCCCAGGAGCAAATCCTGGGCAAAGAAATTTTTCATAAAATATGGCAGTGACACAACAGACTTGTTAAAACCCCCTGAGGCCTGCACAGACCCAAACTCTCAGAGAACATCCACATGTCAAGGGCATTAAGAAATCACACCTGGAAAGGCTAAGCTTCCTGCACTGCGTGCATGTATCCATGGATAAAACCCCCTCCCCATGGCTCCCAGGGTGACAGAGAGCTCACCTGCTAGGAAGTGGTGCATGCTGTCCACGTAGGGCTGCCACGTGTTGGGCTGGGACACGTTGAAGGCAATGGTGAAGCCATTCAAGTATGGTCTGATCATCACTCCTGAAGGAGACAGACCCTGGTAAGGCAGGTGTAGGTGCAGCGTTCATGGGCTTGGGCTGTGTGCTGCAGGGCTGGTTCATGGCACTGGGCTGGGCTGGGCACAGGCATGAGAGAGGCAGCACCAGCTCACAGATCAACTCTGTCCTCAACCTGCTGATCACTCACCTTCATTTCACCCCCAGAGAACTCCATACACATCAAAATATCCCAGGAAACCTGGGAGATATGGAGAGCCTCAGCAGTGTTGTGGGTTAGTGACTGGGGTTGCACAGAGTGGCTGCAGGTCCCCTGTGTCCCCAGCTGTGTGGGCAGTTCCAGCCAAGAGAGTAGGGCAAGGGGCCCTTCTGTTCCCCACCAACACAAAAACATAGGGAAAATGCTGTGTCTGACACAGGGAGAGGATTTTCTCAACACACTCTTAACAGAACTCCCCCAAATAATAATGCATCAAAGCAACTCTTGATTTACATTTTATTTTGAAGGCATGAGGTATAAAGGGCCAGCAGCTGAAATGCATCAGCATCACCTATGAAATACCTAAACTTGGCTTTTGCCTTGAGAATAATGATAACAGTAAGCAGTGCAATGAGAATAACAATTACTATCATCAGGGTGATTGCTTCTCATGGGGCTTTTTAAGATGTCTGCTCCTGTGCAGAGAGCCTGCAGTTCTGCCAGTGCCCTGAGGTGAGAACGCCCTGTGCTAGCAGGGCTGGGTGACTGTAGGAGGGCACAGCTCCTGCAGGGCTTTGCCTGAGGTGCTGGCCATGCCATTTTGGTGGGACACTGGTGGCAGAGGTGCCTCTGGCTGGGTACATACCTGGCGGGGACACACGGTCCCGGTACCTGGGCGTGTAGGGGCTCAGCGTGAGCAGCATCACATACAGGCAGAAGGCAAACATTCCCGCCAGGCACGTGTAGAAGATGAAGTAAAACAGTAAGATCAAGCCTGCAAAACAGACAGGCACGTTGCTGTTAAGGCAAGCAGAGCACATCCCCTGGGATGTGTCCCACAGGGATGCACAGACGTGCTCAGCACGGCGTCCTCGGCAGCCCTGAGTCCGTGCTGGAGGTGGGAGCTGCAGCCCAGCCCTGCACACACACTCTGCTGTCTGTGCCTGCAGGAATTCCAGCTGCTCCAGAGCTGGGGCAGCTGCTCTTTGGCTCTGTGTCCCTTTTGCTGCATGGCCCTTCCCAGAGCTGTGTCAGGAGCAGGTCTGTGTGCCCGCCTGCCTCAGCTCTCTCCAACAGATGGACCCAACATTCCCTCCTGCCCTTCCCACCCCCTCCTGGCATGGCAACATGCAAAGGTACCCCGTGGCTTCAGCCAAACTCCTGCTGGGGCTGTGGGGTGATGCTCCTGCCCTGATTCCTGTCCCCTGGTGCTGGGGCTGAGCAGGCAGCCTGGCTCAGGGCTGCAGCACCACTGACTGTTTCATGGCCCAGACATTCAGGGAATGGGTTTGTTTTTCCTCTGGACCAGGCTGTTGGCTGAGGATGTCTCAAGAGGCCAGAGCCTATGAATAAAACCCAGCAGCTCAGAAAGCAAAGTGAAGCCCTAACCCAAATATTTCCCAGGAGAAATATTCCGGCAGCTTGGAGGGAGCCCTGGGAACACAGATGTGCTCTCCTGCAGTGCCTCTGCCAGGGCCACCGTGCTGGGAACTGCTGGGGCTGTGTCCTGCTGGGGCTGAGCTGGGCCAGATGGGCCAGCACGGTGCTGGTGGCACAGAGGGGACAATGTCCAGCCCTGCCAGAGCGATGCTGGATGGTGCCTCTGCCCCAGCCTGGCAGCAGAGCTGGTGCTTGTTGGGTATCTTCCCACTGCTGCTCCCATTTTTGTGTTTCCTGCAGTGCAGCAGGGAGTGTTTCACCTGCAGAGAGGGAGTGCAGCCCTTCCAGGGGCTGGGGCCTGCAGTGATGACCTTGTGGCCATTTTCTCCCTGCAGTTGGTGAGTGCAAGTCCCCTGAGGCCCCCATTCCAGGGGACACCTTTAGAGCCAGCACAGGGGGGCAAATTCCCTCCTCCCCAGCTGAGAGTGGGAAAGTTCAGCTCCACTCACCTCCAAATGCTCTCACTTTAAAATAAGTGTTGATTTTGGTAGTAGCTTCTCCTGCCCCCATGTAGAGACAAGTGAGCAATGTGTGTGCACCAAGGGCACATGGGGGGTCACATAGCACAGCACAGTGACCCCAGGGGACAGGAGGATGCTGCACCCACCCCAGTGCTGCCAGCACTGCCAGGGTCACATCCCCACCACACTGAGCAAATCCTCTCACAAGGAGCTTCTCAGGACCTGGAGGAGCCTCCAGAAAACCAAACCTACATCACCAAGGACTCACCCTACTGCTCCCACACTTTGGTCTGTGCCTTCCCATGCAGCAAAGAAGCAGAAAAGCTGCTCTGCCTCTGTGGCCAGCAAAGGGCACAGGAGTGCAAACATGAACGTCAAGGTCTCTGTCCCAGACTCATGCTGGCAGGTTTTCAGACTCCTCTGGTGCTGCTGGGCAGCTTCCTTTGTTCTCCCAGCTGCCACCACAGGCTTTGCATAAGACCCAAAGCTCTTGGCAGGGGCATGGGAGTGTGTGGGGCTTGTGGTGCATTGCCAGAGCCAGCCAAGGGCTGCAAACACCCAGCAGCAGCCCCTGATAGTTCAGCCTTACACTGATGGATGTGCAGGTGCCTCTGGATCAGGCTGGGATTTTCACTCTGCCAAGGGGGCTGGGTGCTGGCAGAACAGGGCTGCAAAGATGGGTGGCACCCCGTGTGCTTGTGGCACCTTGATTTTGGGCCAAGCCTGCAGCAGCACTCACCCCACAGGCTGCTCTTAACCCCCCTGGGCACCTCCAGACCCAGCAATAAATTTTGCAGGGCACATGGATGTGGATAAAGCAGTCAGGGCACTCAGAACCACCAGAGCTGGCACATCCCAGTGCACTGGCTCTGGCAGCGCTGTGGGCCCTGCTGTGGGCGCCCTGGAAGCTGTGGGGTGAGAGTGCTGACCAGCCCTTCCCTTCTCTTCCCAGAGCCAGGCTGATCCAGGCAGGGAGGGCTGCTCTGCCCCAGGGTGTGCCCCTGCACACAACACCGGCCACAGCCCGGGCACCTTCCCCACCAACCTGATGGCACCAGAGCCACTGTCCCAGGGGTTACACAGGCAGGGCAGGAGCGCTGGTGGCAGCAGGGTGCACAGCTGCAGCACACTGACCTGCAGCTCCCATGCTTGCTCAGGCTCTACACTTCTGTCTGGGACACAGTCTGGGCAGCCTGAAATCTCTGCCTCCAAACTCTCCCTCAACATTAACCTCCAGACCAAGGGTACCTTCTGCATGGTTTTCTGCTTGTCCTCCTCACTGGTTATTTATTGAACTAGTTAGAAACATTAGTACTAAAGAAATGGGCAGGGGTGGTCAGTCCAGGCTATCAAGGACAATCACAGGCAGGTGAATCTGTTGTGAAGCAGAAAAGGCAACAACCCCCAAAAGTGGGGCTTGAGCAAGGACCTACCCCAGCTCTTGGCTGTTCTCCCCATGCATGTTCTCTCCTCCGGGTTCCACAAGAATATCTTCATCTCCCCAGCCAGGTCTGCCCAGGTTTTGCTCCCCATGTCTGCCTTGGGCTCGTGCTTCTCTCTGTCAGGATCCTGGACCTTCTCCTCATGCTTATTTTCCTGGAAGAGTTGCAGAACACAACCCCCACAGGCAAGCTGAACTTCTCATTGGCCAAAAATAAATGCAAAAGCACTTAATATCTGGAAAAGTTTCAAATTTCCATTTTCCCATCATCACTCTTGAGTTAAAGAGAGGCAGTTTTGGCTGTTCCAACTTAAGATCACTCAGAACCCAGCATCCATTTTTCCATTACATGTACGTCACTGCTGTCACACTGGGCACTGTCTCCTTGTGCTGGCACTTACAGAAACTCATCTTTTTCCACCTGCATGAACATGACCAGAGAAAACCTGTGGTCTGGGAAGGCTGGGACTGTTCCCACACTTCTGCAACATCTCTGAGTTCAAGTGCACATTCTCTGTGCTGCCACAGACGATAGCAGGCAGCAGTATTAAAGAGATCAACCAGCTTGTTTTCCTTGGCGTGCGAGCAAGAATTCAGCCTTTGAAGAAATCCCTGTGTTGTTACTCTTTTAATTACACCGAGTTCCAGGGAAAAGCATCTCCCCAGGTTGCAAGACTTTGTATTTTGCCTAAGGGGTGAAAACTTGTTTGTCCAGAACTCGGGAACACAAATCCTGTGCCTGGGCCAGAGCCGCTTGAGACACGGAAGCCGTCCCTAAATTCCCCTGGATCCGGGCAGGTCTCCAAAGGCAGGATGAGGGGAGAAGGTGCTGACCTTGCTCTCAGCCCGGGCATGGCCGGGGAGAGGGCGATGCTGTCCCCGGGATGGCCTCGGCACCTCCGGTATTTCAGTGCGTTCTGCGGCCAGCGGAGCTCAGCCCTCGGGCCGGTCCCGGCCGGACCTGCGGGCTGCTGACCGGGCACGGAGCCGCTCGGGCACGGCCGGAGCCGCCGCTCCGCGGGACCGCCCCGGGTCTGCGCTCCGGGACCGGCACCGGGCACCTCCCGGAGCCGGGACGCACGGGTGCGCGATATTTGCAAGCCGCGGGTCCTCCCGGGAGAGCCGGGATGTGGCCGAGGGCTCAGCGAAAGCCTTGCTTGGAAACGCCTTTGAATTGGGGACGAAAAATTGAACTCTGCTCATGCACACAAATAGTGCAGCACAGTGAGAATGGGGGAAAATACTGACCCCAAAGGCTGAGCGTGTCCCCTGGGGAGCCTGGGGGTTGTAAACCCTCCCCACGCCGCTGGCTGCCCTGATGGGCTGAGTGAAGCTCTGTGGGGCTCTCCGGGAGCGCTGCTGGCAGAAAATGCCCCCGGTGCTGGCAGGGCCGGGGCGGCGTTTGGAACAGACCCAGAGCCCGGGCTGGAGCCCGACCCGAGCAGCTCTGCCTGGCCTGAGGGGCAGGGAACGCAGGGAACGCAGGGAACAGGGCACAGAGCAGCAGGGTTTGGAGCCGGGGAGCAGCAGCCCCAGCATGGTCAGAGAGGGACTGGGACAGGAGCTGCGGGGGCTGTATCTGCCAGGACATGCACAAGGGGAAGAGTGACCAGCAAAGAGGGGGAAGAGGAGGTGTTCTTCTTCCCACTCTCCCCATTAGATAAAAGAGCTACCAGGAGATATTTTGGAAACATTTCCTCAGACTGCCAGGGCATGGGACACTGCCCAGATGAAGTCCACACTGGTGCCTAGTGCTGCACTGAGAAAAGGCCTTTGAGTCTCATGCCAGCCTCTCCTGGAGGCAGCAAGAGCCCACACTCAGGAGCTGCTGCCAATGCTCAGGGCTGTGGGGGGATATGGGGACAGATTCCCCCGTCATGGGGCCTCACCCTGGGAACTGAAGGAGGCTTCTGTAAGGAGAGAAGTTTCCAGCTTCTAGCTCTCCTGGCTCTGTGCTGTGTGACCCTTCACCAAGTCCTGTCCTGCTGGCTGGGAAAGGCCACAGGGCTCCATGGCAGCCCAGGCAGGCTGAGGAAGCCCCAGGCTCACCCCATGGGTCTCTGTGGGGTGGCTGGGCAGGATGGGATGATCCCAGCACCAGGTTCCTGGCAGATATCTCTCAGCTCAGGAGCTAGGTCAGGTCTGGAATGGAGCACAGGTGGTTTCTCTTTGCAGCCCAGGACAGAGATGGTTTTGGAACAGTCCCTTGCACCTGGACAAGGGGCAGAAGGAGTGGCAAGAGCTGGGACAGGGGTGCAGTGGGGCAGGGAGAAGGCAGAGCCACAGCTGGGACACTGGACAGCCCTGAGTCACTGCCTGCTGTGGGAAAGGGAAGCAAATCTGGGGCTCATCTCTGGCAAAATCATTCTGTGCTGGCTGTTGTGTGTGGCCTGGGGGAGGCCAGGAGCTTTCCCCCATTCTCAGTTCAGAGCAGGTCAGCTCTCTCATACCTCTGAAATCCAGGTATGCAGAGGGTCACCCTGCCCAGTGTTCCTGTCCCTTCCAGTCCCCCTCACCACCCAGCATCACTGGCCAGACCTGGCACAGCCCTTTACCCCCCTCCCATACAAAGTGCTTTGCCTAAAAGACAAATCAGTATTTCCCAAAGCAAAGTAGTTATAAATCTATCAGCCACAAAGCAGGTCCTTGTAGCAGCTCCCACCTCACCTGGTGAAATAAGGCCCCAAAATACTCACCACCTTCTGGCTGGGGCTCCTGAGCTGACCCTCCACATCACTGGTGCTGGCATTGCTGGCCATTCTTGGGTGGGAAACAAAAAATTTTGAGTGTTAGCACAGCAGCACTGTGGGTGTGGGTGCTGTGTTGTGCTGGCTCTGAGAGGCTCACAGACAGAGCGAACCCCCTCCCCAGCACTGCTCCCCAGCCCTACAGCACCCCTAAAACAGCAGCTGTGCCGAGGCTGAGGGGAGCAACCCTGCTTTCTCTCCCTACCCTGCAGAACCTTGCTGTCCAGGAGTGGATCAAAAAATAACTTGTTTTCCTAAGGGGGGTAAGCTCCAGGCAGCAGGATCCTATCTTGAGTGCTCTGGCATCTGGTGCCCTTTGCAGCACCCTCACTGCATCCTGCCTCACATTTGAGCTCCCATCTCTGCCAGCCAGCGCCCTACATGGGGAAGCCAGGCTGTTCCCCCAGGAGACCGAGGAGCTGTGAATAAACATTAACAAATCGCTGGGGCTTCCGATGGGAGAAGCGTCAATGTGTGCCTGTCAGTCACAGCGGGGCCGGGGTTAAATTGCGAAATCTCTTTCGCGGTGGAAGGGGTATGAGAGGGGCAGGCGGGTCTATATTTATCCCCGAGTGCAGACATGAGTTCACAGCCCCCGGTTTGAGAGCTGCCCACAGCGTGTCAGACACAATCCAGAGGCACACCTTGCCGTGCCACGCTCGGGCCGGGGCTGGGGATGCTCGGGTTTTCCTCCATCAGTGAATCAAGGGCAGGAGATGATGCACTGGGGGTCGGGGTGGGCGCTGCGCTCCTGCTGCTGGAGCAGCTCCGGCGTGCGGGGCCGCCGGTCCCTGGCCGTGTCCACGCAGCTCTCGAGGAACACTGGGGCTCGTTTTACACCTCTGTCCCAGCCTCAGCTCGGCACCATCCGCCTGCTGAATCTCCTGGCCCCTTTCCAATGGGAGCGGTGACCCTTCCTTTAGCCAGAGAGCCAGGCCCTGTTCCAGGGTGGGGAAAGGCTGCCTTGCCCCGGGCTGGGACCGTGCCCGAAGCACGGGGACAGGGGGACATGTGTGCCAGCCCCCGCAGGGCTGCACGGTGGCAAGGCACCGTTCCTCCCTGTCCTCTCCCGAGCGTGGCTGAAAGCCTCTCACCGGCTGTGCTGATAAACGGGCGCAGCGGGACGCAGAGAGCTCTGGCAGCTGCCCCGGGCTGGCCGGGGCCGCCGCTCGGTGCCCGCAGCCAGCCCGCCGGCAGGAGGGCACGCCGCCAGCTGTGCCCACAGCTGTGCCCACAGCTGGATCTGCCGGCCAGGCTGGCGCCCTGGGGCAAGGGTTGTCTTCCCGAAGCTCGGCAGGTGGAATGGGATGCAGGCTCTCAAATCGCTGTTAGTGCTCACTTTCCCTTTCTCCAGGGAGAAGCTGGTCATTATCCAGTGAAAGTGTGGGGGGTTTAAAGCAGAAATAGTGTCGTTTCTTTTAAGTTGATGAAATATGCTTGAAAGAATTACATGATCTGTACTTAGCACCTCTCAGCCCAGGGCATTAGAGTGATTTACAAGCAATTACGGAGCCTGCTGGGAAGATGCTTTTATCCCCATTTTGCGGATAGGATGTGGAAAACAGAGGTTGAGGGCCTGTTCTTGCTCCTTGGCCATGGACACGGAGATTGCAGATGATTGCTGCCTCCATGGAATAGGGCACAGACAGCAACAGGCATTGCCCTCGGAACGGAGATCCCGGAGTGCCGAGAAATGCAGCGCTGGGCCGGGGCGGTGTCGGGGCGGCTGCCCGGGGCTGTCACTTGCACCTTAGGGAGGAGGGAGATGGGGACAACGGGGCAACAGAGAGGTGCCAGGGAGATTTTGGCGAAGGACAGAATGTGCTGGAGCAGCTGGACTGGAGGAGGGTGGGAGTTGCTGAAGGCAAGGGGATGGGGAGAGGTGGGGAGAGAGGTGGTGAGCGGCTCTGGCCGAGCTGCCGGTGCGTGTGCCGGATCTCCCAGAGGCGGGACGGGACCTCTGCCCTCCCGGAGCCGGGGCGGGAGCTCCGTCCGTCCCTCCCCGAGCCCCCTGGGGACCGGGCTCTGCGCTGGTCCCGGCGGCGGCCCCGGCTCCCGCAGCCGCTCCGGCCAGAGCCGCCCCTCGCTGCTCGCTCGCTCCCGGGGAGCCGGGGCGGCCGCGGGCGGAGCGGAGCGAGGCGCAGGCGCGGCGGGGCCGGTGCCGGTGCCGGTGCCGGTGCCGGGGCTCTGCCGCCGCCGTGGCCCGCGGGCTGCGGCGGGAGCGGCGGCAGCATGCGGCAGTCCCTGACTCAGCAGCGGCCGGCCGGCGTGGCCCTGCCCGACTCCGTGGGTGAGTGCGGGACCGGGGGGATCCCGGGGGACGCGGGGTTGGCCGCGGGGCCGAGCGGGGCTCCGGGGACGATCCGGGGCTGCGGCGGCCGGGCCGGCCCCGCCGTTCCCCCGCCCGCCCCGCCGTTCCCGCCGGCCGAGCTCGGCTCCGGCCGTGTCCCCGCAGCCCCGGGCGCTGCGGCAGGACCCGGACCCGCGGCGGGGCATCCCGCACGGAGCATCCTCCGGAGCGCGGCCGCTGCTCCCTCAGCCCCAGCGGGGTCGGGGACCCCCCGGCCCTCCCCACGATTTCCCCTCGCTCCCTCCCAGCGGCCCCGAGCCCGCAGCCCCCGCCCGGGCCGGCCGGGCCGCAGCCGGAGCCGGGGGTCACAGCGAGCCGAGGGACGCGTTTGTGGCAGAAAAATGGGACGAAAGGAGAGGGGCTGGGAAGGGGGAGGCTCGGTGCCATCTGCCCCCGGCTCTCCCGGGGTAAAAGTTGGAGCTGGTTTCTTCCTTGAGCTGCTACTCTGTGTCCATTCTTCGCTTCTGGCTTTTCCCCCAAAGAACAAGATGGAGAAGTCGGTCGTGTTTCTGTGCCATCTTGTCCATTTTCTTCTAATAATCGTGGGGAAAAAAATAAAAAAGTGAATCAAGGGCAGTTCAAAGATATGCATTATTGCAAACTTTTAAAGTAATCTGGAAAAACCTGCTACAGCCTTGTCTTTAGAGTGGCTTATAGGGCAAATATAACAAGAGCATGTTTCTGATGCTTAAAAGAAAAACAATCATTCTAAAACCAGTGCCCGTTTGGAGTGCCATGTTAGCAAAAGCAATAGCCAGGCTATGGATGGCATAAATTTCTTTACAGCTCCCTAACAGAGTTCAGCACAGTGTTTTGGATCACCTTGTCTACTTATATTGTGGTAAGCACTGCAAGTTTTGGGGTATCTGTTTGGGATAAATCCCAGAGAAAAGGCTATTGCTGTCTCTTAAAAGCAGAGATGGCAAAGCTGCCGTAGCTCAGCTTCTGTGCATAAACTGTACCAAGCTCAGGAGAACACAGGAAAATGATCTGGTGGGGGATACTTTCAGCAGAAATTAATGTTGAGGGAGAGGATTTTGTCAGAGCAGCCCTACAGCAGCTATTTGAGAGATACTGGGTATGAGTCTGTATGCTGGAGCAGCTGCAGGCGTCCTTACAGAAGTACAAAACCACTTTCTCTCTACACACATAGCAAGGTGTTTTCTGAGAAGGAAAAAATGTATCTAATATCCCAATTTAGAGCTGAAGTGGAAGTAGTCACATTATCTCCTCAGTTTCACATCTCTTTTCAATATCAGTTTAGAAGATTATGGCTGATTTTGTCTGAACTTGAAATAAAAGGTTTTAAATAATTTTTTTAAATCTTATGAGGAATATTGAAAAGCTTTGAGAAAATTTCCAGTTGAAACCTTATGTTTATGTTCTCTATTGAATGCTGGTGTGTGGCAGTCCTAAGCCAGGAAACAGCACAGAAATTGAGTGAAAACCACGATGGTGCTGAAACAAATACAGCCTCTGTACATGGTATTTCAAGACGCTCCTTTTGGAGTGGTTTTCGTGGTAACTTTTTGCAGCAGTTGTGATGGCAGTGCAGGAGCTCTGGCTGGGGTGTGTGAGTGCCCACAGCACCCCCAGCCATGCCCTGCAGACATCTGCACCCCCAGAGCTGGGTGAGGAACACTGGCTGGGCTCATTTACCCTCTGCTCCTCTGCCACCCAAACCACAAGTTTGGTAATTCTGTGGAAGCAAGATGGATTCGTCCTTTCTCACTTTTCAGAACTCATCTGTGTAATAAACAGCAAATTTTCTCCAGTTTTGGTCCCACTGTTATGGATTTGTAAGATGTTTATGGGACACTTGCATTTAAGTGGTTACATTGAAACTGAAGCGTGGCAAAATGATGGTATTTGTGAGGCAGTACATAGAGAATGGCTTCATATCTTAATGATTTTTGAGTGATTTGGAAGCCTAGATTTTCTATTATTAACTTATTTGGCAGATGTAGGAGAGTAACCCCAAATGTGACCTGCAGCAAACAGTCACATACCTTTATCTCCAGACTGTAAAACATGGCTTGAAAGACTAAGAATCATTGATAAAATATCCAGCCTGAGTCTTGGGGTGCTTGAGCAGTTATTTAATATTTTTTGTTTGAAATTAGCAACTATCTAGCTATTTAATTTAGCTATTAGCAACTATCTCGCTTTTTTGTTTGTTTGTTTGTTTGTTTGAAATTCACAACTATCTAGCCAGTTGTTAGGCTCCTTGCTCTTAGGACCAGTGATGTCCCAGTGGTGCAGTCAGACCTGTGCTCTGGGATACGAGCAGAAGGGTTGTGGGTAGAGAGCTTTCCTTCCAGAGACAGCAGGTCAGTCAGAAAGGATGGTGCTTTATTTTGTTTTATAGTCCTCTCTTGCCTTTTGGGTAGGGCAGGCAGGTTGGACTAGATGACCTCCAGTGGTCTTTTCCAACCTTACCCTTCGGTGATTTTGTGCTCTCCATCTGTTGGGTTTTTAAGCCCCAGGTTTGGCCCTTGTCTGTGATTTCAAGCTCATCAGTGGGTGAAATGACCCAGCCCTGTGCCCGTGGCAGCCCAGAGCATGGAGAGGGAGCCCTGCTGCCACCAGCACAGCCCCTGGAGCTGGAGGTGGTGTGGAGGAGCAGGGGAGCTGCTGGGCTTTCCCTGGGGAGGAAGGGAGATCATTGCTAGCAGCCTGTGTGGGTTGTTGTGGCTGCATCATCGCTGGGTGAAAGGATCTGCTGGGCACAAATACACAGAGCCTACAGAAGGGCCTGGGGCACCTGGGCGTGCGTCTGTGAGACAAAGCTGCCCAGCAGGGCCTGCTGTGCTCCTCTTTCTGGAGAGCTTGGACAAGGACGTTGTGCTTGGCTGGGCCAAGTTTTCCCCCAGGGCCTTTCTGCAGGTGTTTCACCTTCACCTCGCTGTGCCCAGGCTGCAGGGAGCCCATGGGGATTTGCTTCAGGGAATGCACTCTGCAGTGGTGAAAGCTGCTCCTTGTCCCTGGAACACGTTCCTGCCCTTCTCTGAAACCCCCAGAGAAGTGCTGGGAGCTGGGAATACCCTTCCCTGCTCCCAGGGCCTGCTGGAGAGCCCCAGGCTCTGGGAATGGGATTCAGGGTGGCCCAGCTGCCCACAGGGATTCAGACAGGGGCCCCTATAATCCATTATCCTCTCAGCCATTTTGCAGGTGCTGGGTTGTATCTACATAATATATGGAATATGATCAAAAGGATTGTTCTACAAAGTGACACAAAGATGGCAAAGCACATGCAGACCAAACACACCCTGAAGATGTTGCTGAGTGTAGTGTCACAGCCAGCTTTCCTCTTGGCTGGTGGAATCACTCTTTTATGTTTATGCTCATTTGGGAGATCTATAAATATAGAAAAGAAAAAAAAACCCTCATCATTAGGCAGCTGTAGATGAGTTTTACTAATCCACAAATTCATTATTCAAGCATCTAAAAATACCTGGTCCTTGCTGAAAGTAGAGGAGAAGTGGCTGTTACTGGTGATGTCTTATTTGCATGGAAAACTGTGGATGCCTTATGATTACAGTCAAAATTCCCCTCTCAGAACACGCAGCATGCAGAGGGGTTATTCAGCCTGATGCAAGTAGACAGATCAGAAAGTATATAAATGTCTAATGTGAATATTTCTCATTAGCTCAATTGCTCCAGGCTAGAGGGGCTGGGAGACTCCACTGTATCTAAATGAGCTTTGCAGAGCTGCAGCTCTTAAGGCTCTCTCCATCTACGTCAGAGCAATGTTAGTGAAGGTGAAAAGTGACAGGCAAACCCAAAAATATTCTCAAGCCAGCAGAAGGGAAATTCACCGTGGCGTGATTGGCAGTGGGAGGAGAAATTTGTGGTGCTGTGACTCTCCCCAGATGGAATCAGCAAATTCTGTTGTGTGTGTGTGTGTTTTTAGGGTCGTTCAATAGAAGAAAAAGAAATTCCCTCTACGTAACTGTGACTCTCCTCATTGTGTCAGTGTTAATTCTAACGGTGGGCCTAGCTGCTACAACAAGAACCCAAAATGTGACTGTTGGAGGTTATTACCCAGGGGTTATTGTAAGTATAGAACTCCTAGGTAGGTCTAGAAAACTTATTGCCTACAAAGTCCCTTGTAATGCTGAAAATGTTGTCAAGGGTGATTTTGTCCTGAATATTTTGCTCAGCTACTTCATTACCATCTGATTTATTTGTTTTGTTATTATTTTGCACCTGCTGCACATTGCCATGCAAAAATCCCATCCAAGTGCCAGCTTCCCCTGAGCTTAGGTAATAACTTGATTTTGAGCTAGTGGGGAGACAGATAAATATATTTTATGTCAGCTGAAGCAACTTTAGAACTTCTTTGTTTACATAGATCACACTAAGCCCAGGCAGAAGTAAGGCAAAGAAGGACCTTACTGGCAAAAGCAGTTGAGAGACCAGGTTTTGAAATACTGGTAACATGAACTTGTTGTCATAAAGTTTCCTTGCAGAAGTGTTTAGCAAATTGGAGTCCCTGGAGGAGGAGCTGTGGCAGCTTGCCAGGGGAGCATGTACCTCAAAGCCATGAGCACATCCATTTCTTCTTTTTTGTTACCAGCAGCTGAAAATGGGAAAGAAACATCTTTTAGCTTCACATGGCTTAATTTAGAGAAGACCACAGATGTCCAGCCTTCTTTCCTGCCATTAGATGTATGCTCTCTTACAGAAGCACGAGGGGCAGGTATGTCACAACCCTCCTGGCATGAGCAGAGCTCTAACAGGAGCTGGACAGCAAGTGCTGCTCTGTTCCTGTGCACATCTAGGATATGCTGAAAAAGAAGCACTGAACTGCAATCAAATTAGGTGTCTCAGCAGATTAAATGCAGCCAGTAGCCCCAGCTAGAGGCTCCTGGTGTAACAGCTGTAGGATGCTGCACATTTGATTTGGAGCCTTGAATTTGGAGGCTTGAAACCATTCCAGAAAACCAGGTGGGGACTTGTTCTTGTCTTATTGCTGTTTGGCTTATTTGCCATGCATTGCTGGTCTCAGGGAGGTTTATACCTTCTGTGCCCAAGTTCTTCTAAAGCCCCTTTACAGCCATTGCAATGTGGAACATGGTTACAGGTCATGTTTGCTCTCTTTGGTTTAGGTTTTCTGGCTTGTCCCAGTATCTCCTGCATTTAGGCTGATCTCTTTTGAAGAGAAGTATGGAAGGAAGGTGTTGGGAAGGATGACAGACTGGCTCCAGACTCTCCCCACCTACTCTGCACTGTGCCAGCCTGAGCTGAGCCTCGTGCTCCAGAGCAGGTCCTGCAGATGATGCAAATGGGCAGAGTCTGCTGCTCACGTCCCCCTGACATCTCTGCGCTATTTATGGCCCAGGAACGTCAGCATCCCTTTCGCTTTTCTGAGGCTTTGTCTGCTCAAGGAATTAATGAAGTCCTGGGCTTGGGAAGGGCGTTGAGTTTCTTTATTCAGAGGCACCCTGGCAATTTGTGTTTGTCACCAAATTCCCCACCTGGGTTCATTAATCTGCTCTGTGGAAATGTGTGATGACCTCACCTGTCTCGCTGCACAGGGAAACATTGCAGTGTGCTGCTGGGTGCTTCAGAAGGTGCTTAAAATAGCTGATGTTTCATAACAAGCTGGGATTTCTCCCTTTACTGGGGAAAAAGGGCTGGCTGCAGTGAATGAGTGTTCCATGAGCTGTCCCCAAGCAGATAGAGCCAGAAGTCTCTTTGTAGGCAGGGTGACTTCTCTGTGTGGAGCATTTCCATGGCTGGAATCATCTTATGGAGCACATAAAGAATCATAAAGTCACAGGATACTCTGAGCTGGAAGACATCCATCAGAATCATCAATCCCAACTCCAGGACAGCCCCAGGAATCACACCATGTGCTTGAGGCATTGTCCAAATTCTTCTTGAGCTCAGACATCAGATGTCTCATTGCTGCCATGCCTAAACCACCCTTCCTTCTTTCCTCCTTCAGCTTGTGTTTCTTGGGCAAGCACCTCTTGTGAGAGGAGGAAGATGCAAAGATGTTTGCTTCAATGCAGGGGATTATCTTCCAGGCCTCTGCTTCCAAGGAAGGACAGAACCAGGCGCTGGAGACCTTCCACATATCAGTAGGATTTTGTTTGATTGGGTTTTTTGAGGGTTTGAAGTTGTTTTTTTTCCTCTAGCAGCACTGTTCCTCATTGATAGAACTGGAATAGCTGAAGCAGAGGGTTCAGTAACACCCTGTAGCCAGGGTGCCTTCACCCTCCTCCATGACCACCCACGCCTTCCCAGCTGCATCAGGGAATCCCTGAGCTGTGTCTGTGGGAAATGTCCTCACCTGTGCCTGGATGACTGCGCTGGACAGGGGAGCCCAGAGCACAGCAGTGATGTTCAGCAGACAAGAGCGATGCCCAGGTGCAGAAAACAAGGAGCCCTGTGGAAGTGAGACTGTGAGATCTGTTGCTGTCTCTAAGTTCCAGCAGCTGCCAGAATCTGTGTGAATTACTGACCTTTCCTGGGCTTGCTCTGGCAAAGCTCCTCTGTGATGGTTCCTTGCCAAGGATGTTGGCTTGGGGCTTTACTCTGGAAAAGCACATTCACTTTGTGTCCTGTCCTCCTTTCAGACAGATATCTCAGGGGATCACTTCCACCAGCAAATAAATGATGTATCTGAGGAACATTACTGAGATCTCTTTGTCCCATCCATGGAAGAATGAGTAGTTCTTCCATTAGTGCAATGAGAATTCCTGTTAATGAGAATCCACCAATTTATTTGGTCCTCACCTGCTGGATGTACAGACTTGCTCTAATTTCTTTTTTTTGAATTATCTTAAATCATCCAAAACATTTCACCTTTTGTTTTGAGGCTGCTCTGAAACACCATGTGGATATTTCTCTTAAAGCTTAAAGGACACAAAACATTTTTCTTGAGCATTTGCCTTGTGTGTGTGTTACCACACAAGTTCCTTTGCTAAATATCACCGGATTGAAAATTACACCTGGATCTCCCAATTTTTTTTTGCTTGGACTTGAACTATAAATCTGTTACTTGAGGAAGGTGGGGGTGTTGTTTGCCTGAGCTAAACAATAATCCCAGAAGCACTGGCAGGTCAGTGTGGGGCAGTTCAGCAGTGCCCTGGGACTCTGCCCTGCCTGTTTGCCCCCCCAGGGGTGAGCAGACCCTGGCTTCACTGTGCCAGGTGTGGGGACAGGGCTCTGCAGGGGCTCAGAGCGCCAGCCAGGCAGTGGGGGAGCAGCAGCCTCATCAGCTGCTCCACTTTAATCCCTGCTGCTCCGCCAGCTGCCCTCCCTGCCCGCAGCACTGCTCCAGAGGCTGCTGGGCTCAAACAGGGCAAGGGGAGACTGAAGCCCAAGTTTACATCTCATCTGTGTCTGCTGATCTCTGCACGTGCCTCTGCCTGTTAGCACTGGATTCACCAAACCTTTGTTTTCTGTTCCTGCATCTCAAAGTACTGATTCCAGGTTAGTTGGCTCATTTTTGAATCTCTACAGCTTGTCTCATGCCTTGTTTTTCCTCCTGGGGAGTTGGCCAGTTACTGGGCATTCTCACAGGGATCTTCACTGGCCCCTGCTCTGTTGTCTGGATTTGCCTCTCTTTAGTATGACAGATCCAGCTGTAGGACTTTTCCAGTGCTTCTCATTTTGCCAACCCATGGAAGCGGGGTTGAATGTGCTTTACACCAACCAAAGCCCTTTCTCAGTGTGACACAATTCTATATTTGCATCTCCCCTCTTAGTCCATGGTTCCTGCTTGAAGTCCCTATTTCTGTCCTGGCTGAGGTGTGCTCTGTCCTAGAAACTTCTTAGTGTAGATTAAGGCTATGGAGAAGGGAAGTGGGGAATTGCTCTCGTGGCTGACTTCAGTGAGCTGAAATGAATGTTGTGAGTTACAGAACAGATGATGCTTTAGCTGCAGAGCCTTATTCTGTTGGGCCAGTGTGAGCTCTTCTGGTAGAACAGCCTGGCTGATGCATCCTCACCCCTGGAAATGAGGGAGGAGTGAGAGAAGACAGGAAACTGCTGAATCTTCCAAAGTACAAATTTCCTTTATTTCATGCTTCACATTGAGGAATTCTGAGTTGAAAACTGAGGTGGTTGCTCACAAGCTCAGTGAGCTCACAGAATCCTGGTCCTGCAGGTTTTAGTGCACTGTTCCTGCTAGGTTTGCACCTGGAGGCTCCTGGGTGTTTGTAGGGTTGCTCCAAGACACCAATGCACATCCTCATCCACCAGCCATTCCTCAGCACCACTGGGGGCATGGAATTCAGAACTCATCCTTTTGGTTTTACACACGCTTTTAGTGTCATGTGTGGCTACACCTGATAGCTCCTGCTAGTGAGAGACTCCACCAATTTCTTGCTGAAGGAAAAGAGCTCACACATCAGCAGAATGTTCTTTTGCTGCTTCTGGATTTAATTGTGTTCTGTCTGTCTGAAAAATATGTTGAGTATCATCCTGAACTAAATGCTAACACTACATTGTTTTTCAGCTTGGCTTTGGGTCGTTCCTTGGAATAATTGGATCAAACTTGATAGAAAACAAAAGACAAATGGTAAGTTCTTTATAAAAACTTTTCTAAAAAAAATGACAGTAACTCAAATACCGCATGTAAAGAGTATTATTTTAGGTTTTCCTGACTCTTCCAGGGTGGTGTTGCATATCTCCTGAGAGCTGGGGCTGGTTCCTGGCAGCCCAGGAGCAGTGAGGTGCCTGCCCCAGGCCCTGGCAGTGAGATCCCTCCAGCCTTGCTGCCCTGGGGCTGCAGAGGGCTCAGGGCTGGGCTGTCCCTGCAGCCTGTCCTGCTGCCTGCTGGGGCAGGGCTGGAGGGGCTCAGGGCTCAGGTTAGCCCCATGTGCTGCTGAATGAGGCCGAGGCAGGTTCTGCAAGGGCAGATGGGAGAAATTCCTGTCCAAACCCAGAGTCTGCCTCTGTGCTGCTTTGCTTTGCACACAGCAGTCTCCCTGCATGGAGGAGGGGGTGAGGCAGACCCTGCAGGAGATGACATTTGCCTGTCCCCCAGTCAGACAGGGTGCAGGGGAGCTGGGTTTCCCAGTGGATATTTGTGTTGTTTTCACCCTGGCTCTGCAAGAGCAACACATTCCTTTTCTTTCTGCCCTAGCAGGGTTACAGCCTCTTGCTCATCATGTATTAGCAGTATGTCAGTGTCTGCTTGAGCAATGACCATAGTGTGATATTGTGCCAGTCCTGGGCTCTTCACAGGAGTGGCCATGAGTGACAGTGTGGCTCTGGCTTGTTTGATTATTCTGAAGAGCCCTGGGTGGCCTGAGCTTATTCTTTTCATCTCTCTGTCATTTTGTGTCCTAAAAAACATTCATGACCCAGCTTTGCAGGGATTGCATCACTGCTGCCTGGGCTGTCTCCACTCTGATGGCAGAGAGCTCATGCAGTAGCTGTCACTTATTGTCCCTGTGCTTTAGTCACATGTCCTCCTTACCCAGGAGCACTTCACAGTGGCAGCTTTGTCCATTGCATGTTTCCATGATACCGCTGGCCATGGAGGATTTCTTTTTTTTCAACCTCTCTGCACTTCCCCTGTGTCCTGCTTTGCTAAAGGCAGCCTCGGCCTGGCTTGCTGTGCAGCTGAAGGCAGAAAAGCCACAAGCAGCTTGTGCAGCTGTGTTCTGGTACTGTTCCTGTCCTGTAACTTTATTGAATAAAGGAAGAGGCCATGGGTCATTTCCCCTGGGGTCTCTCAAAATGTTTAGGGGACACAGCCTCTTTTTTATCCTCATTTCCCAGCCTCATTTCCCTCTCTCTTTCCCCATTGGCTGCGGTACATGAGAGATGTTAGACTTCACCTAATACCCCCTTCTAATGTATACCCTGGATATTCTGTATATACAATGTATATTCTTTTTCTTGTGTCTCTGTTCTTTCTCTCTAAATCCAAAGACTTAGCACAGTCTCCAGTAACAGTCTGTGTCAATTAGTGGAATTCCTATGGAATTTATGGCTCCCCCATTGCTTCTTTCTCCTCTCCATATCTGGCCTTACTAACCATCAGGCCCACAGTTTGTTTGTAAAGACATTCTTCTTAAAGATATTTTTTCTTTTTCATTCCTTTCCATTTGTATGTTTCTATTTGCTGTTTGATTTTTTTCCTCTACCATAAATTCACAGTGTTTGGTTTTCAGGCTTTTCTTTCTTCTTTCTACATCTGAGAAGGAGAAAACTGTATGTAAATAAAGTGAGCATCATATACTTATCTCTTGGTAGGGCTGTTATGAAAGTATCATTAACTTTGTATTTATTTTAAACTACCATATTAGCAGCTCCTGTCCTGAGCAGAGATGACTGACAAATTCCCTAATTGTATATATTTAGTGTTTGGCTCACTTCCCATCTCTAAGGCTCATGCTATTTAGGGCAAATATCCTCTTTCATGTGTGTATGAAACAAAAGACAGCAAACCCCGTGTTTTCCACCAAAAGTGGACTTTCTGTGCCCGTGTGGTTTCCCTGGTCTGGTAGTGAGACAGTGACCCTGTAATGGATGGTGTGAGTTGGGATCCAGGCATGCCAAGGGTGGGGCTGAGTGGGGCAGAAATTCAGGAGTTCACAGCTGACAGAAACAGGGTCACTGTGGGATCTGGCCCTGGAAAACTTGTCACCTGCTGCCATCTGCAAGCACTCTGTGGCACGGCATCCAATATTGCAGCGGCAGCCTGGTGTGGTCGTGGCACCTTCAGGTGGTGCCTGGGATCCTTCCACAGCCTGCTCTCTCTGCTGCTGCCGTCCAGTGAATGCTGTGCCTTGAACGCTTGCCTCATCTAGAAAACCACTTTATTTTCTCTCATTTTTAAGTAAACCATTTCCACTGCCTCAAGTGAGCCCTCTGGCATCTCCAGTCGTTGTTCAAGCTGATCTGGTCTGTACATGAGGTTACTGGAACAAAATCTGTTCTCACCTAGGGAGATGTAGATAACAGTGTGATTAACCTAAAAATCCTTAAAAACACACACATAGGATCCTTCTGGATTGTATTTTTCTGGGGGGTTGGCTTGTCTCTCTGAGAGCTGGAGCCTTGGGCAGTGGCAGGAGCCAAGGTTTTCAAGCAAACTTAGCACCTGGATCTTTAAAACAAACATCCCTGAGTCAGGAGACCTGAGGTATCTGTCAGTGCTGGCCAGACTAACTCTTAGCTTTGTATTTGGGCTGTAGAGATTTTTTCTATTGCTTGCAGTCCCCCATGACCAGAGTCACCTTTGTACTCATGGAGAAATAGTTCTTACAGCTGCCAGCAGCTGACATTTGAAGGTTTCAGTCACCAGAGCTGGAAAGCCACCAGGGAGCTTCCTGTTCTTTACACTGAAATACTGTCAATATATTGAAATAACATGTTTCAATATATGTGAAGTGGCATTGAAAGCTGTCCCCAAGCTGCATTTGGTGACCCTGGCTGTGTGAGTGCTGTGCTTGCCCTCCCCCTGCAGCCCAGGTGTGGCAGGGGCTGTGTCAGCACTGCTGCAGGCTCCCCCAGCTGAGCAGGGCTCTTGGCAGAGGTGGTGTTTGGAGTGGCATTGTGGGAATAGACACTGCTTCTCATACCTGGACTGGAAATTATTTCTGCTTTACCTGCTGAATGCTTTCACCCTAATGTTAATGGGCAGGATGGGACCAGTGGGAAAGGATCGTGCCTGTGTGATTGCCCTTGTCAAGCTGCAGGTGGAGGGAAGGGTCTCTCCAGGAGCTGGATGGACGGTTCTTGGCACAGCCTGGCACCAGGAGCCCAGCAGGCTGGGGGGGTGTGCAGAACCCATGACATGGGCTGGGTGGGCTCTGCCCTCTGCTCTCATGGCTCTGTGCCTGTGCCTGCAGCCAGGGGCTGCTCCCTGAGGGCACAGTCCCAGCAGAGAGGCTCACACTCTGCAGTCTCTGCATCCTCACAGCTCAGAAGTGCTCACAGGAGCAGCTCCCCACGGCCCTGCAGGGTGAGGAGAGGAGAAATCCTCTGTCTCTCATGGGGAGAGTTAAGGACAGCAGCAGCCAGAAGAGGAGGTGTATCCTCAGCCCCAGTTTATCCTATTGGAGTGATGAGAAACCTGCATTACTCTATCAAGTCCCCAGAGAGCCTGTCTGGCATAATGCTCCTATTCCTGCCAGAGCAGACACACACCCAGTGCCTTCAGCCAGGGCAGGCTGTGCAGCCGGGCCAGCATCTGGGTCACTGCTTGCTGAGGGCTCATCACTGTGCTTTCCACAGCCCTGTGGAAGGGCGCTGATCTCTCGGTTGTGGGAGGCAGGTGACTCTTTGCTTTGTTTTCCTTTCTCAGCTGGTTGCATCGATCGTGTTCATCAGCTTTGGTGTGATCGCCGCGTTCTGCTGTGCCATTGTGGACGGCGTCTTTGCTGCCAGACACATCGTAAGTGCTGCCAGGGAAACACGGCCCTGCAGTGCTTGCACTCTGAGAAAACAACTGATGGGTCTGCGAGCCTCTGTCAGCCCACATCCAACCCTGTAAATGTGTGTCAGTGCTGAGTGCTGCTTTAAATCACAAGCTTTAGAAAAAATATATCATTTTTTAAAAAATATTTTAAAATGAGTGGAAAGCCCTAAGATCTTAAAGCTTTGCTTTGGGTTTTTTCTTTTTTTTTGCTTTATGTGTTTATTGAGTATGAGAACACTTAAGATGTAATGTGAATTACAGCTCTTGCCAAGGGACAAGATATGAGCAGTAGCATTTATTTTGTTTTAAATGTTGGCAGAGCTGGTTCTTAATGCAGAGGGAATCACTGGATGTTGTAGTAGAATGGAGCAATTTGATATGAAGCTCACTGAAGCATTACAGTATAAACAGGAAACATTTGCAGTAGGTTCTCAGTTTCCATTTGGTGACTTAAAAAATTATGAGCTACTGCTGTCATGACCAATCCCTAGTACAGTGGAATGTGCAGAAGCTTTAGTTATTAGTATAGAAATAAAGACACAATTCCATTTCAGCTTTTCGATTGAAATTTGTAACTACAAACAGATTTTTGTCCTGTAACTCTGCAGTTTGATGACTTTTTTTGGAAATTTTTGGCAAAAACGGATTAAAAAGACAGATTTGGAGTTTATTTGTATGAGAATGGAAAGGCATCTCAGAAGGTCAGAATTACCCATGAAATGGAAACTCCCTGTGTCAGCTGGCTGGCTATGCTCCTTGTGAAGCTGGCCCGTCTTTCCTGCCCCTGAGTATTCCAGTGTGGAATGGTGGTTGGAGGCAGGATTTGCTGGCAGAGCAAAGGGCAGTTCCTCTCACGTGTGTGATGGGTGTCCATCCGTCTGTCTGGATGAAACCAGCAAGCCTGGGCCATGTCTGACCCCCTTTGGGAGGGTGTGACCTTGTGGGTTGGGCTGTGGCATGAGCTGGCAGCTCCTCCTGGCTGGCTCTGGGGGCGGCTGAGGCACCCAGAGCTGAGCAGCTGTGGTGACAGAGGGAGGCTTTGGTTTGTGCCTCTTGATGAGCAGATGGGCTGTTGGCCTCACTTTACCACCTGACAGTCCAAAAATGTGGCCACCTTGCTGAAACGTGCCCCTGCCATGCCAGCCCAAGGGATTGTTCCTGTTGCCAGCTGCCGCCACTGCCCTGCCAGCCCAGGTTTTGGCTCAGGCACCTGGAGAGCCGGTCTGGCTGCTCCTGGGAAGGGCTCGCTGATGTGGATACAGGTCTGGCATTGCTTTCCATGGGGCTTTGCCTTGAAGATACAGCTGCCACAAATGGAGCCATTAATGCCTGCTTGCAGGCTGGAATGTTGATCCTCCAGAGCCTTCCCACAAGACACTGAAGAGCACAGGAATGACAAATTTGTGAACAATTTATGGAAAATTGCTACGATTCAGCAAGAAGAGCCCTCAGAAACAGGTCAAACAGACCTGGGATGTGTCTGTTCAGGTCAGGATGGCCATTGTCACCCAAAGAGCCCAGCTCAAGAGACTGCTCCTCCCATGCTGGCTGTAACAATTCCATGGCTCCAAGGACCAGGGTTAAACATCACCCAGGGCACTGGGGTGGGGTCTGCACAGCTCTGGCTGCACTGGGGTGCTGGTGTGAGATCGGGGTCTCCTAAAGCGTGTTCCCTTGCCCAGCCCCTTTGGTGAGTTTGGTTTTCTGCAGGGCTGAGCCCGGTGCTTTCTCCCCGCAGGACCTGCGGCCGCTGTACGCGGGGCGCTGCCAGTACTACTCCAAGAGCACCACCCCACCCGAGGTGAGAGCAGCTCCTGCTGCGCCCTGCCAAGGGCCAGAGGCTTGGAGCAGGGGCAGGAACCTGCTCTGGTGTCCTGGAGGGGGTGGGAGCCTGGGCCTGGGGTGGGAGCAGGGTGCTGGAGCACTCAGGAGGGGGGTTCTCCATGTAGAGAACAGAGCAGATGGACAGAAGGGGGTGTAGGATAGGAAAATTCATCAGTTTCTCTAGGTCTTCAGCTGTGCACTAACAGGAGCTGGGTGGTGGGTTAAGGTTTCAGACAGCAATAATTTCTGTGTACCTGAGCAACGAGTACCAGCCTCTGCACCTCTCCTGTTGTCTTCTCGAAAGAGAAACCTGTTGGGGATGATCCTGCCACATACTGGTGGTGTGTATCAATGTCTGCTGCCTTTGCTGAGCACCGATTTTCTCTCGGAGCTTTCCTTTCAATCCCACAGGTAGTTAGGTAGTTCTGAATAACTATTATATACCAAATTAGAAGGCCTGCTTGAGGGTGCAAAGTTAAATGCCACACAGCGGTGTGGGAATGGTCCACTCTCTTTTCAGGCCGAGGACTGTCCATGTGTGTTACCACCCACAGACATGCACAATTAATACTTTGGTCAGTTCTGCACCTCTGTTGGGATCTGCTCTCAGTTTGGGCCATGCTGTTGACAGCTCTCTGCTCTGCCTTGCCCTGGAGTGAGCTGGGTTGGTTCAGCAAGGCCCTGGCTGCTGGCAGGAGTTGCAGAACCTCCTTCCTCTGCGGGCACTTGCTGTCTGTGAGCTCCCCACAGAGAGAGGAAACTGTTCTGCTCCAGCCGAGCGCATCTCTGTTCCCACAGGAGGGCTTTGTGGGAGCAAGATAAGGAAGAAAAAATCTGCCTGGGGCTGATGTGGAGATCACTGAGAGTTCTACATGTAGAGCAGGCCAGACAGCAGCAGGACTGTCTTTGGGGATGGTGTCGTTCTGTGCTTTATGTGTTTTTTTTCTGTGTTCACGCAGGCAGTCTGTCACCCACAGCGCCGTGCCCCCTGCACGCCGAAAATAAAAACCAACACCTGCTTCTGCTGTGACCTGTACAACTGTGGGAAGTAAGCCAAAAATGCCACTCCTGGCCCTGGGAGGGGAGCAGTGGTCATGCTCCTTGCAATAGCTTGCATCTCGTTTGCAGGATAGCATCAGTTAATGGCAGATGTGGGAAGGGACCTTGAGCTGTGTTTGTTAGCAAGGAGGAGTCCCAGACAAAAGCTAATCAAGTAAAAATGGGTGTGAAATACACCAAGGCCATCCCAGCTATGGGTGAGCCCAGCTGGAAAAATGAGAGCACAGGGATTTCCATTACTTTGGTGCTTGGTGTCCTCCTCAGGTTTTCCACCTATTGAGTGTTGCTTAACACCTCCCTTCTCTGTTGGCATTGTGTGTTGTTTCTTAATTTCACAATATTAAAGGTGCAAAAAACCTGGGACACTGTTCTTCTTTGCCTTGCCTCCATTCCATTCCCTGCTAGCAGAGAGGAGAGTTGGCAGCCTGGTGCCGTCTGTGCCTTCATGAGCCAGCGTCCCCTCTGCCCAGTGAGTGTCTGTCATGCTCTCAGGGGATGGAAGGTGAGCCAGCTCTGTGCACTGAGGCAGAAGGTGGTTCCCAATCGAGAGCCACTGCAGAGCAATCACACCACTGAGATCTGGCCACTGTGCCTAAGCCAGCCTAATTTACAGCATGTGCTGCTTATACCTTGTGGAGTATCCAGTGTGTGTTAGCAAGGCATTAATAAATTGATTTTTTTACTGCTGGCTCTTGCCTAGGGCTGTTTCAGGCTTAGGATTTCTCTCAGTACTTAGTTGGGCTGGCCTCCACTTAAATCATTGATTGTGGTGGAGGAAGATCAGAAGCTGCTGCTGGGAGAGGGTGTGTGGTTCCCTGTGCTGGGAAGCGTGATCCTGGTCTCTGTAGGATTTTGTGTGTGTGAAAGAGGAGTGAAGCTCTTGCTTTCCTTGGGTAATTCACAGATCATTATCCCTTTTTACTGGCTGAAGGGAGGATACTGGTTGGAGAGAGAACTGATTGGAATGGAATGGAAAAGCTTGAAACACTTCTGTATTTCTTTTTCTTTTGTTTTTGTTGGTATTTTGTTTTTTCCACAGTCCCGGTTCTGGGACCCGCCCCTGACCCATTTTCCCCTCTCTGATGAAAGATAATCAGTTGTTGTTATTTTAATCTTGCTTAGTACCACACAAACATCCCGCACAGAGGAGGTGCTGGATGGTGTCTCAGTAAGAGAGGCACGGACACTCCAGACTGGTTGGTGCACATGTAAAAGATGGAAATCATGGCAAACGTGACAGCAATCCTGCATTGTTCCTTATGTGGGATCCCTGGCTCTGGCAGCAGGACAAGCCCCTTCCCCACTGCCCAGGACACGCTGAACAACGCAGGATGCTCTCACTGAGGGATCCCTGCTCTCACAATCTCCATAGGAGCAGCACTTGCAAACAGCACACACAGGTTTTGTGAGAGGGTCACGGAGAGCTCAGGTTACACAGAAGTTGTGCCAGCCAGCACACCGGTTTTTGTGACCTGTGGTGCCTCGATTCTGATTGAAATCCTAATCTCCTGCAGTGGACTCCTTAAATGAAATGCGGGAGTAAAAAGGGTAAAGAGGCAGAAGTTGAGTAATCAGCAGAGGAGGGTGACTCTTGTGCAAGGGCCAGTTTCCTACAGGCCTTGTGGAGCCTGCTGAGGAGCTGAACCTGGATCTCCTGCTTCTTGACCTTCAATATGAGCCAGCTCTTCCCCCTTTCCTCAAAGCTCTCATGGGCTCTGCGCCTAACCCTGCATGTGAGCTGGGAGATAAGCCATTCATAAGCTCTTGGTGCTGTTTGTCCCTGATAAATATGTTTTCTGAAGGGCTATTTGCTGCAGGCCACTACATCTGATAAGCTGTGCTGAAGGCCAGCCTGTTCCCTACCCGGCAGTCAGAGAGGTCATTCCTGAAGAATTCTGCTGCAAGACTCCAGCCCACAAAGTGCAGGAGTTGCTTTTCCTTTTCCAAAATAATGACCTAACCAGATTTGACCAAGTTTCTCTCTCTTTTCTGTGCGTGGAAAAGATTCAGAGTGTGAGCAGAAGGATGAGGTGCCAGGCTCCAGCCAGCCCAGGCTGCTGTAGAGCAGTGAGGGGCTGGAGCTGGAGCTGGAGCAGGGCATGGAGCTGGGGCTGCTTGCTGGCCAAGCCCTGTGAGCCAGGCAGGAGCTGTGCTGGCCCTGCATCCCAGCCAGCTGCCCCTTCCTGGGGCTCTGGGGAGCAGCCAGCACTGCCTGGGGGCAGCCCCTGCTCCTCGGGCACGCTCTGGTTTCCCAAGGTAATTCCAGGACCTCTTTGTCCTTGGGAAGCCTCCAGGACCTCTGTGGAGATTTCAGATGAAATAAATAACAGGCAGGTTCAGACACAAAGTCATTTGTTTCAGAACAGAGCAAGTAATTTGTTTCAGAGCTCCCTTTGTGCAGGGAGATTTTGGATGCCACAAGCACGGGATCCAGGAGGGTTTATCCCCATTCCCTCAGCAGTAAGGCCCAGGTTATCACTGAAATGCAGAATGCATTTTACTGTCCAGCAGTACTGCTTAGGTTTTATGATATGTTGTGCATTTTTTTTATCATTACTGTTGTTTTTTTCCCTAATCTAGCAGAGTAGAGATTTCTGGAGGGTACTATGAGTACATTGATGTCAGCAGCTGCCAGGACATCATCCACCTTTACCACTTGCTCTGGTCAGCAACAATTCTGAACATCGTGGGGCTGTTCCTAGGGATCATCACAGCAGCAATACTTGGAGGCTTTAAAGACATGGTAAGAGGATATCAATTTCTCAGTGCATTAAAGAAAACAAATCAGGCAAATTGCCTTTACAAATGATCATGGAAACTATTGGTGTTTCAATGCAAATGATCTATGCATTACATCAGTCAGGGTGGGAAGAAGGGCAAGAAATAACTATAATGAAAAAATGGAAGCGATTCACTTTTTTGATCTTGTCACCATCTGAGCACAGTTAGAAAATATTAACAGAATTGGGAGACTGTATTTTCAAAAGGAACCACCAGAGAGGCATTGGCAATACCAGGATGATTGAAAATAAGCTCTCTCTTAAAAATTGATCTTCCTTTTCATAGTGTTCACATTCTACAAGGAAAAGTGTGGTGGTTGCTCATTAATTGTTGATTTTGTAGTAGCAGTCTGAGCTTTACAGACTGTGTTAGGCTGAAACTCTCCATCTAATTTCATCACGGTGCAGAACCTGAGAGGGTGAACTGGGGATCAAAACAAACTTCAGATAATGAAGAAAATACTGTTCTAACAATGTGAAATTTGAAATATCTTCACTTAACCAGGATGCCCGTTACCTTCCATATGGTTTTGTTCGAAACAGCCCAAAATGAAGGGGTAGAACTGAATGTTCAACAGATACATTTGGGGCTTTTTCAGTCACTTGTGACTCATTTGGAATAACACAAAAACATTCACACAGAAAACAAATTTGTTGTCCTGGCTATATGTTTTTCTTACAAAGAAATCTTGGGCCCTGCACTAAGGGTACCTTGTTTCAGAACTCTGAACTCTTTTCAGACTCACCAATATCTTCCCAAGTAAAACATGAGACACATTCCCAGCTGTGCATCACAGCCCTCTGAGATTTGATCCACACCAGAGAGCCTCTGCAAACAAAGATGTATGGAAATGAACAGCAATGCATCAAATAACAGAGTAATTTTGAAGTAATGAATAATTTCTCGTACTTGTGAAGAAGTAAATCTGTTTTGTGTGAGTACTGGTGTGCACTGAGCTACTGCCAGCTTGTTTGGAATCTGAAACTATCAGTGGCTGTGGAACGAGGTGACCTTGGAGTGTAACTGCTGCCTGAGAGGGAACTGGATTGCCAGTTCCTAAAGACACAGAGTGCTCCTTTGAATAATTTCTGCTTTCATTCAGCTCTCAGCTTTCTGTGACTGGGTTTGCAGCCTCATACTCTCTTCTTTTTGTTTTGACAGACTCCTTCCCTGCCTACGCTGAACTGCAGTGTTGAGGATGCACACCCTTCAGTGACCTACTACTCCAGGCCACAGGTGACATCCTACAACTCCTACTACCACAGCACTCCTCACCTGCCTCCCTACTCTGCTTATGACTTTCAGGTGGGCAACTTTACAGGATGTTTCCTTGTTCAGCAGCAAGGTTAAATCCAGGCAGTCTGCAGGACTCTGGGGGCCTGTCTTCCTGTCATTCACACAGTTTCATTTTCTTGGTCCTGCAGAAAATACCAAATTTTTCCTACTAGGCATTGGTCCATGGCAGTGCTCTCTCTTACTAAGGCAGTGTTTTCCTGAAATCTGTCCTTGAAGGCAAGAGGGAGGGCCTGCTGCCTGCCTGCCCATCACTCACTAGTAGAGATCACATTAAAAACAGGCACTGCCTCTGGCTCTGCAGTGTTTTGGGAGAGAGGCAAAGCCAGGTGCTCAGGTACTAGATTTTATTAGGCCAACTGCTGTGTCTGAGAGAAATAGAAGAGCTTTTGGAAACAAGGTTTTTGAGCTCCTGAAGACTCATGATGCCTGAGAAGCTGATTTGTTGTGGTTATTTTCCACATGCTTCACTGGCCTAAGAGGGGTCCCTGCAAACATCCCCTCTGCTGTAATGCGTCCCTTCCTCTTTGAGCTATGGAGCTGTGCAGTTGGAAATGGGGATTTCATGTGAACCTTGCTGTCAACATCAGCTTTCACTTGTTGAAGCAGATGAGGACATTTCCTCCCCTGCTCTTCTGGCAGGTGGATGTTACAACAGGGGTGATGCGAATTAACACATGCACAACCACCACAACAGGAGACTTTTTTTTTTTTTTAATTAATAAGAGTTTAAGATTTTGGTTATCAACAAAGAGGTATTCTCTGTGATAGCCACCACGTCCCTCATCTGAGCCATGCATTAGAGGTAACAAATTTAAACCTTCCTGGGTCTGCTGCTACTGCCACTGGACAATGCTGTTGTCAGGACTCCTAAATATAATTGGACACTTAAGTCAGAACTTTTAGGATGTATTTATGAGTAATTTTTAAGATTTAATGAAACCTGGGTCGGTCACTGGTGCTGTATAACTTCCTGCAGTTACAAAAATGCCAACCTCAGTGCATGCCAAACCAAGCTCTGCTACAAAGTCCTTTTCTCAGTTTCTCAGCAGTGCCAAGCTCTGCCTGACCCAGAGCTTGCCAGTGTGGCAGCCCCAGCACCTGCAGAGAGCTCAGCATGGGTGATTCCCTGCTTTGTGACTGGAAGCACTGCTGGGCTCTGCTAGCACAGCTCAGCCAGACAGATCAGAGTGTCTGGGTCTCACTGCTGTGAGCACAGGTGCTGGCTCAGGAGATGGCACAAAAGCTGGGCATAAATTCAGCTCATCTAAATTTAATACAGCCAAATTCCTTTTTAACATGAAATTCCAAGTCTGAGCCTTGCATATCTTGCAGGGAACTTGGGGCCTGCATGTGAGCATTAGCTGAGCCTCTGCTGTGCAGACTCCCTGCTCTGAGCCCCACTCTGCTCCAAGCAGCGACTGAACCACCCTGGCCCCTCTCCCCTGACAGCACGTGGAGCAAGCCCTGCCTCTCAAACCCCTTCCAAAGGATGCACTCCCTCTGGTGCAAGAATGCTTCCCACTCATTCCACACATTTTTCACAGGACAAAAACAACACACCAGAATTCCTAAGGAAGTCTGGGCCTTTAAAAACCTGGCTTTTACACACAAATCTAAAATGGCAGACCCATTTCTCTGGTTTTTGGAGCAGCTCATTCACTATTGCTACTGGCTGGTGTGTGACACCCAGGATTTGAGAGGAACTCATCAGTTTTCAGTTGTCCAGTCTTTGTGAAATGCAGCAGGCACACGGAAGTGATGAGAATTTTTTTAAAAATATCTTCAGTTTTGGATCTAAGGAGCCTCATTTTTCAAAACTGTTACTTACAGGCAGTGCTTACTTTGAATACAAGTTTTCTGAAGTGTTATTTGTGTGTGGTGAACCTTGACACATTAATTTTGAACTGTTTGGTAATGCAGTATCACATTGATACAACAATTTCCATTAGGAAATGGTTACATTGCAGCCTTTGCTGTCTCCCTGCAGCATTCCAGCGTGTTTCCAGCCTCCACTCCCTCTGGCCTCTCGGATGACCCCCAGTCCCTGTCACCATCCCCCAGCTATATGTGGGCCTCCAATGCACCCCCGCGTTACTCACCGCCCTATTTCCCACCTTTTGAGAAGCCACCACCTTACACGCCATAAAGAACGTGGGAAAGAAGAAACAAACATATTTGCCATCGAAATAAGTGTGAACATTTTGTATTTATATTTTACTGTGGGAGGGAGCAGGAGAATCCAGAAGATAAATAATAAAAATATTAGATTGGACTGTCCTTTTTTGCGAGACTTATTTCAGAAGTTTTAACGATGGCCTGTGACAAAGACTTCTGATGTTTTAATGAGTCACTGAGCAGCAGGTGACCTAAATTTCAGCCTCTTTGGTTCATGTAGTCCTTGATTCTTAATCAAGTGATCCAACACAGATGACAGATTCTGGTCTGCCTTACTCCATCTTGTGCCAAGCTGAAGTAAGGGTAGCCAAGATCAGTAGTTGCTGGAGATTATCAGTCTGTGTGAGCTGAGGGTGTTTGCAGACAGCACCACTCAACACTGGTTTTGTTTGGCCTTTGGGCTCCAGTTGCTGGGATCCTGGCTGGGAGGACACAGGACCCAGCTCACATCACTTGGTGGCCCAACACACTGGAAAAATTTTGGGGGGAACCATGACAGTGCCTCAAAATGTAACCTTGTTGAAAAGGATAACGTCATAGGATAGCTTCATGCATGTGTAGCAAAATAATCAGAATATTGCTTTTTTGAGGGGGGGGCAAGCTGGTTTTATTTCAGGTTGCTTCTTAAGATAAAAGATGAAATGGAGTTGTCTCTGTCTGAATTCTGTGTAAGTAATGCCGAAGTCAAACAGTTTGGGTGGTTGCACTGCCTAAATTTTCCTTGTATTCCTATAAAAAACATCAGGAACCTTCTACAAGTCACTGAAACAGTGCAGTAAAAATATTATTTATTTATTTGTTTGTTTGTTTATGTTTTCTGTGGTTGGGAATTTCTTTTTAAGCCTGTACTTTTAACTTTTTTAATGGACTGAATCAGCACTCTGAATAAGCACTGGTTTAGTAGCTGTATTATGGGCTGCACATAAGGAATATCCACTACTAGTTCTCCAAGATGTAAGTCTCACACAGATGAAATTCAACACCCTGTAATATAGGACAAAACTGAGGAATTTGCAATTACTGTTGTGACTTTCATTTAATCTTCAGCTGATGACTGTGCTGATTGATCTAGATTCCAGCAGATTTTGCATGCATCTTGCATAACAAAAGGTCAGCTTTGATATGTGACACACTGACCTCTAAAGTGTGGTTCTACTGCAGGAAGTGATTTCAGATGACAGTGTTCGGATCTGACCTGCTCAACCTGAGCGTTCTCAACTGCTCACTTCAGGGATAAAAGCAACATTAACATTTTACTCCTTATTTCCTAAAGGTATCATTTCCTTGGCATCAGTTTGTTGACCCTAATCCTCAGTTGCCTTCCTGTACTTGCAACTGATGCAAACAAAAAGGTGCCTAAAAGTTAAATCTGGCTTTCAGAATCAAAATGGAATACATGCTGGTGGGTTGGGGGAGAATCCAGTTGGATTTTAAGCTGTGGCACCTACTTTTATTCTATAAAAAAAATTCAAATGCTGTCAACATGAAAAACAAACACTGAAGTCTCTGATCTCACTTTTCAAAGTACACCCACACTTTATAATGCTGTTTTTAATCCTATGCATTTGCAAAGCCTTTAGGCTAGACTATGTATTAACTTTATCATCTCCACTGTCAAATGCTAATCAGTATATTAGTTCATTAAAGGATGACACTTTATCCAGAAGCAAGCGTGACTTTTCTCCAGTAAGGAGGGAAATGAACAGCTGGAGAAAGGAAGGCAGCTCACAGGATTTAAAGCAGTAGTGTATCATATCCTGGTGGCATTTTGTTTTACTACAGAATGTTGAAGTGCAGGTCCTATAAATTTGTGTACTGGAACTAAATTTATATACTGGGGCATCCTCCATTTTATATTATATTTCATGAAATTAAAGAAATGTAAAGAATCTTTTGATGAAGAGCTCGTGGGCAATTTCAAAACAGACAGTACTTCTCTTGATAAAGCTCCCCACAAAACTAGAATCAGAAGGGCACATTAATTTAGTATCAAAAAACATTTTATTGCTTTATCTTTGAAATAAAAGCCAACAGTCCTGTCCCACTTCTGACAAACACTGTACCATTTGTGCCTGTCAACTAAATAGGGCTAGAAGGACCTAGGGACACCACAGGACAGGACTGAACATCCTGAAAAGAACATAACTTAGTGGCAGAGAAACAATCAGGAGATTAATTGTGTCGCTGGTTTTGAGTTGAAAAATACTAACCTTAGGAAGTTATCCAAATTCTCTTTTTTTTCTAAGGAATATTTTAGCAAAAATTACATTGCTGCTTTAAATTCACTATAAAAGGACAAGTACATTTTCACATTTAAAAACTTACTGGTGGTATTTTCTGTTGAATTACCTGTTTCATTCTGCTTGAGTAAAACAAAGCATTTAATGTAACTGCAACATCCTGCACTGTATTTGTCATTTCTTATGAGAATGTCAAGTTTGTGACTCATATGTACCCTTTTATTACTTTGCCAAAGTAAATAAAATTGTGTGACTTTTGTAAACATTTACCAATTCTATTTTACATTTTAGCAGCCTGTTTTACAAGCACCTTTAAGGTTATTTTTTAAAAGTGAGTAAAATTTACATTTAAAGAAATCAAAGGGAAAAAAAGCCCAATGAACAAACAAAAAACAAACAAAAAAAAAAAACCCCAAAAAACCAAAACCCATCTCTGTTCTCTGTATTTGAGACATATTTCTACCAGGATTAGCAAAAAATTCCTTAAATTCTGTTTTTGAAGGCGCTCATGCCCCTGCACTCAATAATTCTGCAGTTTTACCATAACATGGTGCCCTGACCTGAAGCCCTCTAATGTTATTACTGCTGATTTTTCACTTAACACAGATGTGAGTAATCCAACCACTGCAGTCTTGGTGTGTCCTCTGCTTACTTTGGGCATATTCTGTGCTGGTGATGTCAGCAGAGCGAGGCAGAAGCCCTATGCCAAGGAGAAAAAGGCATCTAGAACATAATTTGGTATGTTACTTCTTAAATTGCATTCCTACATGCAATAAGAAGTCTACACAAAGTAACTGAGTATTTCCTGTTGGCCCCAGGTCACCAACAATGGAACTCTCACAAATCACAAGCAGTCAGCAGCTGGAAAGGAGAGCCCAAACCACGAGTGAGCTGAAAGCACAGCACTGGTCACAATGTACAATTTACTGGTCCCTAGGTAGGGGTTTGTTGACTTTGAGCCCATTTGCAGCACCACAGTTGGTCAGAATGTTGCACAGCCTCAGAGCTCCCATCCAGCCCATCTATCACAGCACTCAGCTCACAGCACACTGGGGCTGTTGAGCTGATTTGCTTTCTTGGAAAGTGTTCAACAAAACCAATTAAACAGCATCAAAACAAACAAAATTAAAGCCCAAATAAAACCACCTTGCCCGTCCCCCCCTACACTGGGTTCCCTGCTATTCCCCAAGACATGCAAAAGGAAGCTACAAATGTGTTAGACTACAGAAACTGAGTTGCCACCAAAAAGAAACATACCGTGCTCACCTTGAGAATTAAACTTTTTTATTTTTGCCATAGAAAGCTCTAAAAACTAATATCACGTGTTGATTAATGAAAAGTAGAACACAACTTTAAAAAGTATGTTAAGGAAAGGCTGTACAACTACATACACCACAGACTGGGGAAGCCAAGGAATGTTCACACAGAACATTTCCTAGGCAACCGCTGTAGATCTCAGAACTCAATGTATATAGTTGTCAGCTTCTGCATCTTTTCATAAGCTGCATGCCTTAACAGAACAAAATAAATAAGCAGTAGATGTTATTCAATATTCATTTAGTTCACAGAGTGGAATGTTATGGTATGTATCCCCAAAGAAACCAGACAGTGAGGATGCAGTCACCATTACCATATTCTGCAGCAGATCTGTAAATGGTTTTATATGCATAACAAACGACTGTGAGATTTGCTACCTTAGTCTGTTGAAATTTTTCATTTCTATATAAATGCTCTGTCAGATTCAACCTTTTTCTTCCATCATCCCAAAGCCAATTTCTTAATATTTACATAAGTTTTTTCATTAAGTTAAACTGGAAGTTAAATGCTTACAAAAACAAACAAAAACACAAATGTGAGTGCAATAGCCAGAAATCTAAATATAAAAGCTTACTCATGACCCCATAAAAAGTTTTCAAAGAATGAATTTAACATGTTTCCAAACCAATAAATACTGGAAGTGAAATTAAAGAAATGCTTTACATACCTCTGGACTTTGGATATCAAAATCACTTCCAAGGAAAACTGAAGACCCTGAGACACATGCAAGCACGAGTCTTCTAGCAAAAATAGTTACAAAGCCCTAATTTTCCAGTTTTCCTCCAAAAAGAGACCTTTACTAGGCACAGTTTAATTTAAGGTTTTAAATATATCAGCAGCAAATAGTGATAGCCATTATGTTTAATTCTGCACTCTGTAATGTATGCTTAATTCCAGATCCCAACACAGGCCATTTACTTAACAGTTGGGCTCAATGATCCTTGTGGGTCCCTTCCAACTCAAGACTATTCTGTGATTAAACATGTGTCATGTCAATAACAAAAATAACATTGCATTTGTCTCCACAAAGTTGAGGAAGTGCCACCACAGCACCAGCCAGCTGTGCAACACACACTCACATCCATGAGGAAAATGTGTGCCTGCAGAAGTGCCACCTCAGTTACACCCCACATTCAAAGCATGACCCATCATATTCAAAGGGGTCAGCAATGTGATCTGGAAATAATCAGGTATATCATGTTCTTGGCTGACAAAGAAATGCTGAGCATCACATGCACCACACAAACAAATCCTCCTCCCAGCAGTGCTCACGTGGATTTCTGGTATTGTTTTGGTAGCTCAACTTAGATTTGAACTGTTTCCCATTCAAGTGCCTTTCTGTGAAGAGTGCTGTATGTCTAAAACCTTTGAGAGTCATAAAATCAAGATACTGACTTAAAACATGAAAAAGAAAAGAGAAACCTGTAACTGCAATTTAAGCAATTGAAGGTTTCCATAACTAGTACTATGCACTATAATCTTTCCCAGTCACCTCTAGAACTTGAGGGTTTTCATATTACCATTTACAAAAATTCAACAAGTCACTAACTCTGAAATGCTAAACTAGGACTCCAGCAAACAGCTGTTTTTCTCTACCATTTCCTGATCAATGAGGACATCTAATTCATCTTTTAACTGTTGTAACAGGCACCAAATGAAAGGAGAGTAAAATGGCAACATAATAAACCCAAACCTGGAGACACCTGACAACTAGACAATTGCAAAGAAATTATACTTTGGGTCATGGTGAAAAAAGGATATTTTCTGGTTGTTGGTTTAGTCCTCATCTTCCAAAATGTATAAATGGGGGCAAGTGTGGGGTGAAATCCAAATCCCTGTTACACTTGAAGATCTAGCCAAACAGGCATACAGGATCTACAGCAGCCTCAGTGCTAAACCAATACAGCACTTACATGATTTCATAGATTTGAGAAGTCTCCAGCTAAAAACTTAATATTATAATATAATTATTATATATTATAATATATATATAACATTATAATATATAATAATATAATTATTATATATTATAATATTTTTATAATTTCAAAATTCTGGACTGAAGCCCTTCTTCTTGAAGTGAAAAAAAAAAAAAAAGGAACAGCACTTTATATCAAACTAATTACTGGCATTTTTTCCAGCAGTAAGAAAATGCAACAATATTTCTCAAGCTGTAAGAAGGTAAAATTATCTCCTTCCTAAGTGTTCTAAGCTTCTTCACTATTCAGCTTTGTGGGGTTTGGTTTTTTCCCATTGCAAAAAGAGTAAAATAACAAGGTCCAGGACACTGAATACTTAGCTCACCACACTGCCAAGTGTAAGTAAAGTTTGTTCAAGTTAGCCCTAAATGAGTATTGCTTGTAGACAAGACTTTTTGCATGAAGACAGATGATTCATAATATTTATAAAAGCAGAATTAGGATGCTAGCTCAAAAACAGACTACTCCAGTGTAGTAGGGGATCATGTATTTTGGCCCCTTGTTCACAAATGTGAGTTGTGGGATTATTTTTTTTAAATGGTTCCATGACCAAGAGACAACGATGAAAAAATCTTACTGTTTTCTTGGTTAACATCTAAACAGAATTCAGCATTAAAGTGCTAACATGAAAGAAAGGGCTTACATGGTAAATATGGGTACAGGAAATACCTCAATTAGTTTAGAAATATTTCTAGCTCTTTAGAAGGAATTGTACATTTTCAAGCCACAAGTCCTCATGTTTTGATCAAATTTAACATATCTGAAAACTCTGATAGTGCCTTAGAATGTCTCACTCTCTATTCAAGTAAATTTTCTGATTAATTGCTTCCACAAAGCACTGCAGTTAACATGGTCCATCTAAGTGTTACCATTTGGAACATGGTCCATCTAAGTGTTACCATTTGGTTACTTGGTAGTACAAGTTAACTTCTTTTGACTTTAACCTTTGATTTTACAGCAATTTCAACAGTTCAGTTAAAACAGCTGCAATGCTCCTGCACGGAACCCTTTTTTCCAGCATTTCAAACATTTCAGTAAGATTCTGGTATCACAAACTCAAATTCAGTACTTCCTTCTGACGGGTTTTGTTTAAAAATCGTTTCATTTCCCTGCGGAACGAAAATGTCATCCCAGGTGATTTGTTTGGCTGGAGAGTTGGAGGCCGCTCCCTCAGTGCCATCCTTCCCTGAGCCCACACGGTACACAACTCCCCCCTGGCTGATGCCCGGCACGCTGCTGGGCCGGTCGCTGATGTAGGCGTACTGCCGGATCTGCAGGGACCGGCAGGGGTGCAGCCGGTACAGCTTGGTGTCCCCGGAGGGGTCCTGGCTGTGCACGGACCTGATGTGGGAGATGGTGATCTGGTAGTTGATGAAGGATTTGCCGCACGTCAAGCACTGGTACCTGCGCTCCCCGGTGTGGTGCAGTTCGTGCTTGGTGCGATACTCTGCCAGGGCAAAGACTTTGTCACAGTAGCGACAGGGGTACTTCTTCTCCCAGGAGTGCACGTTGAAATGTCTCCGCAGGCTGGTCAGGCACGCGTAGGACCTCTTGCACACGATGCAGATGTAGTAGACTCTGCCATCCACTATGAGCTCGTAGTGGTCGTCGTGCTTCACTTTCATGCGTTTCCCCTTTGGAGATTCATCGTTGGACTTTTTGGGTGTGTCATCGGGCTTGGCTTCCCCTTCCTCAGAGTCGCCCTTCACAGGGATGACTATGTCATAGGTGTCCTCACCGATATTTGCATACACCTTACAGCCTGTGGATAAGCCTCCTATTTCAGTTGCTGTATCCAATGTTATGATTTTCTGCCCATCTGCCACATTCTTCGATGTTAGACCCGAACTTAATTCCTTGTTGTTTCCAGAAAGGACATCTGAGATTTTTATTTTCAGTTCTCCAGCTTTAGTAGATGGCTCTTGGGAAAATGTAACAACCTGTTTTTTCTGTACACCTGATCCTTCAGTGCTCCCTGCCTTAGGAACAGAAGATTGCTGAACCAAAGAGCTGCTGCTGACCACACCAGGACTAGAGGAGCTAATGATGTCAACATCATCTTCAACAACCTCTTCATCATCAACAGCAGTTGCTTCTACTTCAGTTAAAGAGCCATTATTGGATGGCTGCTGGTTCTCCTCAAGTAAATTAATTGTAGGAGTCACATGTGTTTGATGCAAGGAGCTGGCACTAAGTGAGGAGTTAAGCAGAGGCTTGTTCAGCACGATGATATTAGGAGTAAAATGCTGTGGCGTTGCTGAGGCGAATGGTTCAGCTCCTGCCTGTGTCTGGCTCGGGCTCAGCTGAGTGGCAGACAAAGTGAGGTTCTGAGGTGCTGTGCTGTTCGTCACATGGGGAGAGCCACCACTGCCACAGGATTTTTGGTCAGAAGCTCCAGCTGGACTTGAGCAAGGCTGGCTCTGGCTTGCAGCGTTTTTGTCTTTAGTACATTCTTTTGGAGGAACAATCTCAGAACAAAAAATGACATCATCATCCTCCTCGTCCGAATCACTCACTGTAATTTTTGTAGTCTCATATTCTATGCCGTGTAAGGAGAATGACTGTGTTATAACAGGCATCCCATCTGCTGCCTCCTGGCCCTCTGGCCTGATTACAGTCACCTGTGTTTCAGCATCTCTTTGATTTGGACTAGAAGCTGAAGTTTTTGAAGCACTGTCTTTGACCTCGCTGGGCACATTCTTGCCTTCGGCCGGAGGGATGCCCAGATCAGCTATGAATTTAACACCCAGCTCCTGCCCTGATTTAATCAGTTCATCAAGTAAATCAGATCGGACGCTGATTATTTTGGAACTATAAATATAATTAAGAATTTCTGCAAAAATTTCTGCTCTTACAAAGCTCAGTTCAACCACTTGACCAGCCACTGAGAAAAGCTGGTGAAAATATGTGCTTGAGGCTGAAAGGATGTTTCTGTGAGCTCGAAATTTCCGGTCCTCCACAATGACTGTAACATCACAAAAAAGTCCATGGCCACGTTGTTCATTCAAAGACTGAAGGAGCACGCTAGAATATTGTGTGTCTGTTGCAGAAATAAGTTTTTTTTCCTCCATTCCTACAAAAGGAAAGCAAAAGATATCAAATCAGTAAAAATGCAGATTTACAGTTTTAGCCGCATTACAACACTCACATATTTACTGTCTACTCCTCCTTTAGGAAAAAACAAATCTGAGATACTGTTCAGAAGATTATGTGCCACTGCACCCCGCAAATTTGTTTCTTATCATTGTTTGTCCTTTCCTCTTTCTCCACAAGGTAAGTGGAATTCTGAATATATCCTCTGCTCTTACAAGGTGAGGAACAAAGAAGCAACACCTCATCCTAAGCAACAGCAAGTAAGGTTAATTGTAAAACCAAGAAGATGGAAGTTTTGGGCCCCAACAGCAGCTTTAAACATTATTAGTAATTTGTTTTTAATTGTGAAATATTCCATAGATTGTTATGAGAAAGCCCAATAGCGTGAAGTTATTTACAGCCAGACACAGGAATCTGTGTGTCTGCATATTACCAGTTAACTGAGTTAATGAAAACACTATGGATAGTGCACTTCCTTCCCCAGAAAAATAAACCTTTCCTTCCCCAAAAACAAACTTTTTTGAGCCCTATATCGTATATTTGCAAGGCTACGTAAGTCAAACTGAGACACTGAAGCAGCACCATAGCAAAACAGATCTGCTAAGTCAAAGTAACCTATCTGCCATCACTGCCCAATCAAAGCCCCCAGTAAGCCGCAGAAAGCAACATCAAAATATAGAACAACGAGCCACGGGCTCCAATTTTACCCGTAAAACTTGGATTTCCTCAAGCTGGGCCGAGCCGGGCCGGGCCGGATGAAACACCAATGCCGGAGTCCCGCGGCCGCCGCTCGCCAGCCCGGGGAGCGCGTCCCGCCCGGCTGCGCCGCGACCCCGGGGCCCGGCCGGGAGAGCCGCGCTCCGAGCGGAGCCGCCGCCGGGGCAGCAACGGCCGGTCCGCGGCCGGAGGCCGAGCGGGAGCGGCGGCGCTGACAACGGCAGGCCCGCGGAGCGGCCTGGCAGCACCGGGCCCGGGCTGACGGGCGGCCTCTCCGCCGCTCTCCGCTCGCTGAGCCGTGCTGAGCCCCCAGCGGGGCGATAGGGGCAGCTGAGCCCGCCGTGCCCGCCGTGCCCACGTTACCTGCGCCGCGCTCCGGCCGCGGCCCCGCCGCCTCTCGCACCTCCGGACCCTCCGCACCGCCGCTGGGGGGCGCTGCCGCCGCTGCCCTCGGCTCTGACCCGAGCGGCCTCGGGAACCTTCGGGCCGGGGCGGGGCCGGGCCGCGCTCCCGCCGCTCCGGGCCCGCCCCGCGCTCCCGCCGCCGGTAGCAGCCCCGAGGCCGTGGGGCTCCGGACGCCGCCCGGGACGCACCGCCCGCACGCCGCCCCCCGCCTGCCGAGGTGCCGGGCGTGCGGCCCCGAGCCCGCTCCTGCGCAGGCCGTGGGACGCCCCGGCTCCCGCACACGGGCCTTGCTGCGGCCTCGGCAACTCCCGCCGGGCTTCCCCGCGTCCCGGCGGAGGCAAAGGCCGGCACCTGCCCTACGGATAGCGCCGTGCAGACGCTATTTCCCGCCGAGTGTCATTTCCTTCCCGGGGGCACCGGTGCTGCTCTGCCAGCGCTGACGCAGCCGGCACCGAGGGCAGCTCACAGCCACACCTGAGCCCACACCCGGCCCTGCTCCTCCTCCGGGAGCGGTTGTTTGGAATCCTCTGCGCCACAGGGACACGTGTTAGACTCTCAGCAGCTGCACAGACATGCACGGCTGTGACACAAAGTGCCTTTGACCAAAATGACTCAAATGCACATTCGACATGTGGCCACCAAAGTGATACATCCACAGCGCGGCCTCTTGGAAACTCTTGCTGTTCAGGAATGCTCAAAGAACACCGAGATCATAAAAGATACTTTGTGTCTTTGGTTACTGATCTGTTCCTTCCCCCCCCCCCCCCATGCATTCTGTGGACTTGAACCACAGGGGTTCCTGATTTTAAGATTTTTTAAGATTCAAAAACTTTGACAAGAAGAAATGGCCTGTCAAGTTCAATGAAAACATAACAGGCCACAGCCACCAGCAGACATGACTGCAATCCTTCACCTCATAAATCAGCAATGAAATGGTCCTGCCCAGGTTTATGAGCAAGAAATACATAATAATCTTTCTTCTAGCAAGAAAATCACCTGCCAGGCTCCCTGTATTTGTATAGTTAGTAACAAAAGTTCCTTTTTGAAGTGAGCCTTCAGATTTTAAATGTTAGAAAAGCAGTTTCTGTTTATAGGCTTTACCAGAGAGTCAATTGAATGAGGATAAATAATAGAAAACACTCATCAGGGAAAACATGGGCTTTTCTTCCTCATATGACCCTTCAATTCTTTTCTCCTTTGATACAGGTTCTTCATTATTTTTACACAGGAGCCTATATTAAATGAAAACAATACTGTAGTTGTTTTAATATTTAATCCAGTGCTTTTTTTCTCCTCCAAAAATGTGTGATGGCCCAAATTAAACAATTTCTTAGCCTTTCATCCTCCAGCTTTAAGGACTTGTCTCCTCACTAACTCTCCCAATACTAAATAACTAACAGGAAAATTTACAGCTACAGATGAGCACTGACTTGGAAGGATCCCTGCTCCTGAGGCATCACCAGATCTCAAAAATCAGGTTTGAACCACTCATTCTGAGGCACAGAAATGCTGCCTGATTTAAAAGCTGCTGGGAGAGCAGCACCATCTCCTTGGCTTTTACCTTTCTCACAGCAGCTTTTCTCTATGGCAACTCCTTCTGTCAGATATAAAATCTGAACCCTGTCACATTGCTGCAGTCAGGGCACAGATAATGCTCTCCCCAGCTCAGCGGGTTTCACTGAAGCTGTCACCATCTTGCTGCACCCAAAAACTGAATTTCAATGTGCTTTTTTTTTTTTTTTTGTCAGCATGCATCTCCTATTTTAGAGGTTGTTTTTTCCACTTTTATGTTTAGATAAGCCAAGAAAGTGTTTGATGATTCAAGGCACATAAAACCTTACAATATAAATACCAGTATAAAAGAACCATTTTATCTAAGATATTGATAAGAAACATCTAGAATACAGAACTACATGTGGTCTTCTTGGAACTGAAAAAACACGCAAGAGACCCAATAGCAACTTTTATCTTAATGTTGAGAAGTGATCAAAAAAACTTTAGGATGGAGGCTCTGAAAATATGAAGTACAAATTTAAAGAAATTTATGTGCAGGCTTTTGCCAGAAGACAAAAACGAATGCAATTCGGTAACAAGTTTTCAATTAAGCAATTTGAGATGCTCTTTTGGTTTTAAAAAATCCACTTTGTGAGAACAGAAAATTCTTTTAAAGAGCTGACAAATTTAAGAGACAAAGTAACATAGTAATATCTTCATCATGAAAACATGTATTTTACATTAAAGTAAATTAAATTTTATAAGCAGAACAGTTAAGGGTTTTCAATAAAATTGAAATTCAATATTATCCTACCTAAGACTACCTTTAAGGACAGAAATATTCGTCCACAGTGGGAATTTCAAAAAAACATCACTGCTTCTGAATTACTCTAAAATACAAATTTCCACTGTTTGTGCCTTGAAGAAATCTCTGAGAATATTTCTCCTGCCAATCCCATTATATAAAGCCTCATATAACTGAATTAAGGGTCCAGTTATCCTTTTTATTGACATTAGTAGTTGTTGTAGATGCTGTTATGTACTGCATGACATTATAACTTGTGCACTTCAAGTCACCTAACAATATTAGCTAACACAGGTGCAGAGTGCTCCTGAGGCAGATGTTTTAGTCACCATTTAGTCAGATTTAAAATAATTTAAAATTATTTGTCAAAATAATCCAAAGAAGGGAGAAACTGTGCTGTCCTCACACAGACACAGGCGACAGTAACACCACACACATGGGCAATCTTTGGGAAATCTTTTCCCTCTCTGTTCTGCATGAGGTTCCTTGCACCCAAAAAAATACACAATTTAAATAGGCTTCTTCCATCTTGCAGAATTTTTTATGCTGCTTATGGTAGGTTTGAGAGCTAAAATACTGTTTCATTTGTGAAAAAGAACTGGCATACCCTGACATAATTTCTAGACAGCATAAACCAGCATGGGTTTCCCAGGATGGAGCAGCTGTCCAGAATGTCCCATTTACCCAGAGCTGGCCAGACCCGCCGTGTTACAGTGCACTGCCAGAGCTGAGCACAAACTCGGGGCTCATTTAAGAAAGCTCCGTGGCAACGTGGTCAAAGCTGAGGAGGAAGGGCGCTCACAGAAGAGTGGGTGTCTTATCTGAATACATAATTTGTATCGTCTTTATAGATAAAGGTTAAGGAAAAGACTTAAGATCATTAACTCCAACCGTGAGCTCAGCGCCAGCACACTGTTCACCATCAAACCGTGTCCTCAAGTGCCATCTCCGAGGGGTTTTTAACATTTCCGGGGATGCTGACTCCACCACTTCGCCGGGCAGCCTATTCCTGTGCCTGATAACCTTTCCCATGAATAAAAATTTCCTAATACTCAACCTAAACCTCCCCTGACGCAACTCGGGGCCGTTTCCCCTCGTCCCGTCAGCTTTGCCCAGAGCCGCCGCAGCGGAGCGGCGCCAGCGCCGTGTCAGGCAGGCCGCGCTGGGAGGCGCCGGGCGCCCCAACACCGAGACCGGGCCTTGCCGGGCCGGGCCGTGTCAGGCGGCGCCGGGCGCGGGCAGGAACGGGGAACCCCGCCTGGCACGGTGAGCTGTCCGCGGGGCGGTGCTGCTGCCGGCCCGCCCTGGACAGCTCCCGGGGCCGCGGCCCCGCGCCGGTGCCCGCGGAGCGGGGCGGAGCCGGAGCCGGAGCCGGGCCCGCGCCGCCACCGCCCCCCCCCCGCGGCTCGCGCCCCGCCGGTGCCTCACCTTCCGCCGCCGCCGTGCGCGCGTCCATCGCTGCCGGGCGGCCGCCGCGGGGCACAAAAGGAGCCGCCGCCGCCGCCACCGCCGCCGCGTTGCCGGCCGGGCGGGTGGGGCGGTGACCCCGCGGGCGGGGCCGCCCCGCTCCCGCCCCGCTCCCGCCCGGCCGGGAGGGCGCCGGAAGCCGCCGGAAGCGCCTCCGCTTCCGTCATGGCGCCCGCGTCCCGCTCCCGCTCCCCGCCCGCCGCCAGCTCCGAGCGCCGCGGCCGCCGCAGCCGGTCCCGCTCCCGGTCCCGGTCCCGCGAGCGCAATGGCTCGAGGCGCCTGAGCCACCGGCGGAGCCGCAGCCGCTCCCGCAGCCCCGGCGCGCCGCGCTCCTCCGCGCACCACGGGCACCACCACCACGGCAAATGGCCCGAGTACTACGAGAAGGAGAAGGAGGAGATCCTGCGACAGAGGTGAGAGCGGGTCGGGCCTGCCCTGCCGGGCCCCGCTCCCGGGATGGGCGGGTGCCGCCGGGCCTGGTTCCGTACGGCCCCGTCACGGGCTCTCGGTGCGTTCCCCGCGGGCAGGGCCGCCCGGGGGGACGGGACGGAGCCCGGCTGGAAGGGGTAACAGCGGCTGCCGCCGATCCTCTGCAGTGCGGGGAGCTCTGCTGCCAGACTGCCCTGCGAGCTTGCTCCTTGCTCCGAGTTGTTTCTTATCCTTCCTGCAGCTGACTCAGGCCATTAGAAACACTGACGTGTAGGACTGAAAATGTTTGTGTACTGGGGGTTGCAAACTAGGCGTCAGTGACAGTGTTTTCCTTTACAGGAGACTCAATGAGAGAGAGAGAATTGGAGAACTGGGGGCACCTGAAGTCTGGGGACTGTCACCAAAAGTTCCTGACCCAGAGTAGGACATATTCTTTCTTCATGTTCTTTATAATATTAATTACATATCAGTTCAGTTTATAAAAATGCTTTATCCCTGCGTTAGTCATGGTATCACAATATTTATTGTATCAGTTCCTTTCTGAAGCAGCATAATGAGATTAGTATTTTTTCAACCAATAATAACAATTATGCAGTATGTGATTTATTGTAGATCAGGTGACTGTTGTGATGTGGTTCTGACAGCAGTTCCCAGGCTAAATTAGCTCTTTAATATTTTACTCTCTTGCAAGGATTGACTCAAAATGTCTTTGGCCATATGTATACCTTTGATCTTGAGTACAGCAAAACAGATTTTAAGTAGGAAACTGTTATTTTATTCAGTTCCGATGAGCACACACCGGTAGAAGATGAAGAGGCAAAATCTAAGAGTAGCTCTTCGGATTCCAGCTCAGAAGGTATTTTGTTTGGCTTGCACAGCTTTTTTGAAAATGGGAAGCTACTGTGGTTTAGAATCTGCTGCTGCTGCTTGCAGGAGGTTCCCTGGCTTAGATGGGTGGAAGTGGCTGGGGTGGGCTCCAGCTCAAAGGAGAGCATTGCTTGGGGAAGATTAGGGAATATATATGGAACTAGATGCTCTTTGTTCTCTAATGTTATGTTTGAAAACATTCCAGAGGAAAAGAAGAAAAAGAAGAAGAAAAAACAAAAGAAGAAACGTAAAGCATCCAAAAGAAAGCGCAGGAAACATTCTGAGGACAGTGACAGTGACTCAGAGTCTGAGCAGAACTCCAGTGGTAAGACAAGAGGGTTTCAGCTTGCAGTCTGGCCTCAGGAAAGGAGGTTTCTGACTTTAGCATCCACTGAGCCTCTCATGCCGGAGATGTGTTTGATATGTTCTCATATGACCAGTACTGCAGGGAGCTTTCTACTAACGCTTCCCAGTATAAACAAGTCCCATCAGGGGTGTACTGGGGCATTCTGGTGGAGGCAGTCAGTGCTGGGAATGGGCTCAGGGTTAGGGTAGTGCTTAGGTTAATTGGTAGAGGTAGTGGTTAGTGTAATTCTTAGCAGTAGGGTTAGAGGAGTGGTTAGGCTTAGCATTGAGAGAGTAAAAGAGCCTATGGCTCCAGGAGCACTGGGACTGGAAAAGGCATGCCAAGGCAATCCCAGCAAGGCCCCAGCATTGCTGTTCCTACATCTTTCTGACCTGGAAAACCCATTATTATTGAATTTGGGTTAGGGCTAGGGCTTAGGGTTAGGGTTGAGAGAGTCAAAGAGCCCACAGCTCTGCGAACACTGGGGCTGTAAAAGGCATGACATGTTATTCACAGGGCAGTAAGCTACTTAGTTATAACTAATCATTTCTTTTTGATAATATATACACTTTCTTGTTTCAGATGAAGATAAAAAGAAAAGCAAGAAGAGGAAAAAGAAGAACAAAAAGTAAGCGTCATGGTTGCTGTGTCATTTTGGCTGCTGTTGGCTGGAGGGCAGCTCAGTTTTCTTTGCAGGCCCTGAGGGAGCCTGAGGACCTTGGGTAATTTGCAAGAGCTGGCAAATAATATTAATTTGATGGATTTTAGTTAAATCTACACAATTGTGCAGCACAAACAACTCCCTGTAGAACTACTTTCTAACACTCTATGAAAGTCAAAACAGAACATATATATTGTCTTGGCTTTGCTGTAAAGTGTTTTATATGAAACAGCAGACAGCCATTCTTCCTTCAGAAAGTTAGTTGCTTCAGAAACTAATTATTTGAGTATGATTCCAAGCACCTTCTTTAATCTTAAATTTTGATAAATAGCATGTCTGTCTGGCTTTATCACAGGAAGAAGTATAAGAAAAAGAAAGCTAAGAAGAGCAGGAGGGAATCCAGTGATTCAAGCAGCGAAGATTCCGATGATGAAATGCTTCAAGGGGATGATCTCTGGATAGAGAGGTCAAGTAGGTTCACCTCACTTCAAACTTGGGTGGAAACTTCTTGCTGTCGTTTTTGTGAATTTGTTGCTAGGTGTTGCTGACCTGTGTAACCCTTCTGTTAACAAAGAACAATGGACACACGATTAATCTTCCTCATTATTTGGTTGTTTCAGAAAATACTGAAGCTGACAGTTTGATTGGACCAGAGGCTCCCAAAACTCATGCATCTCAGGATGATAGGCCTTTGAAGTGAGTAGCCAGTTCTAATGGTACTTTGATCAAATCAAGTAAATCAGGTGTGAAAGTTACTGTTAAAAAGGGCTGTTGCAACAATAATGCATGCAGAGGGAAAAATGCTGTGTCAGAAACTCACAGACAGAAGTTCTAATGGTGCTAGGCTTTCCCCTGGCTTGAATTTGGGTAGAAGAGTCGGGTTTATGCTTTTTAGCCTTGATTCCTATAAAAATCAATTGTAAGTGCCTTTATTCTAAAGATCTGTAGTATTGTGACTTTGTAGTGTCATCAGAATGAACTCAGCTGATAATGTAAGATGTTGTTGCTGGTGTTGCCATAAGGAAGAAAGAGGCCAACATGTGGGAGAAAATAAGAAGGTGTTTAAAAATGCAGCTGTATATAGTAGTGAAGAGGGAAGTTGGATGTTTAGCACAGGCTCTCTCTGTCTGAAGCTACTGACATCACCACTTTTGTTTTTTAGCTATGGCCATGCCCTCCTGCCCGGGGAAGGGGCAGCCATGGCAGAGTACGTCAAAGCAGGGAAGCGCATTCCCCGCAGAGGCGAAATCGGCCTGACCAGTGAGGAGATCGCTTCGTTTGAGAGCTCTGGTTATGTCATGAGTGGCAGCAGGTATGGCTTTGATGATGGCAGTGGTTCAGTGGAATTTTCAAGAGCTGCTTTCTCTGCTGGCTGAACAGAAGACTGCTTCAAAGCTCTACTTGCAAGCATGGAGGTGCTCTGCTTGCAATAATCTACACTAAGCTCCCCATTGCTAGGGATGGATAGTGAGTTTTTCAAGGACACTTTGTCCTCAAGAGCAGTTCTTCACAGGCAATACTCTTCTAATTATTTCAGATGAAGAGGTGCTTGTGTCAGGTGGCTCAAAGGTGCTCTGTTTGGACAGCCCAGGGGATGTGCTGGCTCTTTGTCTCCAGCAGAAGACAAATCAATGTGTGAGAGGTTGGCTGCACCATTTTCTCTATGACCAGCAGGAATCTCACTTAAATTGTAGTGAGCCCGCAGCTGACACCCTGGGTGTAGGGGAGGCTTGTGGCTGACTGCCTGAGAACAGACATCCCCAGAAATCAGTTCCTTGCTCTGCCACACTCTTTCCTGGGAAGGTTAGTGTGCAGTTTGGATTATCTAGTTTAGATATCTGTTTTGCCAGTTGGCAGGGTAAGCACAAAAAATTCAGATACCAACTTCAAGGACTAAGTATAATTTGCTACAGTGCAAAAGTGCAAAGAGTTACAAAGGATAAGCTAAGTAATGCACCTAACCATTACTGCAAAAGATTGCCTAGAGTGATTAAAAAAGATACATCACCAATTACCCTATACTTCACCGACATCCAGATCTGCACATGAGCTGGGAGCCCCAGTCACAGTGAGGGATTGGAGAAGCATTCCTGGGAATTCCTACATGGGGTGTCTACCTGTAGGCAAGGCTTCCATCTTCACTGTGGGAGGGCTCAGCTTTTAGACTGTAGAATAAACAAGCTTACACAACTTCTAGTGCAGGAACATTTGGTTTCATCGTCCTCTTGGGTTCCACCCAAAGCCTGGGCAGGGCTCGAGGAGGAACCAAGGGAGGTAGCTTTGATCATATACCTTCAAACAAGGCCAGATGCCTGATTTCATGCCTTTCTCTGGCTCTAAATGCAGAAAGACAAGTATATTCTTACCACTACATGTTTCACTAATGATCTTGGATATTACCTTAGTGAGTGGATACAAATATAACATTTTGTTGGAAGGTTCATCTAGAGACCAACTGTTGTTCAGGCCTTGGTACTTCAGTACCTTTATTTAAAGCCCCTGAAGACATTCAGGGCTGTTGATGGCTGGAAGCTGTGCCAGGGCACTGCTGATGTACCCCTGTCCCCCCACAGGCACCGGCGCATGGAGGCTGTGCGGCTGCGGAAGGAGAACCAGATCTACAGCGCAGATGAAAAGAGAGCTCTGGCATCCTTCAACCAGGAGGAGAGGAGGAAACGAGAGAATAAGATCCTTGCAAGCTTTCGAGAGATGGTCTACAGAAAGACTAAAGGCAAAGAGGAGAAATAATGCTTCATGTGAGCTGTACACCATAGCTTGCACTGCGTGGCAGCCAGTGCAGTCCAGCTGTGACTTGAAGAGCTGCAGGTGCTGCAGCACCTTTCACCCAACAGGGCCAAGCTCAGGAGTGGATTACTTGTGTCAAGGAAACAGAGTTATTTTCATCAGATTTTCTTGGATGGTTTGTTTACCATCTACAAGGAATCCCTGCAAAGAGAAAGGCTGCAAGGCAGGAACTGGTGGTGAAGATTAGAGGTGTCAGTGATCTGCACTCACTTTGAATCCAACAAGCCAAAGGATCCCATGGGAAGGTTTTGTTACCTAAAGTCAATAAGTGTGATTTTTTTATTCCATTTATTTTTATTAATCGTAAGATCATTTAACGTGGGAAAGACCTTTAACAAGCTACTAGCACCAGTAGCAAAAATGAAGGAACTCCTGAGTTCCTGTTTTAAGATCCAGGACAGTCCACTATTTTTTCACAAGTCTTTTAAATTTAGGTTTTTCCTCAAAACAGTTGAGTTTGGTTTGTGATTCAAACCAGACATGTACATATTTGTAAATTTCATTTGTAATTTAATACAGATGGGCTTCAGTTACTTTAGAGCAAGCAGATGGCAACTGAGGTGTAAAGCAGCAGTAGTAGGAGGCTCTGATATTCAATCACTGAAACACATGGGGAAGAACTGAGTTGCTTGCTTCTTTTTCTCCTATGTTATACATAGGCATCAGTGCAGTGGGGTGCAGTGATTGGAACCCCTGGATGTACACAGGTGGGAACAAGGATGTATCTTTCAATTTATTTGAAATGTTTTCATTTATGGAAGTGTTCTAGATTAAACCCTTGTTTTAACTCCTGTAGTATTTTACTTTGGTCTGTTTCAGCAGTATTTCATGGCTTGCTTTAAACTCTGTCCTTGAAGGCTTTGCTCAGGCTGTGCTTATGTGGTGGTTATCTTTGATTCAACTGCATATTTCCAAACATCTCTCCTAGAACTTCTTTTTCTCAAATGTTTTTAAAACAAAATGGTTTTGAGAGATGGGTTGTTCCTTTTTTGTTCTCCTAATTTATTTTTTTTTCCTCTAAGTCTAGCAACAGAGATGTCTTGTATATTTATATGAGGAAAATAAAAGTTCTAAAGTCCTATAATGTTTTCCCTGGAGTTCCATAAACCTGGCATTCACAAACAGCAAATCCTGCCCAGCTACCTCTTCCTATTCACACTCTGGAGCCTGGTTCCATCCTGCTGTCCCCACCTGCCAGGGACTGTCACCCACAGCCAGCTGCCATGGCAGGGCGTAGATGATTTTGCACAAGTTCAATGCTTCTTATCTATCCACAAAGTAGAAATACTGCTAAGGAAGAGGTTTTTTTTTTTCCCATCATGTTTATTTGGTTCTCCACAAGAGAGGACTGGTAATGGTGAGTTGGAGCTGCTCATCGGGAAGCAAGTCTTTCTGCACACAGTACTTTATTTTCAATTATGTCATGAAGCCACTTTTCTCTAAACTCACACTGTTCTGGCCTGGAGAAGGGAATAAAAAAAAGGTAGATTGTAAGCATAATATTGAATCCAAGTTTGGCCAAGTGAGAGCTGGCCTTTATCCACCATGTAAGGCTATCTGCTGCAATAAAAACCGTGTAAAGCAGGGCAAATTTCTGAGAATGCAGATGCCCACAGGGTGGCAATTCATGCCTCTGGGGGTGAGGCTAGTGATAAGCAGGGTCATTTCATGGAGCAAGATTTAGGCAGTTTCCACTCCTCTGCTATTATTGCAAACTTATTTACATCAAGCTCCCTGTTTGGTTTTGGAATGGAAAAGCTTGCTAAAACAGAAGAGTAATAACATTTACCTCCGAATCAGCCTGCTGGACTCCAGTCTGTAGAACACCTCCACAGGTGCAGTCTGCAACACATCAGAGACAGGGCAGAGGCCAGGTACAGCCCCTCAAAATGAAGACATTGTAATGAAGTGAGAGCTACTGTTTACTTTAAAAATAACCTGGATATTTGGTTGGGGCAGAAGGGAAGATGCTGCTCAGGGACTGGCTGGACATTGGTTGGTGAGTGGTGAGTAATTGTTTTTATTTGCACCACTTGTCTTTCATAGTGTTTTTTTCTTTGTTTTTATTTCCCCCAATTTGTTACTATTACTCTATTTATTTTTAATATTATTACACTTTTTTACACTTACAATTCTCTCCTCCATCCCATGGTGGTGGGGAAGGAGTGAGCAAGCAGCTCTGATGCTTAGTTGCCAGCTGGGGTTAAGCCACAGAATATTATTTGGGGATCCATAGGTGTTAAGTAGAAACACTAAGGTTCAGTATGACTTAAGCCTGGAGGTAAGAAGTCTACTCTGCAATTTATTTCATTCTTTTTTTCTTGAGTTGCAAGAGTTCATTGTACAGGTGCAAACTTCAGGCTGATCAGGAAACGGATTCTGAAACAGCTTGAAGAGTGAAGTGCCACTCCCTCTCTACTGAGCCCTCATTCTGTAACTCACCTCTACTCAGCCCTTCTTACAGCTGCCCAGAACAATTGTGACTTGGAAAGGGAAGATGGTAAGAGCAGGAAGGCAGATGTAGGATCCTGCCAGATTCTGTTTGCCAAGTTCTGTCAGTCAATGATTTGGGAACTAACCCAGCCTCCTGCTCTGTGCCTTGCTCCCCTTGCCAACCAATGCCATGTTTCTATTAGGCCACATCTAAATCTCCTGCCATTGTTCTGGCAATGTCCAGGCCTTGTCAGCATCTTCACAAGAGCTGCTGGCTCCTTGCCAGCCTCTCCACTGTCCTGGCACTTCCCTGCCTCAGGAATGCCACTGTACTCTTGTCCCTTAAAGGACTAGTGCATCCCCACCATTGCTGAGTACTTACGTCAGGTTTGAGTTTGGAGATCACTATAACGAAGTAGACACTCGCTGTTGCTCGTGGGATGGGTTTTCTGCGTGTTGGGAGGCCCCAGCAAGCTCTGTAATGGTACCTCTTGCTGTCCTTCAGTTCTTCTTCCTCGAGAAATTCTGAGTGGTGAAGCCAGCTTTCATGAATGTCCCATGTCTGTTGAACAAACACATCACACTAAGACTCCCTATGTCGAGTAGAGCTGACTTGTGTGTGGTGCTAAAAAGGAACAGAGGTGCTTTGCTTTTATTTTTCATACTTCTTAACAGTGAGAAAGTGTGGCCTTCCTGAGTGGATGGAATTGTGACTCACAGAAATCAGTTCTTCAATTTGCTGCTGTCCTATCTCCACTGTGAAGTTCTTAGCTGTAGTCCATGGGATATTTTTGATAACATGCTTGCTCTCTGAAACAGATAAAATGCTAAAAAATCCTCCTGAAAAGATTCCAGCACGTTCTAGTAGACCAAACACAATACCTTTCTCTTTTTCCTCGTCCTCTGGGAGACATTCCTCTGTACTGCTGCTCTCATCTTCCGGGGGGATGTGATCTTTTTCCTCACTGCCTTCCTTTTCCTCCTCCATTGGTTTCATCTTTAGAGAGATAAACGCGCAAACATGGAGGGAGCGCTGCTCTGAGAGCTGCAGGCCCCGTGTGAGGCAGCGGCGGGCAGTCCCTCACCGCGGGCAGTCCCTCACGGCCCCGCTTCGCACCCCGGCCCCGCTCACCCCGCTTGGCGCTCCCGGGCCGGCGGCTGCTTCTCCCCCGCTTCCCCGGCCAGGCCGGGGGTCCCCAGGCGCGGCGGGGGCCGGGCCCCGGGGCGCTGCGGTCCCGGGGTGGATGTGGGAGCCCGGGCCCGGCGCTGTCCCCGCCGCTGAGCGCGGCCCCGCGGTCACGGGCGGCGCGCGGTCACCATGGCGAGGCCGGGCCTGCCCCGCGGAAACCGCCCGGAGCCGCTGTCCCCGGGGAGGGAGGGCGGTGTGAGCAAGAAAACAGCTCTGGGATCCCGGCAGCTTCTCTGCCTGTCGTATTTTTGCCACTCGGGACGATTCGGGAGCTAAAGCAGCCTCCAGTCTGTGCTCTGTCCAGCCCGGTGCGCTGAGGCGCTGCAGGCTCCCAACACCAGCGCTGGCAGCACAGAGCCCTTCAGAGGGAAAGGATCACCGGGACTGTGCGGGAGAAACCAGAAATGTTTTAGCAGATCAGAACGCCCAGCAGCTCCTCTTCCAGAATGTCAAGAGGCCGTGGGGCAGGGGGTCGGAACAGAGATTGCCCTGCAGCCCGTGTTACCAGACCACAGTGAGCTGTGTGCCGGCAGGTCCATGAGGGAGCAGAGATCCGCCTGCACCCCAGGAACGATCCACGCTGGAGCAGAGGGATGTCCCCAAGCTGTGACGCCCTGGAAGCTCAGGCTGGAGCAGAGGGGTGTACTCAGGCTGTGAGCCCCTGGAAGCTCATGCTGGAGCAGGCTCTGGCAGGACCCTTGTGCCCATGGAGAGAGGAGCCCACTGGAGCAGGTTTGTTAGCAGGAAATGTGACCCTGCTGCAGCAGCTGGTTCCTGAAGGACTGCATGTTATGGGACTGTGTGGGAACTGTGCTGGAGCAGTTCATGAAGAACTGCAGCCCATGGGAAGCACTCACACTGGAGAAGTTAGTGAAGGAGTCTCTCATGGGAAGGACCCCATGCTGGAGCAGGGGAAGAGTGTGAGGAGTTCTCGCCAGAGGAGGAAAGAGCAACAGAGACATGGGATGACATTGACCACAACCCCCATTCCCCATCACCCTGTGCAGCTCAGCAGGGAGGAGGGAGAAAATATCATGAGTGAGACTGAACCCAGGAAGAAGGAGGAGTGAGGGGAAGGTGTTCTATGATTTGTTTTAACTTCTCATTATCCTGCTGTTATCGGACAATTCATTAAATGAATTTCTTTAAGTCAAGTCTCATTTGCCTGTGACAGTAACCGATGAATGGTCTCTCCCTCTCCTTGTCTCAACTCACAAGCCTTTCAATGTATTTTGTCTCCCCTGTCCAGCTGAGGACAGGAGTGACAGAGTGGCTTTGGTGAGCACCTGGTGTCCAGCAAAGGTCACCCCACCACAGTAACACAAATACAAGGGCTGAACACATGTATAGCTTTATTTAAGAATTAAATCATTTTCTATAGATAGATGAATTTTTCAAAGTGTTGACACCTTAGTTTATGTTCTCCAGACCCTGAAAAAGAAAAAATAACAGCTATATTTATGTCATTCTTGCCACTAATGTGCAATAGGGCATATCAGAAAATTCAGATTTTCAAACTATATTTAATTACCCAGGTTTTAATTAGAACAAAATGAAAATGCACATCCCCAGAGGCAGGCAAGCTGCAGGCACCGAGTGAGATCTGACAAGAGCGACCAGCGCCCATCTCAGCGGCCATGCCAGAGCTCGGGGATGGGGGAGCAGCCCCAGGGCCCCGCTCCCCCCGCGGTACCTGCCCAGCGCCCCAGACCTGCCTTGGACACGTAGTGCTTGTTGACACCCGACAGCCGCCGGTCCCTTTCCAGCAGCGTCCACTCGTAGGGATAGCGGGCGATCCTCTTCTCCTGCAGGCACAGAACTTCCCGTTGAGGGTCGGGCAGGGGCTCCCGAGGGAAGGCGGGGTAAGGGATCCCACAGGGCTGCAGGGACTGGGGGATCAGGGTGGCCCCGGAGGGGAAGCGGAGCCCCAGGGTCCCCGATCCCGGGACGGGCCGCCCCGCCCCACGCTGACCTTGCCGCCGTTACACAAGCGGTGCATGAAGATGGTGGCCATGCCGGGGATGGTGAGGCAGACGCCCATGATGGCCATGCCGGGCAGGATCTCGTACCACATCCCGCCGCTGTCGGTGTCGGTGCCGCTGCCCCTCGCCGACTGCCGGGGCACTCCCGGCCTGCCCCGCGCCCTTCCCGGCCTGCCCCGCGCCCCCCCACACCCTAGCGGGCCCGAGAGGGCAGCGGGAGAGACGGCACTGCCCGGGAGCAGTCCCTGGCAATAAGTGAGGCCGTGTTCGTGTCCCGGTTCGCTCTCGGTCCCAGTCGCGGGCGGCTGACCCCGCTGGTACCAGCGGCGGCGGGCGCGGTGCACGCTGGGAGTGGTAGTCCGGCGAAGGCAGCGGCGCCTTTAAGGCGCAGTCTCGCGAGAGACGGCGGTGACTGGGTGCGCGCGGCGCAGCCCGGGCCGGAGTCAGGATCGGGATCGGGATCGGGATGAAGGAGGACAAGGAGAACGCCAGGCCCAAGGAGCGGCGCGGGGCCTCCGCCGGGCCGAGCGTTCTGCTGCCCGCGGGACCGGGCTCGGGCCCCGCTGCCGGCACGGACGGCAGAGCCGGCACGGCCGAGCTCGATCGCCTGGAGCGGCCCAAGGACAAGAAGGAGACGCTCAGCAAGGTGGGGCCTGCGCGCTGCCGGGAACGGCGCCCTCCCCGGTAACGGGGCTCACCCTCTGTAACGGGCCCCTCCTCCCTCTGTAACGGGACCTTGCCCCGCTAACGGGCCGCTTGCGGGGCCCTCCTGGGACGGGACGTGTCGGGGAGGCGCGGTAATGACTCGTCCCGGGCGCTGCCGCCGCCCTGAGCGCCGCTCCTGCCGTGCCGCAGGTGGTGATCCGCCGGCTGCCGCCCAGCCTGACGAAGGAGCAGCTGGAGGAGCACCTGCAGCCTCTGCCCGAGCACGACTACTTCGAGTTCTTCGCCAACGACTCCAGGTACGGCCGCCTGCCCGGTCCGGGCGCTGCCGGGAGCCGCCGCTACCGCCAGCCGGGCCGCAGTGGCGCCGCCGCCTCGTCAGCGCAGCGCTCTCGGTTTGTGTCTCTGCAGCTTGTACCCGCACATGTTCTCCAGAGCCTACATCAACTTCAAGAACCAGGAAGACATCGTCCTCTTCAGGGATCGCTTCGACGGCTACGTTTTTGTCGATCACAAAGGTAAGTGAACGGCTCTCGATGGATGCTGCTGCTTCCCTGCTGTCTGTGCTGTGCGCTGCCTGAGTTTTGGAGGGGTGGGTGTGAGCAGCCACAGTCTGACTTGTTTGGGTTTAGTGCCTCCAGAACAGTTCCACTACCTCTAGAAATACGTGCATACATAGATCTGATAACATCTAAGTCCTTTAAATGAGCTGGTTTGCAGTGTAACAGCACACTGTGTTTGCCATACCCAGCTGCATTCATGCAGCCATAAATGTAGTGTTCTTGTCAGAAGATAAAGTTTTAAAGCCTGCTTGTAATATGTTGCATTGTACTATACTTTGTCAAAAATTGAGATTTGCCTCAGTTGTATTAACTTAAAATATTCTTTCTTGCACAATGAATGTAGAGGCTGTAGGATGAGGCCATTACATGGTGTGGTGCTGCTGAGGTGTGGAACTGACAGTCATGGGCAGTCTTAAATCTAGTATGTCCTTCTTGTCAGCCTGTGAGTTTGCTGGTTTATTAGTATAGTGACAGTGTTAAGGTAATGAATTCTGCTCTCTGTAGAGTGGTTTATTTTTTTATTAAATGGTTTTCTAAATACAATGATGTTTTTATGCTGTGTAAGTAGTCTCTTCTAGTATTGCATATTTCTTGTGAGACTTACCTTTCTGCTTTAGATATGGACAATATAATCGAATTTATATCTGTTTCATCTTTATTTTAATGTATTTTTTTCTCTCAACAGGTCAGGAATATGCTGCCATAGTTGAGTTTGCACCTTTCCAAAAAGCTGCAAAAAAGAAGAGTAAGAAAAAGGATGCCAAAACTGGAACTATTGAAGATGGTATAACAGCAAGCTAGTTTGTTTTTGCATGTGTAGACTTGTAACTCTTAGCAGTAATTTAAATGTAATGTTTTTACTGTGACACTATAGTTCCACCAATAGAATGTTTGCTTAATTATATGTGAAGTTTATGAGCACTGCTTTGTCAGCTAGAAATCTATTAAATATGATTGTCCCAAACAAAGATAATACAGCAGCTCATTTGAGCTGCTAACTTATGCAAAGGTGGCATATAAACAACCCAGCTGAAGTAAATGTAACTGAGCAGTGCATCATGTAAATACTTTTCATGCTACAGTATCTCTTCTTTTTTTCCCCTCCCCTTTTTTCCCTTCTCTTCTGTGTAGATCCAGAATACAAGAAGTTTTTGGAAAGTTACAGTGCAGATGATGAAAAATTAACCTCCACTCCTGAAACTTTGTTGGAGGAAATAGAGGCAAGAAACAAAGAGCTAATAGGTATGGAAATCTATGTACTATAGTTACATTTTCCTAGATCACAAAGAAACAAATATGTTTTGTAATTTGAAGCTCAGCCTGGAGGAGACTGAATTCTTTTGTGTGCCTGCTTACTATTTGTTAAACATTTAGGCTAGTATTATTGTGTATTTTGTTTTGTTCCCATGCTCTAAATTCTTCTGTAGGCACAGGGTTTAGATGACAAAGTTCTTTCCTGTTGCAGATGTTTGTTAGGCAGAGCAGGCTGTGGAGTGGCTGCATTTCAGTGAGATGCAGTGGTGTTTAATGCACAGTGCTGTGATCAGTGGTGTTCCATGCAGGCACAAGTTAAGAGATAGTGTGGTTGGGTAAAATACCACCAAAAAATGACCAGGTTGCTCTTTTTAAGTATCTTACAGGGATCTCTTTAAAAATGAGAGTGTCTGGAAAAAGCCTAATGCAGACTGAATGTAGAGATAGATGTAAGGGATATCCTATCAATATCCTAAAGAAATTTATAGAATCCTAATAGTTGCCACTGTTTGGAGATAGGTTTGGAATTTTTGTGTCACTGCTGTGTTGCTGTGTATGAGAGAAGGGGAATGTAGATGACAGGCAGGGCAATGTGTAAGGCTGCTTCTCTGTATAGAGCTCTGTTGTAGGTATTGCAGTATTGGATAAGGCAAGATGTTTATATTTGTTTTATCTGTTCTCCAGCTAAAAAGACTACTCCTTTATTGAACTTCTTGAAAAATAAACAGGTAAGACTTACCTCCAGAATTTTCTTGTTATTTGCAAGTACAATTTGCTCATTGTATGTTGATACATTTCTGCCCTTCCTTTTGAAGAAGGAGCTTTTGACCCAACTTGTCAACTTCTGGTTCATATATTTTAAAGGAGTAGAGTGTTGGAATGGTGGTGCTTTGTGTACATTCTGATCACAGCAAAACACCTCTTTTTGCATTGGCAAAACAGATTCCATTGTAGTGCTTCCATTTTTTGTGCAATATGGCTGAGGTCCTTGTAGATGATCTTTCTCCTAGCACATAATGTTATTTGATCTTCTAGCAATGGAGAAACTCAGAGGTGGGGCAGATTTAATTAAAATTTTAATGATAAAGGCTGAGCCTAGTGATGTATTTGAGTTTTTTAAGACAGTACAAATTAAGGCTCATGAGTGAAAAAAAATACTGCTGCAACATGTTCAGGTTCACAACAACAGACATGACAGGACTTTTTTATAATAGAGGCAGCATTGAGGTGTGAGTTGTTTGATGGCTTAAAGAGATGTTTTCTGCTGTGGAGGGACACTTTGTCTTTGTTTTTGCATACACAGAGACTGAGAGAAGAAAAAAGAGAGGAGAGGAGGAGGAGAGAATTAGAAAGAAAAAGACAAAGAGAAGAAGAAAGAAGAAAATGGAAAGAAGAGGAGAGAAGGAAGAGAAAAGAAGCAGAAAAATTGAAGAAAGTAGACAGATGCCCAGAAAAAGAAAGAGACAGATCAAAAGAAGAACCAAAGATTAAGGTCTAGAACAGTTCTTTATTATAAACTGTTACACTCCCTTTCCCCTATTATTTGTATATCAGTCTCAAAATGTACTTTGGGTATTGTGTGAAGAATCATATGAGTTTGGTGTTAGTAAATGACCAATTTTTTGTAATATTCAGTAGCAGGCATTGTAAAGGTTTACATGCTGTAATGTTTCATAGTAATATTTAAAGTTTTTGTCATGTGACTGTTGTACATGCTGCGGTAAACAGGATTGTGAATTCACTATGGAATGGAGACTATTTTTAAGCTTTCTAAAACAGCCTGGTTTAGGAGAAAAATCCTAGTCTGCTCTGTGAATAATGCTTACTCATACACTCCAGCTTTTAGAAATACTGTGATTTGCAGTAATATTTCTTTAATGTTTACTTCTTACTGGCCTGTGGTTCCTTTGATGCAATTTCGGTGTTGTGCCAGACAATATGTGTTAGAGTGAGCTTTTTAGTTGAGACTTCTGTTTCCTTTGTAGCTACTTAAGAAGCCTGAAAAAGATGAAAAAGACTTGGAGAGAAAAGAAAAGTCCAAGAAACTGGAAAGAGAGACTCTGAGGGAGGAAAAAAATGCGAGTAGTGCATCTGCCAAACGATCTGATGGGGAGACAAAAGAAGAGAAGGCAAAAAAGTATTCTAGTACTTGCTATAAATATATATGTATCTATAACTTGTTTCCTGATTGTACTGAGGCTTAGGCTGCTCTGCCATGACCATATTTTGAAATTCCTTTCAAATGCTTTTTCTCATATAAGGCATGAGCTGTGTTCTCTGTGCCAGTGCACATCCTCATGATTACAGAAAGCTCTGTGATTTACGTGGAAATTCTTCATTAGTGGACAGATTTTAATGTTTTTACAACTTATTATAGGAACTCCACTAAGGAAGCCTGTGTGCAGGTGAATGCAGCAGGCTGTGAGCACTCTCCTTGCAGTGAGATAATTATTATAACCATGGCAAGAGGAGAGGTGTTCTCCAGTTACCAGTTCCTCTAATTCTTGTAAAAAGTCAAAGTGGAAAATGTAATTCTCAACAGCTCCATGATCTGTTTGAGGTTCAGTTCTGCCATGTGAGAAATACAGATAAGACAGACAAATTCAGATGTTTTTTCAAAGCCAGAAGAGACTAGGCTGGGAAGCTCTAGTGGTCAGTGTCCTCTCTGGCTGTCGTGCATGACTTGGGCTATCACAGCCTCCCAAGAGCTCCCTAGTACCTGCCAGTGTGTCATCTTCCTATTGCACATTTACACCACTATTACATTGATCTCCCAGCTCTGTTTGATGAATCTTTTGAGCTTAATTTTCAGTTTTGTTTTCATACAGATCAGAAGATGAGTGTGTAAAGGACTACAGGGACCGAGATAGAGATTTTGACAGAGACAGAGAATATGAGAGAGCACAGAGAGAGAGACTGAGGCGCCAAGAAGAGGAGCGTCGGAGGCAGAAAGAGCGCTATGAGAAAGAGAAGGTTTTTAGAAGAAAAGAGGAAGAGGTGAAAAAGGAGAGAGACTTACTCAGAGAAAAGGGAAAGAAAAGTGATCTTACAGACTTTACCAGCAGCACGGACAAATCTGAGAAAGTAACCAAAGACGATAAAAAAGAGGATACAATTAAGAGGGATCGTATCAGAAACAAGGTGCTGGATTTCTTTAAATTCATGTGTTGATTCTTAGGGGTCTGTGGTTTTTAGGATAAAAGCACTTTAAGGAAATAACCATATGGTTTCTCTGTTGAAACTTCTCCCAGTTCTGCAGCAAATGCTGCCATTGCTAGAAATGTGCACTAAAATTTGCTTAACAGTGGTATTTCTTATCACTATATAAGAACTAATTCAAGAAAACATGGGTTAAGTTGTAAGACACTGATCCCTTTTTTATTTGCTGACTTGTGCCATAGGCTATCTCTTTAAGGTGTTGGCAGAGTATCAGTAATCTGTGTCTGCTGATCTTATGATGCCTGAAAATGCATCTCAGAGTGGGAGTGTGATTGAACAGGTTCCTTAAAATAGGAAACTGTAACTTGCAGAATATGACATGTGCTCTAGGTTCAGGAAATAATGTCTTGAGTGTAATTTCATGTACTCTACAAACTCTGTTTTTGAAATATCTCTGTGCTTGTTTTCTGTATCACTTAAGACATTGTCAGGTCCAAACGAAACTCAAGGTTTTGAAACTTTGGCCTCTCTGCTGAGAGGATATGAGCTGAACTCAACAGGAAACTCGTTACAAATAACCTCAACTCTGAGCAGTGTTCATTGTGGTTTGAACAGGGATGTTGCTTTTCAACAGAGACAACCTTGATTTGGGACAATTGAAGTTACTTTGCCACCACTGTGGCATAATTAAACTTAGCCTGAAAAGTTTGAATTTGAGCCATTTCTAATACCATAGAAATGATGCCATAATAACCCTGAGAGCAGGGAGTTCTGAAAGAATCTAAATAGTTTTGATTTATTTCAGGATCGCCCAGCAATGCAGCTGTACCAGCCCGGAGCCCGAAGCCGGAGCAGATTGTGTCAGTATGAAGACAATGCTGCAAAACCCCCAGATCAGGGAGTGGAAAAGAAACAAGAGGGTGAGAGCAGTCACACGAAGGAAGAGGAGTGACTGATGTGCCAGCCTTATGTGTTCTGACTGTCTGTGCAGCCAAAGAGCATGTACTACGCAATCCAGAAGTGCCTTCGGAGCGAACAAGGAACAAAGGAAGAAAAGGGGGCATTGTGCTGTTGGATGTTTCTGGTTAAAGAAACTCAGTTGTAGATTCCAAATTTGAAATGTGTTCTCATTGTAATATTTTCAGTTATTTGAACTTATTTTCCCAGCATCTAACTACAGCAGAGAAGAGAATCTTTGCGAAATAGAAAGACTTTTGGCCTTAAGTTTGATAATAAATCAGTTGTGGTCAGGAGGGAATGACACCTGGATCAAAAGCCAGAGCTCTACTCTAAGGCAATTAGAGCCAGTGTTGGATGCACTTAAGCAGAGCAAGCTCGGAGTTGCCTGGAGTTAACACAGGTGTTGCTGTGTCCTGTGGCGCTCCTGCGGGAGGCAGTGAAAGCTGAAGTGTGTCAGTCTAGCACTGAGACACAAACACAGGCTGGGGCTGTTGAGGTACCAGTGGGTAGGAGCCTTTTGGCACGCAAGGAGCAGAACATAGTAACCATGTTAGGGAGGGAGAGACCGTCCTCTTCAGTGGTTCTCTGGATAAAGTAACTTAAGTTGGAGTGTATGAATAAGCTGGCTTAATAGTTGAATATGACTTGAAAAATTTTCATGTAAAGTCTCCCTACATTGAAATGCTTATTTTTCATCAAATGTAGCTGGTTTGGGCATCCTGTTCTTTTCCAGCATCTTCCCTTCACTCAAGTCTGAAAAGTTTCTGAACTCCTGCCCTCTCGGAACTGTTGCCTCTTCCCTCATGACTTGAAGTATTGTTTTACAGCCCAGAACGGGACTTCGCCAGTAGCAGGTCCTCCCAAGCTAGCGAATTTTAGCCATAGCTGTTTTTTGTACTAAATCCAAATAAACTCGCACAAACTTGCTGGGCCGCCGCCGTCCCTCTGTGCGTGCGGGGCTGCCGGGCCGGCAGGGGGCGCTGCGCCCGCGCCGCCGCCGCCGCTCCGCCCTTTCCGCCTCCTCGGACGCCGCCATCGCCGGGACGCTGCACCGCTCCGCGCCATGGTGAGACATCCACCGCCATCCGCGCCCTCCCGCCGCGCCCCGAGCCCTCTCCCCGAGGCCGCTGCGCTCGGGGGTCCCGGCGGGCGGGCCGCGGGGCGGAGGGAGCGGGAGGGAGCCGGGGGCGGCGTTCCCGGCTGGCCGAGGCCTGGCGGCTGGGCCGGGGCTGGGTGAGGCACTGACCGCTGCGCTCTCTTGCAGTCGTCGCACAAGACGTTCAAGATCAAGCGCTTCCTCGCCAAGAAGCAGAAGCAGAACCGGCCCATCCCGCAGTGGATTCGCATGAAAACCGGCAATAAGATCAGGTGAGGAGCTCGGCCGGGGCTTCTGAGGAGCTGCAGCCGGGCGGCCTGGGCGGGCCGGGCCGAGGGCGGGAGCTGCTGGCGCTTGTGCCGGCCAAGGCGCTGTTTGTGCCCGGGAGGCCCTGCAGGGATGGGAGGGCAGCCGAGGCTTCCGTGCCATTTTTTTCTGTAGTGGTTTTGCACCGGTGCTCTGCAGGTATCTACACACGTTCAGCAGTGGTATATGTAAAGTGAAAAGCTGAACTGTACGTGTGGATGATTTATTCCAGATTTTGTTCCCTGATAGCTTCTCTGTTCCTGACGTTCCCCTTCCCAGTTCCTGTTTTTTCTCATAGCTGCCCCTCTGGGCTCCTGTATTTTCAAGGAATGGGTCCTGAGCATAGGTGCTCTGAGATTCAGGGAGCAACAAAGGAAGCAAAGGACTTGTTGGGTGTATGGGAAGTCAGATTGATAGTATGAAATGCTTGGCACCTGACTGTAGAATTAATTTGTCTTAGTTCTTTGCTTTCCTGTTGTATTTGTTCTCGAGTGCTTAGGGAAATGCTGAGTGCTGTGACACACTGGGTGCACATGTGGCATGCATGGTCATGCCTGTCCAAGCCCTCTGGTTGAAAACCACAGCATATTTTTATTTCACACACACCTTCATGTGGGCTTTTGAAGGCAGCAGAATTCCCTCTTTCTCTTTTAGTCCTAAGCAGTGAGGAGAACAGCAGCAGCAGCAGCACTGGCTGGCACAGGCAGTGACCCAGCACAATTGCTAGTTTCTGTTCTGTAGCTGCTCCCAGCTTGTTTCTAGGTGGGATCAGTGGTTCTTGCACTCAGCTGGATGCTTGTCTGCCACGTGCCAGGTTCTGTTTCAGCTGAATTGCAGTTCTCTGAAATACTTGACCATAGGAAAAAATCATGGATTTTTGTCTCCTGGCTTGAGCAGCTGGGCCATGGGTTCTGTCCAAGCTTTGTGTTAAAGCAGGCTGCAATTGCAGTGCTTCCTGCTGTGGGAGTGCTGCCATTTTCCTGCTGAGAGCAACTCTGTTAACACTGTCTGTGCTTTCACCCACACAGTGGTGAAAGCATTTGTTCTTAACATGGACAGGTACATGCTCAGAAATTAATGTGCTTTCATGGAGAAGACTTCTTCCATGTGCTGTTCTGCTTTCATGTTTAACTAGTGTGTATGTGCACTTTGCTAATTCACTCTGCTTTTGTTTTAGGTACAACTCCAAAAGGAGGCACTGGAGGAGGACCAAACTGGGCTTGTAAGAGAGACTGTCCCAGGAGCTCTAATGAACATTGGTCTTTCTGTGTCAGATCCATAACAGCCTCAAGTCATTCCTTCTGTGGTGCTGGAGTGCAGTCCCCAGTGTGGGGTTTTTATAAGCTGGTCTGGGATTTGGATGTTAACTGGGAAAATCTTTGTATCTGAAACATGGAGACTGTGTTCTATTAGTGTTCTTTCAGGCATCACCATGAGCATTGGCACTGCACAGGCTTACTAATAAATATGGACCTGAATGACTTTGGTTTTGGAAATTATTTCACGAGGAAGTGGTGGGATTGTAACAATCAAATTAATGGTAATATTGGTTATATTCTCACTTAATATGAGGAACCTTGGTAGCTGTTCAGGTAGAGTAGGCTCTGTCTTCCTTTTCACTGACTGTAAACCTTCAGGAGCAAAATACCAATTTTTAAAAAAGTCAAAATCAGACCTGAAGAAAATCTCTTGCAAAATGCAGTACTGTAGAGTGCAGTGCATAATGTCTGTGTACTCCCTAGAATATTAAATAATATGAGTTTTGTTCAGGAGTCTGGGTTGGTTTGATAAGCTGCACCTGTGGCTGGTGTTGATTTATTAAAAACATTCTCAGCAGACAGGTAGAAATTTAAGATGGGTTTCAAAGGGAGAGTTTGCAGCTGTTTAAAAAAGGGGAGAGGAAAAAGGGGCTTAAGGGTCTCTGGCACTCCAGCTCCCCTGTGCTGGTATTCTCTGCTGGGGCCTGTGAAATCAGTTTACTGCAGGGAGGTGGAGGAGGAGCTGTGGCTCTGCACCCAGTCCTCTCTGTTCACTGCTCTGAGCTGGGGTGGCTGCTCTGCTCAGCAGGAAATCCCTGCTGCTGTGAGCCTGTCCTGGGCTGTGGCCAAGCCCATCCTGACACTGGGGGCTGCCAAGGTGCTGCTTCATTCCTGAATTCAGCCTCAGCCCGTGGATCTGTCCTGAGAGGCAGTTCCTGAGGAAGCTTCAGGCTGCCATGCCTGCTGGGTTGCTGCTTTTCACACTGAGGGTAAATAGATTTATGTCTTTTGCATTGCAACTCTGAGCAAATAACTGGGTGCAGCATGTGCCAAACAGGAAAATGCTCAGAGAAATACACATCTCACTCAGAGGTCATGAGGTGCCTCCTTCCTAAGGGGTGCTGCAGGGTTCTGTAAGTCAGGGTGAGCAAGGCTGGGATTTTTACCAACTTCAGGATACTTCAGCGGTATCCTCCAGCTCCTTATCCTGTCTGGAAAGAGTCTGGGCTCCATCATCAGGGGGAAGCAGTAAGTCATGCAGCAGGAAAGCAGCAAACAGCAGTGCCAGAGGTGTTGGAACAGAGGCTCGTGTACTGCAGCCGCTCTGACCTCAATGATTTTTAAAGCTTTTCTGCACTCTTTGAAGTGAGCGTTCAGGAAATAACAGCACTGCTGAGGACTGGAGTTCTGCCTTGGCATCCAGCTTACCTCCTCCAGCCTCCACATCACTGCTGGCAGGCAAAGCTGCTCACAGAGTTTCTCTGCAATTGTGTCTATGGGGATCTGGCTGAGGAGGAAAACAGCAATTTTATGGGCTTGAGAATGGAAAGAGACAGTTTTTTCCATGGCATTTGTGGGAAAACTTTCCTGAGCAACAGACTGGACAATTTATTACTATTTATTAGAAAGTTTCCCTATTACTATCATGACTAATACTTTTATTAGGTGGAAGTAGCTTCTACTAAGGAACTGTTTTGGAAAATAACTCCTTGTATTATTTTCCCTGTTTGAATCTGCTTTTAAAGCTGGACATTAAGGGATAACACAAAGTTAATTTAGTACAAATTGAACTTGGGTTAAAATCAATCCTCTGCAGAACCTTAACCAAACAAATATCTCTGGGTTTGAATGTTTTCTGTTGTCTGTGGCAGCTCTCTTTGCCCTCTCCTCCCTGTGAGAGGGGATCAGGAATCTCTGCAGAACTGAGCTAACACATGAAAACAGACATCAACAGAAGCTTTAAAGAGGAAAAAAAATTTGGATATTGTAGTCCATTGATTTTGGTGGATATGCTTTGTTTTCCAAGTGAAAAGCAAAGTTGGAGCTGATTGTATACTTGAGGAATATTTTTCTAAACATGTCTGTGTATCCAAATCAGCTGCCTTTCTGTAGGTGTGAAAATGAACCGAGTGAGACAAAGGGGTGGCTCACTGGAAGGAGATTTTTTTTTTTGCTCAGTGGAAAGGGATCCACCCAGGGCAGGGGGTGACATGGTGAGGATGTCGTAACACATCTAGAGAAGCAGAGTTCTGGTTCTGCTCTGAAGTCCCCACCTAATTTGTCTCAGCACAGAATACTGGGTCAAACCCATGACCAAAGGATGAGGGCAAAAGCTTTCTTTAGGGGGTTTTGGTTATCTCTCAACAGGAGGTAATAACTGAAAATCATGTTGTGGTATTTAGGTGCAGCATTTGTCAGCCAAATTTCACTTGCAAATGAAACATTTAAGTCTGTCTTTCTGGGTGGAGCATGACTAAGCCACAGGTACTATTGCCAAGGAAATGGCTCCTTCAAGGAAATTTTCAATTCCACTGTTTACTCTGTGCCTTACTCAGAGGAGGATGTAAGAGCCATCCTGTGCCCCTTCCCTGACAGCTGTTAAAGGGTAACAGAAGACTAATAGGCAAAAAAATATTTTATCAGTCCTGTCTTATCAACAGCACTTTGGTTACCAGAGCTTGACACTCACCAGTGCTGTTCATGGAGTTTGTGCTGGCATGAGCACACTGGTGAGAAGCCAGCCTGCTCTCCCATGGCATGGACATGGCCACAGCAGTTCCAGAAGGAGCTGCATTGCCAATATCTTCAATGTATTAGAGCTAAAGCATTGTAGAATGGGCATTAAATCTAGTTCTAATGTGTTTTGTATGTATCTGCTACTGACCTCAGGGATTAACATGTCCAGACACATCTATAAATCCACCCAGGCACCTGGCTGGGCATTATCCAGTCACTAGATCCCTGCTCACTCATGTGGAGGCTGCTCTTCCACATGTCATTACTGTGGACTGGGTTAGTTTGATGTCCAAGCAGCATTTCAAAACACAGTCTGAATATAACTGGAGTTTGCTCAGGATCTGTGAAAGCCCCCAGCTCTAGTTCCCCAGAGGAAGTCACCTGTGTGTCTTTCTGCATCAAGATGCAAATGCACCTGTGTAGCCAGCCCAGATCACCTTGAGTCTCTCTGTCACCCCTGCAGGCCCCCTGACAGGCAGCTGGAAAGAAAAGCACAACTGCCCCCCTAAAGGAGTTGTCCCTGCAAGGGCTGCCCTGGGGAACAGAAACTCCCCAGTTCCTGTCTGAGAACCACTTCTCAAACACAACTGCTATTTCAGGGTGTAGGAATAGTCTCGTGCTGATTAGAAAGAGGAAGGGGCTGTTGTTTTTCTGAAGATATTTTGAAGCAGTACTGGCCTTTGAGAATGTAAAAAGCAACTTGAAATCATCAGGGCAGAACTTCACTTGGTGAACAAAACACAAACAGGCGAGCAGAGGCTTTGCCCTTTTAATGCAGTGACAGACATACATGCACTGTTATGCTGCTGCAGCAATGTTCATCAGTTTCATTTTTGAGCATGACCTCAGTAGCAATAAAAATAATCTCAATCTCACAGACTTCACATACCTTTTCCACAGTTTCTGAGGATGAATCATCTTTGCAGAGCTGTTCCTGAACTCTAATCCCCACAGGGGCCACCACGTGCAGCCTCCCTTGTGTCCTTCCTGCCTCCTTTGCTCTGGCCCCCATTCCTAATGAGGATGAGCATTTCAGGCTTCCTGGGATGGGATCTCAAGGGAAGGGTTGCCAGTGTGAGTTGTTTTGCATTTTGAAAGGCTTTTCTTGGCCTGGACTCTTCTAACAGGGCCCTTAGCCTTTACTCCACTGAGAATCACCTTTATAATCAGCTGTCATAAACAAACATCAACCCAGAGAAGGTGCATATGGCAGGAGATTTCAGAGGAAGCTGGAAGGTGTTTGCAGCATGAAATCCACACATGGTGGGTCAGCATCCTCCTGACCATCCATGGTGGGCAAGCAGGGTGTTGGAGCAGCTCCCCACAGCACAGCTGACACGTGAGCCCTGACCATGGTGATCTGTTAGGATGCAGCAAGGAGTCCCCATCCATGGGGGCACAGACAGGCAGTTTTTTGGAAGGGCTGTCCCAAGGTACTGCTCCCAATGGCCATGGTGCTCCACACAGCCACTGGAATAGCCCCAAAAGACCACAAGACCCAGGGTGGCCATGGTGCCATGGCTTAACCCTCACTTGGGCAGGATTTTGAGTAGCCAAGTTCCCAGCTCCCTGCAGGCTTTTCCAGCTGCTATCCAGCATGGGTTTACTGGTGAATGGAGGCAGGAGAGCTTCAGCGCTCATGGAAGAAAGCAAAGGCCTGTCTAACAAAGCCTCGCAGGGTCGACAGGCCCCAGGAGTGTTGGGCAGCTTTTCCCTCAGCCCCAGAGTCCACACAGTCCTGCCCTGCCCCAGCCTCTCTGGATGACTTACAGTTGTTGTTGGTGTTGTGGGAGTGCAGCTGGACCAAATCCTCCTCCAAGGCCCCTGCCAGCTCCTTCAGGTCCCTGGAGGTGTGTGCTGGCAGGTACTGCCAAGCCTTGCGCCCATTGTGGTCCCTGCAGGTGGTGTCTGCCCCGTAAGCTCCCACCAGCACCTTGATGAGCACCTCGTGTCCCTGCAAGGCAGCCAGGTGCAAAGGGGTGAGCCCGCCGCTGGCTGTGGGGATGTTCATGTTCACAGGGTAGCCTTTCTTCTGGGCGTGGGAGATGACCTGGATGAAGCTCTCATGGTGGCCATGCTTGGCAAGCCAGTGGAGAGCGGTGAAGCCTGTCACAAAGTCTCTCCTGGTCAGCAAGCTGGGATCCAGGTCCAGCAGCTTGATGATGCTGTCTGCATCGCCCTCGGCCACCGTCAGCAGCCACGCGTGCTCCAGGGGATCAAGGACAAGAGGCAGCAGATCAGGGCTCTGCTCAGGCTTCTGCTCTTGGTGCAGCCCTGCAGGAACACTGCTGCTGCTGGATGTCTTCTGGGCAGTGGCAAACCGCAAGGTGCTGCCAGAGCTGTTGCTCTGCAGGAGGATTTCCTTCAGCTCCTTCCTCCGGGTACTGCTGGGGCTAACGGAGAACCTGCCTGAAGTCCTACCCCAGCTCCCCAGGCTGTGCCTGCTCCAGTTGGTGCTTTTGTTGGTGTCCGTGTTCTGCGGCGTATGGAAACGCTCCAGCGTGGCGGGCCAGAGATGGGAGCCGCGGGCCGGGCCGCCCGCTCGGGGCTGGGCGCCATCCAGGAAGGTGAACCTCCGGGAGATGCCAGCTACCTTCTGCTCTGCCTCGCCCCTGTCCCGCTCCTGCCGGGCCATGGCGGTGCCTCTCGCAGGGCTGTCCCCAGCCTGGCACGGCTCACGCTGCCCGGCACTCACCCCGCGCTTCCCCTGCCGGTCCCGGGCGAAGGAGGAACCGATCCGCACGGCGGCGGGGCATGGCGGCGGCGGGCACGGCGGCGGCGGGGCGGTGCGGTGACCTTTGCCCGCTCACGCTGTGTCCGTGAGGCACGGCTCGAACACGGCTGGCTCTGCCCACACGGACCGACACGCTCCCCTGAGCCGGCACCGAGCGAGCGCGGCCGGGCTGCGGGAACGGGTACGAATAGAGGGAAAATGCGGGAATACAGAGAAAGTGTGGGAATACAGGGAACGTGCGGGAATACAGGGAAAGTGTGTGGGAATACAAGTAAGTGTGGTAATACAGGGAGAGTGCAGAACCGCAGGACCAGACGGAGGCACGGGGGTCCCGGGCAGCTCAGTGCTGACGCTACAGCAGAAATTGCTGAACTGTATTCTCCTGCCTGAACAGTCTCCTTTAGCACTGCTGGCTCAGCATTAGCACCTGAAGCAGCCAAAGCTTTAGGCCGTAAGAGCTGACCAAACATAAACTTTTGATAAAATGATGCTGCTAACACAACAGCCTTGGAATTCAGCAGATATGAGCAGAATGGAGGTGATAAGGGCCAAGGAGACAATCCCAGGAGAATAAGGGAACATCAGAAGGCAGCCAGCCCAGCTCCAGTGAATCCCAGCAAGAAATCAAGATACTGCCAACCAGAATTTAGTGATTGGCTTGGGTTGGGTGATGAGTGTCAGGGTACAACTGAGAGGTGTGAATTGGGGTAGGGGTCCCTCTCTGGAAACACCAGCCTGAGCTGTAACCAAAGAACTAACAAAAAACTCATTGGAAACATTCACTTGAACCCAGCATTCTTAGCAGGGTCAGACTGTGTTACATTGTCTGGTGTCTGTAAATCCACAACACTGGTCCCAGGACACTTCCTCTGACCCCAGCAGCACCCCAAGGTTGTCTCACTGAAGCAATTCCCTTACAGCTCCCCTGAAACAACCCCCATGGCTGCAATGCTTGTCCTCGATGCTGTGCTCAGGAAGGCCCAGGTTACTGCCCCCAGAGCCCATGTTCCAGCGGCTGGTGGGTTTCTCTGATGTAAGGGAAGTGCCTGGGACACTCTTTGGCTCTTTGCCACCCAATGTTTCATCCCACTGGGAATTTGGCCTTTCCCTCTTGCCATAATCCCCTTTGTAGTACAGCCCATGCCTGGCGTTGCTGGCAGCTGCGGCCAGTAGTCTGTACCCTAATTTTGTTATAAATCAGGAATAGTTCTTCTGCTGCAAATTCTTCCCAGTCGTCTTTCTCTCCAGAAGTTTCTTATCCATGACTGCTCTGACACCCGTGGCTGAACTGTCACCAGGTGGTTTTGCAGCTGGTCAGGCAGCTAAAAGCCACAACAGCCCCTTGAAGCTTTTTTCTTTGCCTTCCCTAAGCTTTAGCCCTGCTCTGACTTGCCCTGAGCTGGTCGTCAGCCTTGAGGGCCTTTGCCTTTTTCCAACCACTTGGACCAGTTTTTCTGGGATGTGTGGGGAGTTGGCATAGTCTCAAACCCCAAACAACTGGTGGTAAAAGCGTAATTGCCCCCTTGTTCCCTTTCTGGAGCTGCCTGATTTTGTTACTGGGTTTTGGTGGCTTCTGTGGGCTCAGGGAGGCAGAGAACTTGAACCATACAGCCATGAGATCCTGGTGAACAGTTGAAAACACTTGGGCGGCATCCGGGGAAAACAAGGAGGGAAATAAGGAGCTGCTCTTGGGAATGAATGCATTAATGGCGCAAAGCAAGCCTCCCATTCAGGGCCACCGTGGCCATGGCTGCATAAGGGACTGACTGGACACACTGGTGAGCTCTGACCATGACAAAATCAGGCAGACAACCTCGGGGACTTCACTCGGGAGTCCAGGGGCCAGGACAGTTACTCTGGGGAAGGACTGAGTTACCCTCAGCCTCGTTTGGTGCTTGTGCTGCCATCACATGAAGGGAAACCCAAGCGGCATCAGCTTTGTGCTGCAGCGGTGCTCAGACAGGCCGGGAGCTGAGGCTGCACCGGGGCCGGGAAGGAGCGGCGGTGCCACACGAGGGAACCGGGCACAGCCGCGCTCAGCCGGGGCCCGGGCGGGCCCGAACCGTCCAGCGAACCTGGGGCAGGGCAAGTGCGAACCGCACGGACATTGCGCTTGAAACAGCAACCCATGCGCTGAGCCCGGGGGACCCGAACGGACCCGAACCGCGAACCCCAGCCCAGCCTCGGGGCTGCCCGGCTCGGCCCTGGCCCGTGCTACCGTAGGGGCCGCAGGGCACCGGGACGGGTCCCCCTGGGCCCTCCCGAGGAGGCGGCGGGGAACAGCTCCCCGCGCTGGGAGCGGGCAGGGCCCGGGGTGCGGCGGAGGCGGCCGGGCAGCCCGCAAGGCAGGCGAGGGACCCGGTGGGCCGGAGCTCGGTACCCCCTGGCCGGGGCTCGGCGCTCGCCTGGCCCCTCAGCCGCCGCCCCGAACCTCCGCCCGCCCCGCCCGCAGCCCGGACTGCACCATCGCGGGCTGCTGCGGGGAGGGACCGGCAGCCCCGCTCCTCACGGAACGCGGCGGCGGCGGCGGCAAGACCGGCCGGGACCGGTGGGGCCGAGCAGGGCGGGGAGGCGGCGGGGCGGGGCGGGCAGCGCGGGCAGGGCGGGCTCGGGGGCGCGGCGGGGCCCCCCCGCGCGGTGCCGCGGTGGGCGCGCCCGGAGCCGCCCGCAGGCCGGGGCGGAACGTGCGGCGGGCGGGCAGCGATGGCGGCGGCCGAGGTGGCGCGGCAGGTGCGGGTGGCGCGGGGCCGCCGAACCGCGGGGGCCGGGCGGCACCGGGGCGGCGGGCCGGGAGCGGGGGCCGGCAACGGGCAGCGCCGGGGCGGCGGGCGGGAGAGCCAGGCATGGCCGCGGCGGCGGGGCCGGATCGGGGGTGCCGGGCGGGCTGTGAGGGCACTGGCCTGGGCCTGCCGCGGGTTCCGAGACTCGGTTCGGAGCGGCGGCGGCGGCTCCCAGAGGGTCGGGCTTTGGCGGCCCACCCGAGGGGAGCTGGGGTCGCCTGGGGTAGAGGATGTTGGGATCCCCCCGCTGCAGCCCGGCCCGGCGACCTTGGGCTGCCCGCAGCGCGGCGGGCCGGGGGTCCTGCCCCCCGGTGTCCCCCGGGTCACGGCCGGAGCTGCCGCGCTGCGCGGGGCTGCAGCGCTGGGGAGGCCGGGCCGTGCATCCCTTGCCCAGGGCTGGGTGCCCTCGGCATGGCAATGGCATCCCTGCCTCTCCGGGATGCTGCTCTCCTCCCTGAGAAACCCTCGGGCTCGGTGATGCGGGAAAGGGAGCTCTCCGGTCAGGCACCCTGTGTCGCGGAGGAGCTGCGGGAGCCAAGCACCAGCCCCGTGTCCCCGCTGCGCTTTGTCCCCGAAGGTCCCCGGTCGTGGCACCGGCCGCTGCCGGGCTCGCCCGCCTGCCTGGCGCGGCACAAGATCCCTGTGTGTCTGTGTGCGGAGAATTATCCAGAAGAGGAGCAGAGGGAGTTGAGCCACCTCTGCGCTTGTCAGAGACATGCTAAGGAGGCATCTGTGACGCGTTTGCATGTGGAAGGGTTTTGTCTGTGGTTTCATGGGCTTCCAACTTTCATGTCCGTGTGTTAATACAGAAGTAATAGTTGAGGTGAATGCTTTCCAGTTTCGTCTTCAAAGCAGTATGTTTTAGCATGGACCTAATCTTGCTGAACGGGTAGATGTAGCCATTCCTTGCCAGTTTGTGATGTTATTTCCTCCTGGACATACCCATTGCCTTGTATGTGACTGCCAAAATATGTAAAGTGACTCAGTTGCTCCCCTGTCTTTTAGAGAAATTGAGTGTTATGCTTTCCTAAGACAATGTACAGGAGTCTGAGACATCTGCTTGTGGCCTGGAATGAATTTATGGTACCACACAGCCTTGCTTTGGAGGCAAAAGGGAAAGCTGGCTTTTAGACAGACTTGAAATGAGTGTGCTGCAGATTGAAAATGTCCTTTTACAAACAGATAACTTGTCAGCCAAGGTCTTGGGCATCTGGTCATGTCTGCTTTGTGGAGCAGTCAGCTGTAATGTCCTGGTGGTGCCGAGGGTTCTGTGTGTGCCGCCAGGGTTGAAGGTGTGAGAGCTGGGGCTCGGTTTGGGGAGGAGCTGGGGTTACCACCCTGCCATTGTCCCAGAGAGCCCTTGATCAAGCCCACACTCACTGCAGGGATAATCTGTGAAACCCCCTTCTCCCCAGGCGGGCAGGGTGGCCTTGTCAGCACCAAGCTGAACCCTTTCTCCTGTCCTCTGCCAGGGGGGAGATGGGGGCACAGGAGCCTCCTGCCAGGCACTGTCCAGCTCTCCGTATCCAGCAGAGGTCAGAAACATTACTGAGACTGCTGATAGTGATATGTATCTTCTAACTTCTGACTTCTGGGAATGTATCCAAACTGCGTGGCATTTCTGCAGCCTTTTGTCAGGGGTGTAAAGAAGTGTAATCTTAAGAGCTGTCAGAATTTGAGATTTCGGAAGCACTTGACTGTTGGTGAATGTTGAATGGCCGAGTGATGCAGTGTGTCTGGAGAGGGTGGCTGATGGTCAGGACCTTTGGGGAGACCCTTCTTGCTCTCCATGGGGCCTGATTCAAAACTATTTCCCTCCCACTTTTCTGGTGTTTTATATTCTTGATGATCTTTTGTCAGCTGAGCAAGGAAAAATAACAAAGTCTTTAGATAGACTTTACATTCCTGATTTACAATTATCTCGTAGAGGATGTTTACACTGTCTGCTGGATAATTCTTTCATTACATAGGAGAATTACATACTTGTATAAGTGAGAAATAATTGGTACAAGTGTTGCTCTAATTTGCTGTTTAATCAGAACCAAATGCAGTCTGGGGAAGTGAATGCCATAACTCCAAGGTCATGAGAAGGAATCTGATGTTGTTCTGGCTTAAAGATGATGTGAAAAACTGTGGTGGGGAAACCTGAGTTCAGGTTCTGCCTTGCTTTGCCATTTCACTTCTTGTGCAAGAGCTGTCTCAGGTTTGGGGGTTGAGCCCCAGGTTTCAGCATTAAGGGCAGCAGAGGGGCAGGAGGTGGCTGCTGTGAGCCCTGTGAGTGGTGGAGCTCTGCGAGTGTTGCTTTATTTGATTTCAGTGCAGGATGGTGCTGCTGTGTTGGTTGTGGCAGTTTGGAAATCTAAGGGAGTCTCCAAGGCCTCAGGGTTTTAAGTGATTCTCATGTGGGAAGAGGTGAGAAATTGTGTCAGAAGTACTACGTGTCAGTTGTCAGTGTCCTGAACAGAAACACTCAACTGGAGAAGTATTGTTCTGCAGCCTCTGAGAGCAGTTTTGTGCTGTGTGGGCCTCATTGGGACACTGGATCCCTTGGGTTCAGAGCTGTAACATTCTTTATTTTCTTTGCTGAGCTCTGCCTGAATATCACCAGGTGTAATCTTTGCCTTTGCCTTGGAATCCTTTCTCATCATTCTTTAGACCTGGGCACAGACACAGTCCCAAGTGCAGCACTGACATTTGCAGTGAGCAGCCCCATTGCCTGTGCCCTGCCCTGGCTCCACAGAGGCAGTGGCCTCTCAGGGCTCTGGGGACAGGAGGTGACACTGCTGTACCTGCTTGTCCTGCTAAGCAGATCAGGGCACGGATGTGCATTCAGCAAGATTTGCCTCTAATCGTATTTTCATCCCAGGGACCCCGGAGTGATTCAAACACCTGAAGACTAAAACTTGCCCCTTTTATGTAAACTGATGGTTAATGGATGGTGCTTTCAAGCTTGGGGTCATTCATTATAACATCTTTGTATTTTCTATATGATTTGGATAGTTTTCTGTAAGAATTAGGGTTCTGTGGCATGGAGAAGCCCTTACAAAAGGCTATATAAGTCCCTCTGAGAAAGGAAAAAGTAAAATAGCTTCTCCAAGTGGCTGCTCCTTGCTCTCCTTACTTTCACTCTGCAATAGCCCTGCCTGATAATACAGCAAGAGAATGTGTTGCTCTTTTTGTTTTTAATCTTGTTTGTGACAAACACGCTTTACTTCCTCCCAAGCAACAAGAGCCCCTTCTGTCTAGGCAGGGGGCACTCTGTGTGTGTGGGGAAAAAAAGGCATCTGGTATCTTGGTGTGGTGCCAGTGTTCACACTGCCTTTCCAGAGATTCCATCTTTGTCTTCGTTCCAAGAAGATGTAACCTTAAAATAGAGAGCACAAAGGGCTCTCAGCCATCCAGCACTCACTGATGCTCCTGGAAAAAGCCTTCATGCATGCAGTAGTTACATTTTGCTTACCTTGTTGGTACCTCTCTATATGTTTTTAATTTGATCTGGTTTGGAAGATGAATGATGGAAGACAGTCTTGAACACCTTATCAGCAAAAAGCTTATAACATATTCTCCTTCAGTGTGGAACAAGGGGATCCAAACCTACATTGAATATACACCCAGGATGACTAATCAGTGTGTTCATATGTTGTTTATGGTGCTGCTGTTTATATATAGCAATGCTCCTGTACAGAGACACCACTTGGTGCTCAAAGGCTGGTGACTTGCACTGTTTCTTGGTGGATCACACAGAAAATGTTTCTTTTCTCTCCTCTGGTTTGGTAATTACTGTCAGCTTTCTGATAAGTGTCAAAGCCAGGCTGATCTTAAAATGTTATTTCTTTTTTTTTCCCTCTACATCCAGTCTCTTGATGCCTTGGCCAAGGAGGCTGTGGATTTTTAGGCAGAGTAGCACAATCTACCTTATGGCTGTGTACTTAACATGGAGGCTTAGCTGCTGTGACTGGAAATCCCATTTTGCAGTAGTTGTTTCCTGGCCCGTACCAGATGTGAAATGTGGTTCAGCTGCATTGTAAAACCACAGGTGACTAGAAAAAGAACCTACAGGAAATGACTTGCATGCTGAATTCTGGGTGATGGCAAATGGCTCCTCTTAGCTGAGAGCAGCTTAACTTCCACAATTTATTTTGTTCCATCTGGATCATACTTATATTTAGGGATGAGGGGATGATTTGTTCTTAATGAGAGCCCACATTCCTGCCCACGCTTCCTGGGGAGAGTAGTGTTCAAGCAGTCTTCCAGTGGTGTGGTTTCAGGGCTGGGTATTAAAAATACACTTGATATTTCTCCTTCCCCAGGAGGTGCCTTGGGTTGTTCTCTCTTACACCTTTGTGGGCTCTGTCCCCGCTCTGTTCTTCACCAGGACCTGGGGCTGTCACTGCAGATCCAGCACTGCCATGAGATTCCCCAGGGCTGGGGTTTTGTTTGGGTGAATGCAGTTTAGGAGGGTTTGAGTCACAAAAATCTGTGTGTCTGACACTCTCACTTTCTTCTGCTTTAGCTGGTTCTGCATTACTGGGTCTCACAGCTGCACTGTCAGTAGGCAAAGCCAGAATGTGCTGGGCAGCCTGAGTGCCTTCCTCATGAACATGTCATTAGGAGGGAAGGTGCTCAGGAATTAATGAAGTGCCACATTTGGTGAACATCTTGTCAAGAAGAGTCAGACTAATACACAAAATATGGCTAAGGGGAAACATATTTACACATCACAGGCTGACAAATATGGTTAATTATTGGAGTGTATTTGGAGCCTCATATCTGAAAAAGCCAATCCAAACCCACAAGAGCAAAACAGTAACATGACAAGAAAACATCCTGACAGGCTACTGTAGTAAATGTACTCCTTGGGGATGTTTTCCCAGCCTAAAATACCAGTGCCATTAGCAGAAGAGGGAAAACCAGTATTCCTGTCCCTATAAACAGGCTTTCAAGATATGTGGAAGAATGATTGTGACTGAATAAATTCAAAATCATACCCTATAAACTACTGCCTTTTGGCTGTAGTGTTTTTTACAAACTGATGGAAAGCTAGAGGGAAACTTTCTGATTTTCACATTTAAATATGTTTTTAAGAAAAGCCTTTGCTTTAGAGAGGGAAATACCTTTTTGGGGCTTCAGGAGGACAGCTCTCCAGTACACACCAATCCAGGGGTGCAGCACTGGCTCCTCATTTTGCCTGGTGCCATTTCTGAGGCTGAGCCTCTGTGTGTTGTGTTGTACTGTTGGCTGGGCAGGGTTGGCACCCAGGCTGCCTTGGCACAGACTGGCCAGGTGAACATTCCTGACCCTCTCCCAAAGCCTGTGGCTGTTCTGGGCTGTTCTGCTGGGCTGGGGAGAGCAGGTTGGTGGTGTTGAGCACAGGAGGGAGCAGGGTGCAGCAGCAGCTCCTCAGGGAGTCCTTTGTGGGGCTGGGCAGGAGCAGCCCTTGCCCCCAGCCGGAGGTTTGAGTACCTCCACTCCCAACCCCTCCTTGCAGGCTCCTTCAGGCCTCTGGGGTTGTGAGCAGCTCCCTTCTGGACACTCTGCTTTGTTTTCCTGTAGGTACACTTTCCCTTACTGTTTCTAGCTAATTTCTATAATTGCAGCTGTGAATGGGAATTACATGTGAGTTCCAATTCACATAAAGTGAATGGTAATAGCCTTGTAGGAGGTGTCATTAATGCATTGCTTTGCACAGAGGATTCTTTTTGTTGTCAGTATAAGGTGAGACTTGAGTTTCTGCATATTTTTTGAAGAAACAAGTGTTTTTCACCTCTTCATTTCACAGCTGTATTTGTGTACATTTTTTGCACATTTTAGTGTTATTCTGTCAGGGCTACCTTCAGACATTTGACAAATGAAATGTTCTATTTGTGCCTCCTGGAATTGTTTTAGAGAGGAATGAAGCATGCTGGCATGATTGATAGATCTGTGCAATTCCCTGCTTGGACTGTGCAATTGATTCCCCTTGGGAGGTCGTAAGGGTTTATACAGAGAAGTGTATTTTGCCTGGAAGTGACACAAGTGTTTCATTGTATTTCAGGGTGAAGGCTGTCGCACTGTCCCCCTCTCTGGACACGTGGGATTTGATAGTTTGCCTGACCAGCTGGTTAATAAGTCAGTTAATCATGGGTTTTGTTTCAACATCCTGTGTGTGGGTGAGTATTTCCATTTTGGGAAGTTCTCTTGCTGAAAAGTTTTCTGCAGCTGGATGTAGCTCGTAGCTTACAGCACTAACAAGGTAGCTTTGATTTGAATTTCCCCAACTGTTCTATTTTCAGTTACAAGATTTTCTGGGAAATCCCTACTGGGGTTCTGCAGTATGGCTTTTTACCAAGCACTGAAATAAAATGTCTAAAATCACAGGCTGCTATTATGATCTTTCTTCTCCTTATATGTTTGAATTTCACATTTTTAAAAGAAAATAGGTACTCATGCCAGAGTACTTTGTTATGAGGTCTTGTTTGGTTTAGTATTGAATTATTATTATAGTTATTTTAACAAAATACTAATCATGCTTCTCTTAAATCACTAAAAGCTGTTTTTTCTCCTCCATTCTGTGCATATTTGAATTAAGATAGTGTCTGGCCAAGCCTTAACTCTTCTGACAATTATCCAAGCTGCCATGTGGTGTGGATCACAGCTGGGGCCTGGCACTGGAGCAGGACTTGGTGTCTGTCCCTGCAGCCCATCTCACAGGGTTAGGATCCCAAATAATCCCTTCTCTTGGGTAACAGAAGTAAACCCCTGTATGGCTTTGGTACCATCGTTTAGGAAGGTTAATTAGGAAATTAAAAATGGTGAATTAATAATTGATGGTTTGGTGCTGCTGGTGCCCTGCCCTGGGGAGCAGGAGGCTGTGTGGCCATGGCTGCTCAGAGGCAGCCCTGGCTGCAGGTGATCCCAGCAGTGCCTGGTGTGCAGGGGCAGAGCATCAGCTGGGGATATCTCCTGGGCACTCAGCTGGTGGCAGCCCTGCATCCACACAGAGTTTTCTGTCCCCTCCCAGGAGAGGTGCAGCTCATGGGATGGACCTGGGGTTTGCCCAGGACAGGGTTAAATCTGAAACGAGAGTAGTGGAGCAGGGAGAGGAGAGCTGAGCCCTGTTAAATGGAGCTGAGAAGACAGTTTTCCTTACAACCACATCTTACATTCCCCCGAGATGATAAACTTTGCTGACAAGTGGAGGTCACTGTCAGGCTGAGTCTGTGGGTGATTTCCACAGTACATGAATGTGATATGACCTAAGGAAACTCCTGTCCCCAGGACTGAAGTCTAAAAGTGTTTCCTTTTCCACTTACTGGGCTGCAGTGGTTTTTAACAAGTTCTAGGTGTAGCAGTGGGTGCCTCCTGTAGTTACATCTTCACTTTGATGTGTGGAGAGGAGCTGAAGGCCTGTGCTTTCTTCTTTGCAGGGCAGAAATTGAATGCAGTAATCACTTGTTGAGATGAATAATGGGGATTCACCAAGATAAATGTACATTAGTTACTAATGTCAGTTTTGTATGAATAGTAATAACACAATCTTGAAATAAAGAAACTTTATATAGAAAAATATAATAAACTTCATTAGAAAAGGATTTGCAAATCTTTGCCCCCACATTTAAACATCCTGGAGAAAGAAAACAAAAATTCCCAGTGTTCATTTATTCTGTTGAATTTCACTTGTACAGCAGAGTTTGGGATGAAAAAATGAAAGAACAAGCAGGCAAATGAAGATTAGATGAGAATCCCATAGAGAGCCCACTAAGCATGACAGAAAGGGATTTCTTTCCCCCCATTTTTCAGCTGTGTGTGGCATCTGTTGGAGGAAAAATCAAGTGATAATTCTACTCTGTGTCATACTGGATCTGAGCCACCAATTCCTGCAGCTCTTGCTGCAGAAGCCAAGGAAAGCTTCAGAAATGACTCTCAGCAGCATGTCCAGAGTGGAGCAGTTTTTAGCTCTTCTCATGCTGAAAGCTGTCTCCCCTGTGAGCCTGGAGCCAAAGCTAGAATGAATGAGAAGACCTCTCATTAAATGTTAGAGGTTGCAGATGGTTTCTCTGATCTTTTATTTCTCAGCACAACCATTTTCTTCCTGAACCTTGCATGATAAATTTTTTAGTTTTTTCTTAGTTCAGTGCAAAGGAGAAGTGTTTAATGACTTTCTGTGCTGACTGTATTTCTCAGTGAGATAGGGGAAAAAGAGGAGGAACAGGCTGCTGGATTGTGATGTAAACTTTCTCAGTTTTTGCCAGGGTGGACTGTAGTTGCATTAAACTAGTATCCCAATTTAAGCAGGATTTTGTCCCTGCCTCTGTCCCAGGATTTGCAGGGAATTTGTTCTAACTGGCCTGTTCAGTGCAATGAGAAAGGCTGTTTTGTGGCAGAAATACTTCTCTCTCCCCCAGGACTGTAGCAAGACTGTTTGAGGTCACTGCTGTGATGAGCAGGGCTCACCCTGGGGGAGGGAGGGAGGGATGTGCACAGGATTCCTGGTGCTCTCCAGCAGGCAGCTCTCTGGGGTGATGAGCTGTACAGCCTGGAAATGGCCCAGTGCTCGTTTCTGTGGTCACTGGTGCAACCAGCTGAGGAGAGAACAGTTTCTCTAATCAAAAATCCATCTGTCTCCTCAGCCTTCTCCTGCCCAGAGCCCTGGGGTGCACACCAGGAGCTGGGTGCTCCCCTGAGCTGCTGTTTCAGTGTATTTTGTGAGCCCTTGCTGCCCCCCTTGCCCCTGCAGCCTGGCTGTGGGGAATTGTGTGGTGTCTCTGCGTGCCTGTCAGATGGAACAAACCATTTTCCCCTCTCTCCTTGAGACATGGCCTTATCGGTCTGAGTTGCCTCAGGGCTTGTCTCAGCAAACCTGCTACATTGGATTAGTTCCCATTTCCACACATGAAAAGGCTGTGCGTGCATATACATTTTCTTTAAAATTGAGTTATTTGATATCTGGAGCCATGGTTGTTAATCTTGTGAGGGGCAGGTGCTGCTCTCTCATGAAAGGAAGCTCTTGTGAAAGCTGCTCCTGCCTTTGAACAGGGAAATCCTCCAAGGACTCCTCTGTCCTCCCACAGAGTCGATTGATGATGATGTGTTTGGGGCCTCTTAAATCCTGAGTGTTGTGGGAAAGGGAGGCAGTGAGCAGTTCCTTGTTTCACTTAGCACATGCTAGGGAAAAGCAAATTAAATTTCCAGGCACAAAAGGAGAAGGTACAGCTTTTGTGGTGCATAATTCAGCTCACTGCTGCAGCTGCTTAGGATGCTAAAAGTTGTGTGAGAAGAAGCTGTGAAAGTTCATTCAGCAGGGAGGTGCCTGTCTTGGTTTGGGGAGTTAGGAGCTTGTCCCAGCTGTAGGTTTGCAGGTGGTGCCACCACTGTTCATCACTGTGGGATTTGGTGAGGGCTCCCCAGAGCAGTGAAGGTACCACGTGCACTTGGAGCAGGGAATGTCTCAGGAGGATGTGTGGGGAGCCCAGCACAGCCAGGCTGTTGGGCATTAAGAGTGGTTGGTGCTTTCTGGGCACTGATGTAGGGCTGCTGCAAGTCCAGAACCTGCAGTGGTGGCTCTGGCCATGTTTTAAAATGTCCTTGAAAACTGTCACATTTAACAGCAGAACTCCATCCCATGATGAAAGGTACAACACTCAAGCTTTTCCATTGCTGTCACATCTTCCTGGTGCAGAACTCTGCCAGTAAAGGTCACTCTCTCTGCCCTGCCCTCCCCAGAGAGCTTTGCCAGCCCTGTTTTGGGACAGCAGACCCTGCTGAGTTGCATAATCCCTAAGTACGGTTTTGGAGATAAATCACGTGTCCATAAGCCTGACATCAGGAAATAATCTCCCTGCCAGGGATGCCTCTCACTCAGTTTGTGTACACTGCTGCTTTTTTTCAAAGTAATTCTGCCTCTTTTAATCCCTGTTCATAATTTCTGGTTTTTGGGGAAGATTCCAGTGCCATTGGCTGCAACAAGCACAGACCACTTGTCCTTTTTATCAGACCATCTGTTCCATCTGGACTTCTGTCCTTACAAGAAGCAGTTGGCACCATTCACTTCTTTCAGCCAGCAAAAAGTTGCCTCTGTTTGAGGCAGAAACTCACAGCAGATTCAAAAATTCTTCCTTCTGTCGATTTGGCCTTCAGAATAGCACTGCTCCCTATCTCTGCTCATATTTAACACAGCAGAACCCTTTATTAGTGTCTTTAGTCTTTTACTATTTCATGTCACTCTGTCAGTGCTAACATTCTTTCAGGTGAGACAGTCTGTCCTCTCTACTCTGCCTTCCCTGGCAGGCTTTAATTCTGTGTCAGGTCAGTGGGGTTACACAGTGCAGGGACAGGGGTATCTGCTGCCTCAATGTAAATCTGGGAGTGCAGGCTTCACATGAGATGCCGTGTTAGTGCCTGGATCTTTTAATCAGGAAGGTGTTTGGATGGGCATCTCCCACCTGTGGAAAAATGCCACAGTTCTGATCTTCCCCTCCCAAAAGGAAAAGCTCAGTGGTTGAATTCAAAGTTGCCTTTGCTGGCCCTGTGTAGCTGGCATGAGGTGGGGTAAAAGCATGTTCTGCATCTCTTAAACACTTCTCCTTCCCTGACAGTTAAAGTTACTCCTGCTGGAAAAAACACTTGAGATGGATTTAAGTAGGCAATGATTAACAGGTTCAGGATGTGCTTAAACAATAGACTTGGCCTCATGTGAACATCTTTCACCCAAAAGGAGAGAGGCAGAAATGAGAGGTGACTTACAAGGTGCTGTCTGCCCAGAAGCCAGTGTGGTTTACAGATGACCTTGTGTGTTCCCTGCAGAGAGCAGCTCCCTGCCCTGTCACTGCTGCTGCTCCCCTGTCACCCTGTCCTGGGGCCTGGGAGCTGCTCCAGGGCCTGCCAGGCTGTGGGGCAGTGCCCCAGGGGGAGCCTTTGCAGGACTGTGTGGGGGTGATGCTCCTGCCCTGCAGGCCTGAGGGGCTCCCCTACCCTGAGATGTCCCATCAGGGTTCCTGGCATTCACAGGCAGGCAGCCAGCTCACTGCTCTGTCCCACCCATCCCTTGGCAGGGGCTTTGGAAATGCTGCAGCCTTCTCAGGCTGTTTAGATTTTTGTCTGTTTTTACTCTGCTGTTTTCCTGGAACCCCTGAGAACGGCCTGGGAGGTCATACAGGCTGTTGCTGTTAACTCTCAATATCCCTGTCCTATCCATGGCAGTGTTCTGGCCTGGTTTGTGCACCTGCTCTGTTTTGGAGGCCAATGGTCCCTGGCAAGTCCAGGCAATGAGATTCCAGATCAAGGAAGGGCTTGTTGGAGCAGCTTATTGTTCCAGTGGCAGAGGTAACCTTGTGCTTTGCTGGGTCCCCCTCCCTTGCTCTGGCCAGTGCTGTTGTAGGTGCAGCTGATGCATTGAGGTGGCACAAGGGACTGCAGCCACACCAGCTCCTGCTGCTGACTCCTTCTTCTCCCCTTTGGATTGAAAACCAGATGGGTGCAGGGAGCAGCTGCCCTGGTGACTGTTCTGGCTGTAGCTGGACTTGGTTGGTGATGGAGCACCAGCTCTGCAGCTCAAGGTGTACACTGACTTTGAAATGTTAATGGATCTTGCTGCCTCTGGAAAGGGACTGGATGTGTCATCCTGGCAGTCAGGGACTGCTCAGTTCCCAGAGCAGGGGACCTGGGCCTTGGAACAAGACAATCTTCCTTCCAACCCAAACCATTCTATGATTTTAGAGTTCTGTGTTTGCCTTGCTCTGCCATGTGCTTCAGCCCTGAGCGAGGAAAATCCCTTCTGAGGCCAGAAGAGGAATTTGCCTGCTTGCAGGAGTGAGGCTTGCAGATTTGGACATTTGGACGGGGGAGGATGGGGAGGAGTTTCCCCTTCTTGAATTGGTCATTTCATGCAAGTTTGGATCTGTTACAGAACTTTAAACCTACAAAAATAAGAAGCTCTTTTATTCTGAGCAAAGTGGGAAAATGGTGAAGTTGTTTTGGTTGGGAGCTGAGGGCTGGGGGAAGGAGGGGAATGCTCTTGCAGCCAGACACAGGCTGCCTGTGGTCCCACAGCAGGCTGGAGGAGCAGCCTTCACAGAGGGTGGGGTTCAGCTGCTCCTGAGGTTTGTCCAAAAGCCATCTGGGCAGCTCAGAAATTGCTGTTTCCCCAAAACACAGCAGCCCTCACAAGGCAGCAGACCAGACTGTGTAGGAAGTCAGGTCCTGTGAGCTCTGAGGGCTGGCTCTGTTGTCAGAGCCTGGTAAGGGAGGCTGCCCTGTGGAATGTGTGCACAGGGGATTTGTTTTATTCTTCCTGGGATGTATCTAAAACAAATTCAAGACTGGTCTCTGGGATTTGTCCCTTCCTTCCAGACAAGGGAATAGTTGCCTGTTGATAAATGAAATCCAAATAGCAGTTCAGTACTGATAGAATACTAACAGAATACTGACAGTACTAGCAGAACTTTTGGAAGCAGATTTTGCAATATTTTACAGCTCGTGTAGCCCCTAAGGTACAAAACCAGATATTACAGAAAATGCCCCCTCCCAGTGCAGCAGGCTGATTGTCCAACTTGTTGTGAGAAACCAACTGCACAACTTGCTGTGGGATCCAACCAGCTCTCAGGGTTTCTGCGTGGAAGGAAGCTATTTCTGTGGCTGCTTATTAGAGACATTGATCTGGAGCAGCTTTTTTTGGAAATGGCAATGAGCCCCATTTCCTCTCCTGTTTTTTAATGAAAACAGCATCTTCTGTAGTGTAGCTGTGGGTTTAAGCAGGATCTGAACGATGCTTTCCCCTTCGCCTTTTCACCTCTTGCTTTTCATCTCTATTTTCTAATGACATTAATGGCCATTAGACTGTGAAATGTCATTTGCCCAGAATACAGAGCTCCCATTGTTCATGGCTTTCTGTTTACCAGACGCTCCCTTGGGAGCATGAGATCTGCTTTCATCTGCTGCAATTTCACCCCTGTTAATGTTTGGAAGCTCAAAGGCCAACCCATATTAATATTCAACAGAACGTTTCAACTCTCTTTTTCTCCAATAGGGGAAACTGGCCTTGGTAAATCCACCCTCATGGACACCCTTTTCAACACCAAGTTTGAAGGTGACCCAGCATCTCACTCACAGCCTGGGGTCCAGCTGAAATCCAGTACCTATGACCTGCAGGAGAGCAATGTCAACCTCAAGCTGACTATTGTGAGCACAGTGGGCTTTGGGGATCAGATCAACAAAGAGGACAGGTGAGTGTGGGGCAGAGAGGCTCTGTTGTGACCTGGCTTTTCATTCTCCCTGTGCCCTAGTTGGGCCTGACTGCACTGCAGTTTTCCTGCTTGCTTCTTAGGAGTTGTCCTTGTCACCTCTTTAGGTTGGGGTATGTAGAAGAGAGGATAAAGGCTCTGGAGTGTCAGCACTGCTTCAGCTATAAAGCAGCTTTTCTCGTGCTGTCAGAGCAATTTCTGCCCTGCTGGCAATCTTCTGCCCAAATTCATCTGGTGGGGACACTGAAATGCTGCAGGGCATCTGGGCTTGTTTTGGTTTGTGCTGACCTCAAGCTGCTGACCAAACCACTAGTGTGGTTTAGTGTCTGCTTGGCTTAATATCCACTTTTGGCAGGGCTCTCCCGTGGGAAGAGCCAAAGGAAGCACAATAAATGAGCAGTGAGATACCCTGGGGGAATGTCTCTGGCAGCTCAGATCCCAGAGTGGCTGGAGTGTGTTGGTTAAGGGATGTGCAGTTACACCAGGCTGTCTCCAAGGTGCTCTGCAGAGACATGGCTGATGGGATTGCTTTTGTGTGGGTCTGATGGATATTTTTTTTAAGTTTGTTTAAAATGCACTGATGTCCTTTACATTATGGCTCTGGTAGGCTCTGTATTCCAGAAGGCCTTGCAAGGGAATTGCAGGAATTTCCTGCTGCAGAGCACTGGGTAAAGGTGGTATTGAATGAAGCTGTGTCTCCACCAGCAGCACTTGGGGCTGTGAGAGCAGCAAGCCATTCACTCCCTGAGTGCTGCAATGAGTCTCCGTTAGCCTTGCTTTAGAAAGTCTCTCACCCTGACATTTCAAAATATGAGAGTCTGCTTTCCCTGGAGAGGAGGGTGCATCTGCTGTCCTCTGCTAAATCCCAGTGTTTTGACAAACAGGCTGCAAGAGTCTGAGTAGGACCATGTGTCCTTGTCAGCAGTGCAACTTTAAAATTTCTTCCAGGTGGAGAGCAAGGGAGGTAGAGAGATTTGGTCTCAGAAAGTGGAAAATGGAAAGTGAAATCTATCAACAGCTTGTTACTTAAAAGTTCACAGTCAGACAAGCTAGGGGCATTGGCCTATTTGTTTAGCTCTCTGACTTTTTAGCTTTTTTTTTTTTCCTTTCACCAAAGCTACAAGCCCATTGTTGAGTTCATTGATGCTCAGTTTGAAGCCTACTTGCAAGAAGAGCTGAAGATCAGGAGGGTTTTGCACAACTACCACGACACGCGGATCCACGCCTGCCTGTACTTCATCGCTCCCACCGGCCATTCCCTGAAATCCCTGGACCTGGTAACCATGAAGAAGCTGGACAGCAAGGTTGGCACAAGGAGCTCTTACTGGGCACATTTACTGTTTGCATAGTGGAAAGGTTGCTGCTTTTGCAGAGATCTCCCCACCTTGGATAGCCCTTCTGGTGGAAATGGCTGAGTTGGCAGATAATTCTGTAGATTTATTGAGCACTTAGAAGTTTTTGGAGGTTGTATCGTAGACTTAGAGAAACTCCCAGGAGCAAAGTTGATTACTTCATACCTCTGTTTTTTTCTAGGTGAACATCATTCCCATCATTGCCAAATCTGATGCCATTTCCAAGAGTGAGCTGACCAAGTTTAAAATTAAAATCACAAGTGAACTGGTCAGTAATGGGGTGCAGATCTACCAGTTCCCAACAGATGATGAATCAGTGGCAGAGATAAATGGGACAATGAATGTAAGTGCCTCAGTTCTTCCTCCTCTCCCAGAACAGCACTGTCAGCATAGGGGTTGGTGGCCCTTTTTGGGATGTTTCTTAAATCTACTTTCTCTTTAATTTTGTTTCTTAAAAACAGGATTTCACAAGAATCTCATCCTTGTAATGTCATCCTAGGCTAGGAGAGCTTTGTGGTAGGCTGCTGCCTCTCTGGTGGGCTTTTCTAGTCTGAAAACACTTTTAATACCCCCCTTGTCCTCATGTGTATCTGTTGAGGGACATGTAAGAAATCACTGTTTAAACCCTTTTGAGCTCAAGGGTTTGTCATTATTCCTGTCCTATACATCACCTGGTGGTCTCCCAGTGGCAGTGAATTACACAGCTTAACCTGCAAGATGTGAAAAACAGTGCACAACCTGGGCCAGAGGTCCCTGCAGGTTTCCAGTCAGGCTCTGGCCTCCCCAGCATCGTGGGTGCCAGTCTGTGGCTCCCTGAGGATGAAACAAACTGTCCCTTGCCCTTCTGGCAGCACATCCTGAGCATGGTGCCTTTTTCCTTAAGGCTTTTCACAGGAAATCAAGTAGGAGAAGTTGATTGCTTTACTGCTGTGGGTGTGGTAGAGGTCTAGAGGTCTGATGTGTATTTGTGCCACCTCTTGATTAAGTATTAACAGTTGTAGAGTGTTCTGCAGAGGCCTGAAAGAAACATGAAGTTTGTCCTGATGTTGGAGCTGTCAGTGGTGGTTCCCTGGTCACAGCAGTTCAGTGTTAGCCCTTCTGAGGGTGGAATGAACCTCTGCTTCTCTTTCCTTTCAGCTATTTTCTTGTCTTCTGGGAGGGAACTGCTGTCTTGGGTTGCAGACATTCTGGGCTGTGTCAGTTGCTGCACAGACAAATCAATTCTTACGTCCTCTATTACAGTCAGAATTAGCAGGTTTATGGGGACTAAGCAGGCCAGAATTTGACCAAGGCAATTTTGCAGGTCTGGAAAGCTTGTATCCAAACACTGATATTATTACAAACATAAGACAGATATTACTCTTACTCTGTGTGTGTCACATGTGAGAGCAGGGGGCTGAGGAATACAGGGGGAAGAGCCCATCTCTGTGAGTTCTTGCTGGCAGTTTTGCTTTGTTTGCAGTTTGACTGTGTGAGCCACACTGTGAAAGCAAAAACATCATCTCTGAAATCTTTTGCTTGTACCAGCTGTCATGAACTTGTCCAAATTTTTGGATAACCTGTGGAATTCACTTCCTGCTCGTGACAGCAATCCAGGGTCTCTGATCTTCCATGGAGTTGGCTTCCTGAGGCCCTTTCAATTGTCCAGAATTGGTGCACTTTAAAAGCTTTGCCTAACAAATGTCACTTCACAAAACTCAGCAGGAAGGGTTGGTGCAAGGAGCTGGGAACTCAAACTGCTGAAGCTTTGCACTTGACTTCCTTGCAGCTTGGCAGAATGCAGTATAGCTCCAGGAGAAAGGGAGGTGGGGAGAAATCTCACTCCCCCAATGCAGCAAAGTATTATGGCAGTGTCTGGGGGGTTTGCTTGGCTGCCTGAGTTTTGAAAATAAGAGGACTGTGAGATCTTCAGAGCCTAGATAGGTGTTGGGAGGGTTTCAATTCCAATTTTACTGAGCTTGCACTGGCAGGTCTCTTTTTGCCTTCTGCAGAGCTTATCTTTACTAAGAAGTGACTGTTTCTGATTTCTGAGTTTTTGAAAAGCAAATCCCTCTTGTTCTTAGTCAGCCTTTGTGTAATGTGGAGTGCATATCTCAGCTTGAAGAGTGTGACCTTGGGTGACACTGGACACAGTGGCTGGGGACATGTTCAGCCCTTCCTCAGCAGGGCAAAAGCAAGCAGGGAGGAAGGAGCTGTTACTCCAGGAGTGAATGACGGACTTCCATCTCATGATCTGATGGAGCAAGGTGTCTTGTGCTCCAGCATGAGCTGAAGGAGTGGTGGGGGGATAAATCAAGAAGGCTCCAAGACCTCTCACTGCTTGTGTGCTTGTGCAGATGTTCTCCTGAGGCACGGCAAGCCCTGGGACAGCAGCGCAGTCCGAGCCGCAGCCCTCTGTTCCAGCTGGCTCTCTGATGCCAGTCTTGCACTGGCTCATCTCACCTGGGACTCTGTGGCTGGGAGGATCAGCCAGGTAGAGGACATAGAGTGGTAGCACTAACCAGGTTTTCAAAAAAGGACCCACCCTGCTACCCCTTGTCTTGGACTAGTGGCCAGTGACTAGACTCCCTGAGATTAGCATGTGCATAATGACTGTGTTGCTCAGTGGCTGTGCCCATCTCTGTGTGCTGCTGCTCAGCCAGCTGTGAGGGACTAACGTGGATCTCACCCAATGTGTTCCAGGCCCACTTGCCATTTGCAGTGATCGGGAGCACGGAGGAGCTGAAAATAGGAAACAAAATGATGAAAGCTCGTCAGTACCCTTGGGGCACAGTGCAGGGTGAGTTCAGCCCTGGGATTTTCATGGCATGAATGGTGACACTTGTGCAAGTGGGCTCTCATAAAAACAGCAAAAGCCTGCTGGGTATGATTATCCATGGGGAATTATCCTTTGGTAAATCCTTGTGCCAGGCCTATAGTGCCAGTTTTCTCTGCTTGGAAGGGCTGTTAAACCTGGAGGAGTAGACAATTGAGGAATGTGGGAAGAGATCTCAGTTTGTGTCCCCATTTTCCTCCTTCCCGTGCATTCCTGCAGTGGAGAACGAAGCTCACTGTGACTTTGTGAAGCTGCGGGAGATGCTGATCCGCGTGAACATGGAGGACCTGCGCGAGCAGACCCACACCCGCCACTATGAGCTCTACAGGCGGTGTAAGCTGGAAGAGATGGGCTTCAAGGACACTGATCCAGACAGCAAACCCTTCAGGTGAGATCCCTGCAGGAGACAGGGAGGGCTCAATAGAGACATTGTGGATACACTGTGTGCCTCTGTGTATGTGTGTGTCCTTGGGGGAGCATGGAAAAAACCAATGCAGCAAGAAAAACTGCCAGGTCAGATAAATCCAGACTTCAGCAAAGCTCTGACTGGGAGAAGGTGAAATCACAGGGAGGATCTGCAGGACTGACTGTGAATCTGCAAGTATGGGAGAGAAATGTCTGTGCTGCAGAGAGGCAATGATGCCTATTTTGAGCTTACCTAGAAACAGAGGCCAGAGAAAGTTAAAAGGATAAAAGTGGATATTTTAATGAAGGGCCTCCAGGTACTTTAAGAGCAGATGAAGCCTCCCCAAGAGGCTGCACCCAAAATGGACAATGGTCACGAGTTTTTCTGACAGATATAAGTTTGGTCTATTTACATATCAGGCATTAATCCTCCAATTATGGCTTCAGGTAATGAAGTCATAAACCCCCAGTTTGCTCCCCCCAATTCACTTTTGTTTATACATTTTGGGGCCTGTAGGGAGTTCTTGGATCTCAGGCCCACAGGGATTGTTTTGTCTGACCAAAATGTGAAGACAGTTAACTAACACTTTATATGGAGTTTAGAATTATGCACTAATGCAGTACAGGATTTAAAAATATAAAGGCTGAAACCTTAAGGCATCAAAGGCAGTGTTCATCTGAGCTAGTGTTTGTTGCCAGCTTGTTGGTGGCAGTGTTTGTTGGTCTCTTTGAATTTCCCAACATTCAACATACAGAGAAGTGCCAAAAATCATTGGATAAAGAACACCTTGGGCACATGTGGGTAGTGAGTAGCAAATGTGTTGTGTACAAAGCACAGTCATGGTGAGGGCCTGATTTCAGAGGGTCAGGGAAGGCAGTTTGTCCCAAGCCTTATCACTGGACTTCCTTTCCTTTTCAGCTTACAAGAAACTTACGAGGCCAAAAGAAACGAGTTTCTGGGAGAACTGCAGAAAAAGGAAGAGGCAATGAGACAGATGTTTGTCCAGAGGGTCAAGGAAAAAGAAGCTGAGTTGAAGGAGGCTGAAAAAGAGGTAAGGACTGCAGTACTTGTGTCTCCATCTCCATGAGTGATAGATTCACTCCCAAGTAGGTGGTTGTTGCCAAAGCACTTTCTTACCAAGAAGTCTAACTTGGATGGGGATGTTAAGGTGTTCAGTCTGTAGGACAAAACTGAATCACAGTGCTTGTTCTGTACAACTTACTGCACCAGGAAAGGGCCAGAGTCTTGATTCTCATGGAGAGGTGCAGTGTGGTAAAAGTCAAGGAGAGAAGCAGCCCTTGAGGTGAACTTGTTTTACAAAAAGTACACCCATACAACTTTCACAGCATTGTGAAAAATCCATGAATTTACTGACCTTTAAAGAGGAATAAGGCAGAGACCCCTGAAGATGGATTAGGGGTTTTTTTACACTTATGCTCACCCAATCCTCTGTTCTCAGTCTGCACAATGATGCATTACTGGAACACTGCCTGTAAATTGTTGTGGAAGGAGGCTGTTCCCTGCCCTTTGTCTGGTAGTGCCACGTCCTGCTCACCTCTCTCCTTTCCTTTCAGCTGCATGAAAAGTTTGATCGCCTGAAGAAATTGCATCAGGATGAAAAGAAGAAGCTGGAGGATAAGAAGAAGTCTCTGGATGATGAAGTAAATGCATTTAAACAAAGGAAGACAGCAGCTGAATTGCTTCAGTCACAGGCTCAGCAGGCTGGAGGATCACAAACTCTTAAAAGGGATAAGGAAAGGAAAAAGTAAGTTGCTAACCCAGAGGTATTTGCTTTTAGTAATGATTTTCCTTCACTATTTTTCTGGGTGTTCATATCTCCCTCCAACATAGCCAGTCCTTATCAGGGGCAGGCTTGCAGCCAGATTTAAACCCCAGTATGGCTGAGCAGTATTTGGAAGCTTGCAACTTCTGCTGTCATCCTGAAGAGCAGGGAGCAGTACTAACCTCCCTCTTTGCTTTCTGACAGCATGGGAGAGGATGAACTTGTTTATATTCCCCAAGATTCCCTGCTCCTCCCTTGGTCACTCAGTGCTTGTAAAGAAGTGGAACAATACTAGCTGCCAAGGCTAGGGTGTGGGTAGCAGGGGTGTCCCATTACCCTCAGAGAGGAGCATGTTTTAGCTCAGGTTCTTACTTGTTTGGCTTCAGAAAATTGTGGAAATTATTCAGGCAGACTAACAGTCTTGAATTCCAGAATCTGCAGAATGTAAGACTGCAAAATAAGGGGACAGGTCATAGCATCTTGTTAGCACTGGTACTGTTCTCCCATCCTAAATCAGCTTTTTGCCCTCCCCAGCAGCAGTGGGAGATACTGCATGGCTGTAGCAGGGGATCCCAGTGCCAGGGACTGGTGTGACAGGATCCAGCCCCTTGTCAGGGACCTGGGCTGTCTGCAGTGCCTGGGCTGGGCTCCTGCAGCTCTGCAGTTGCTCAAGAGCAGCCAGCAGTACAGTGAAACAGATCTCTCAGCACTGTCCCAGCACTGAGCAGTTCCCTTCCCTCTCACTGACCACATTTCCCAAAAGGAGCCCTGTGCCACCTGTGCAGGTGTGCAGAGAGACAAACAGGGGTTTGGTTTTGCACCACTGCCATAATCCCCCCCTGCACAGTCCTGGGGCAGTCCTTGCCTGCTCTGTGCAGTCCTCAGTGCATGAAGAAGTGCTGTTAAATTGGACAGTATGGGGCATGCCCAAAGTGCTGGCAGCACCGTTTGTCAGGGAAAAAACCTGGGACTTAAGCTTGGGATCAAATGAGACAGAGGAGGAAAGACCCAATTCCAAGAATGAGATCCTGGTTTAGTCTTTTAGTTTAGAGCTGAAGCTGCTTCAACATGAATGTTCTTTGTGCTGAGCAATTAGTGCTGCACTTTTCTCACTCGCCCATTCCTTTCTCCACTGCCTGTTTTGATTTGTTCATTTGAATCACCTTCAGGGGGTTTTAATATCTTTTCATACTGAGGAGTCTGAGACTGACTGGGGACAGACTTCTCTCCAGGCTGGACTGTGTGAGGAATACCCAGCCGAATTCTTTCATGCTTAGAGCCCTTACACATCTGCTCTCTCAGGACTGCAGATTTCAGCCTTGAGATCAGTCAGGGTCAGGAATGCAGAAAAAGGAGGCAACAGCCTTATAGTATCAGCAATTAGTTGCTGTGTCCCAAGTCAAACTCTTGGTCCCTGAAGTGGTTCTCATCTCAGAACATCTCCTTGACACCTAGCATGTTGATATGGAAAAGCTTTAGTACTGTCCTTATCAGTTAAGGGCACAGAAAACTCCCTGACAGAGATAGGTCAGTGCTTCAGTAAGGCTTGGGAAGATAATAGGAAGCTTCTTTGGCCTCTGGGAAAATTGCTGTGCTAGAAATGGTGCTGCTTTCTTTGCTCTGTAACTGCTCCAAGTGGCCTTCATAGTGGATTTCAGTACTTAGATCATATTTTTTTCTTAACAATCCATGAATTTTGCAAGCTGGAGCTTAATTGTAGCTTGTTTACTACTGGCTGGCAGTACAATAACCTTTTTCTTTCACAGGTGACTTGTTTAAACCCAAGCTCTGTAATTTGCACTAATCATGACTCAGTTTATTTTTTGTTGTTGTTGTTACATCATTTTCATCATCATCAGGCCTCACATGTGTGCTGTTTTACAGTTAGCTGCTGTTTGGCTGCATGGTGCATGAGGCACATTGTCCTGGTAAGCGTCATTAACTCATAGAGCCTCACAGTGGGATCACTTTTTCCTAAAAAAGCAGATCCTGTGCAAGTCCTGAAGCTTATAATTATTATCTCTGTCTTCCCCTGCTTTCACCCCACTATATGTGCTCTACCAGTCACTCTCTACATGTGCAGTTGTAGAAAATGTATGTAATTATCTTTAAATATTCTGCAAAGTTTAATTCAGAGACTCAGGATATGGAACACAGAAACTTAAGGATCATATCTTCTTCCTTTTAAATCTTCCCAGCACTTCATTGGCTCTGTTCTCTTTATTCCATCTCCCATAAAAATAAATTATATTCTTTAATCACACAGGCCACGTTGACACTATGGCAACAATTGCTATGGAGATGTGGTGCTGATGACACAGCCCAGCTAGCCATGAAATGTCTCTCTCTTTCCTTGCTCCTCCTTCCCTCCCACTCCTCCAAGCTGTAATGTTAACTTGTGTTACAGTGAAGGTAGATGCAGGACTAGTTTCTGTCATCCTCATTAGGGTTATTAGTTAAACTGCTAATGACAATGGTCTACTTACAGCTAGGTTGAGTGGGTTTAATTGAGCATTTTTAATTTGCTGATGATTCTCTGGTGAGAGGAAGAGGAAACCTCCCACAGGAATGTCTTGCTTCTTGACAGAGCAGCAATACTCATTATTCAAGACAGTGCCCCAGGGGCTGAGGGGCACAGGCCTCTCAGAGAAGGGCCCCTGTTGGAAATAAACTATAAAACACCCTCAAAACTCATCCTTGAGCCTACCCTGCCCTGCAGACAAAGCTAAGACTTACATTCTCTCCTGTCCAAACTAAATTACAGTCTACCCTTCAACTGGGTGAAGCTGATTCCAGGATTCCTTCCCTCTTAACTCCACCAAGAGAAATGGCAAAGCAAGCAAACATTATGCTGCCAGTGAGAGGCATTGGAAAGTAATTTAAATGGGACCTTCCACTTAACAGAAGAGCCTCAGAAGGGTCTTGCACTGCCTCGAGCTGGTGCTTGCAGTCAGCTTGAGCTGCCCAGTTGAGTGAATGTCTCTGCTGCCAACGGTAACTGTAGAACAATGGGAAGAACAATTCTCTGCTTATCAGGCTCTGAATGTGGAAAAATAAGCTCAAAGAATAACAGTGTTCATTCTGGTGCTGAGTACGAAGGCACAGCTAAAGTGCAGCTAGAGTGAACATTACTGATTTTTGTTGGTTTTGGATTGCTTTTGGCAGTCCTCAGAACTGTACACTGTTGTGTGCTGGGCTTTAGATCAAATGAAGTTCTTTGTTCCCACTACACAAATGCAGACAGTGCCTTTTTCAATGGGCATTTGTCATTGCTAAATTAAATATGTATATGTGGTACTTTTCCAGGATTTAGAAAAACACTCTCCATATTGATCCATAAAGTGTTGCAGGGCTTCACTGTTTTGCAAGGATACAAACAAGTCACAGTTGATGAATCCTGTAGCTTGCAAAACTGTGAAAGGATTGTTTTAGAGAATAAATTTGGTTCATCCCACTGCTGAGAGTGTGTGTGTGTGTCTGCATAAAGCATGTTTTGTCATCAGATTAAACCTTATTAACACTTAGCAGCATTTTCTTTTGTGTGTGTGTGCCCATTAGAAAAACTTGTATTTTTACTTTGTTTTTTTGTCATTAATCCATAAAACCATTAACCTGCCTTTTTCTTTCATTTTCAGTTCGGGTTTCCTGTAGAACCTTTCCCTTGGCCCCAGAGGCGAATGCCCCACCCTCGGCTGTGCCTGTTTGCTCACCTTTCCCACTGCCCCTCCCGCGCTCCCCAAGGGCTCACACAGAGCTGGGCTGTTCTGTGGGGGACCCTGCTGGGCTCCTGGGCTGTTCTGTGGGGGACCCTGCTGGCCAGAGGGCTCTGCCAGCTCCCTCCTGCCCCTGGGCAGCAGCAGATGTCCCCTGTCCCATTGCTCAGCTTTTCCCTGCTCCTGCTGTCAGAGCTGCTCGGGGGTGCATTCAGCTCCTGCTGGGGTGGGATGTGCTCTCTCCAGACACCGGCTGCCCTCTCCCCATGGTAATTTGCTGTTCCTAAGCCCTCATTACCCCCTCTGCTGCCATGTGTGACTCAAATAACTTGCAAGAACTTTTTGTAAAACTTGACATCCTCACAGGCGTGGGCCTGAGTCCAAGCCTCTAGTTCCCAGGCTTGTGGAAATCTCAAATTTGGATCCATGGTTTGCAACTAAGTGTTCTCTGAATGCTGCAGGGGTCATGAAGGATCTTTTGCCTGGTCTCCCTCTCAGTGTGCTGACCTGGATGCACATCCTGGATCCAATCTCAGGGAAAGCTGGTCACCTTGCTGTACATATCAGTGTTTCTGAAGAAAGACCATGCTGTTTCATTGACTTTCTTCTCAGTGATTCCAACAATTTCTGGTTTTAATGCAAAAAAATACTTTTATATTTTTTTTTATCTGACATCTCTTTAGAACTGTACAGATGTTGACAGGTTTCTTATATTTTCTATTCAGCAAAAGCCTTGTTTTTATTGCAAGATCTGCACTAAAAAGGAGGGGGTTTTGCTCACTGGGCCAGGAGCTCACTCTGGCCAAGTGCAACTGTGGTTTGCCTGCAAGTGTCTGCTCTCTGTATTTCTGGCTGAGTTTTGTTTTTAAATAAAGAGTTCATCGGACAGTGAATTCTGGTTAACATTTACTTCTTTTGTTTTTTGTTTTTTTTGCCCTTCTTTTTCAGTAACCCATGGCTCTGTACTGAGTAATTACCCCTGAATACAAGGCCTGGAATGGACCTTCATTTACTTGTTAAATCGGAGGGTCTAATAAAACATGACAGCATTTCAGCTGTGACCTTTCCAGGGTGTTATCCTTGCTCTCTCCTATGTCCTCGTTGTGATTCTGTCTTTACTATGTACTGGTGGTTATTGCTTTTATTAAACAATGTAAAATTAGTAACAACAAGGTTCTGGATGCTACAACTTTAAATCCTGCCATTTTTCCCCCCTTGCAATTAATGGATTCCCCTTTTTCCTGGTCTCGTTCCACCCAGCTAAATAAGGGATATGGAAATAAGTTCTGTGAGTTATTTTTGCTGGCAAAATAACAGCGCAGTTTAAATATATTTATTGATGACATTAAAATGACAACACCATCTTAGTTTAATTATCACATAGTTCAGAGATAAACCACTCATTTCTCATTCTATTTGTTGTCATTTTCATGACATCATCTGTCTTTTTTAATTTGCTTTTTTTTTTTTCTTTTGCTAATTCATGCTATCAGAGAACTAGCATGTAAATCCTGGTTCCCATTTCAGACTTGTTTGTCCTTCAGGGCTTTTGTGTGCTGAACCCAGCTGTGCTGCCCCTGCAGAAAGATCAGATGAGTGCTGCCCCAGCCAGCCTCCACAACCCCCCAGATCCTTCTGAAGATGAGCACACTCAGGCCTGGCCCTGGTGGTGATGCTGCTCAGTGCCAGCTGCTGCTGAGGTTTTACCTGCTGGGGTTTTACTGGGCAGAGCTCTGTGGTGCCAGGGCTCAGGAGCAGTCTCAGCTCAGGCTCAGCCTGGTCCTGCTCACAGCCCCAGGTCAAACCATGGCTCCCCCTTCCCAGCAGTCAGGGCAGCCCCAACTCTTGGTTGCAATTATTTTCTCAGGTATTCTGTTTCACCACAAATACAATTTCATTTCCCATAGAACTCTTTGATTGCTTTGTGTTTCATTTGGGATTCTTTTTAGCAAGTTGAAATTATTTGAATGTTTTCTTCTTCCTCTGCTTTTGAATGTTTCCCTGCTCTCAAAACCAGTCAATATTAATCTGTCAATGATTTCTAATTATCTGCTAAAGGATAAATGAATGTGACATTTTTTTACCATACTGCAGGTCACTGTTCTTCCTGACCATTTGCTTTATTAGAATGTTATTTAAAGTTATGTGAAATCTTTTTAAAGACTTTAAAGAAAGAAAGGTTTTTACTTGTGTGATTTTGCTGAAGTACTTGAGATAGCACATGGAGGTTCCATCTCTCCTCTGTCAGCTGTTTCCATGTTGCATCTCTTTTTCTTGCTTTTTGAATGTCTTTCCCTTTTTTGCTAATCTTCTGTTTTTTCTCTTTTTTCCCCTTTTCTCTCTCTGTAGCTTTTTTTAATCTGTCTTCGCCAGCTGCACTGTGTCTGAGGGAGAAGACTGCCACTTCTAGAAGAGTCTAAGGGTCTTATGTCTGGGGAGGGGGGAACAAATCTTCAGTGTTAGTGTCTTGGAAAGAAGCTCTTTTACTGACTTGCATGATACTTAAAATTGAAGTGTCTTGTAATTTGTGTGACAAGACAGGGCGATGGGGGAACCGATGACCTGGAATTTTGAAGAGCTACAGAAATGTGATGTTGGGACTAATGATGTAGCGAATACATTTTCAAACGTTGTTATGGGCATATGTTTTTTCTAATGTTGTCTTTAATAATATAAATGTCACGGGCTTCCCTGAGGTGTGAAGCCTAAGGAATATTTTCAATATGCTGGTGGTTTGATTGGTTTTGGAAACCTTGCATTCAGAGTCAAAGCAAATACAAACATGGTGCAACTTGCTCTGTTGGCAGCCACGAAATATTTAATTTTATCTAAGAAATAAAGTAAGAACTGTGTGTTCTCACTGGTGTCCTGCTGTGTCTCACCATCCTATTAACAGAGCCCCATTGGCTGGTGGATGTGAGTCAAGTGGTGCTTTCTCCTTCCTTACCCCACCTGCTCTTGTTTAAAGTTAGCGGCAGCCGGCGGGGCGGGCTGAGCTCCGTGCCCGCCCTGAGCCCGGGCCCCGCCGCTCCCCGAGCCCCGGCCCGGCCGCCTTTGCTCTGCACGCACGGAGAGCACCGGCACCGGCACCGCGCTCGGGACCGCACGGCAACGCCGAGGAGCCTGCACTGTTCCGCTGTCACCTTTCTAACTTTCATGTACATTTGAAATAAAAAACACAAAAGCCAGCGCTGCTGCTGTGGTGTGTGTGTGTGTGTTTGTGTGTGTGTGTTTTTGATTGTGCACTGCAGTGGGGAGTGGTCTCTCTGCCCTGGAGTGTTGCCAGTCTCAGAAGTGATGTGATTTTAGCTGGGACAGGTGTGTCCCAAGGGCAGTTGTACACCTCCATTTCACCCTATTTTAGCTTTTCCTCTCATTTTCGGTGCATTTCACTTACTTGGCCCTTTGGTATTCAGTTTAAAATTTGGGCTTTTGCTTGGCTTCCATGTAAGTGCATTGCAGGGTTGCAACAGATGAGGCAGCAAACGGGCTGAATGGGGAATGGGGGCTGAGTTTTGGGGAGCAGTTGTACAATCTGAGATAATGCAGTTACACACATCCACGTGACCTGCCCTCTTCCTCCTCCTCTCTTCAGCTGCTCTGAGCAGCAGCACTTTAACAACTCATCCGTTTGTGTCTCTGGCTGCTCTGGGGTGTGCAGCACCCGCTGGGCAGGGCTGCACTGCTGAGGGTGTGGGGACAGGCCCGAGCAGGGGCTGCTGAGTGTGCAGGGACTGCAGGGGGAGGAACAGAGGAAAGGATGGGTATGGGTGTGTGTGTGTGTGGGTGTGCGCGAGTGTGAGTAGTGTGCAAGGGTGTGAGCAGCTGTGCGTGGGTATGAGTGTGCATGTGTGTTTCTGTGTGTGTGTCTGTCTGTCTGTGTGCGTGTGCGCCGCTCGCTGGGCCCGGCGCTCTGCACAGCCGCGGCGGTCACGGAGAGGCTGGAGCCCGGTGGAGATGGCGGATCCCGGCCGCGGGCAACGCAGCGCCGCCCCTGGGGCAGCCGCGGCTGTTCGGCAAGACCTGGGGCAGATGGGGCAGATGCCCGGGGCGGGCGGCACCGGGGGAACCGGGCGGACACCGTAGGGTCCGTGAGGCCCCGCTCCCGGCAGCGGCCGCCAGGGGGCGCTGAGGCCGCCGCGCTGGCCCCGCCATGGCGGCTCTTTCTCGCGGCGTCTCGCGCGATCGTGACGCGCGGCCATGTGACTCGGCGCCGGCCGGGCCGCGCCGTTCGGCCCCGCGCGAGTGACGGGAGCGGAACCGGGAGCGGAACCGGGACGGCACCTGCGGGGCGGGGCCGCCACCGAGCGGGGCCGGGCCGGGGCAGGTGACGGCGGAGCGGAGGCTGGGCCGGGCCGGCGCTTCCCGGCGGCCCGCAGCGAGCCGCGGCCTGGTCCGCACGTGGGGCCTGGTCCCGCCGTTCGCGCCCGGGCCCGGCGGGTGCGCGCCCCTGGCGGGGTTGGGCCCCGCGGCCTTTGCCCGCCATGCCGCCCCCGGCAGAGCCGCAGCCGGAGGCGGAGGCCGAGCCGGCGCTGGAGCAGTGGCGGCAGTACAACGAGACCGACCGGCAATGGGCGCTGCGCCGCCGCTTCATCCTCCGCCACCTCCCCGCGTACCCCGGCGGCGCCATCGACCAGCTGCTGGCGCTCTCCGTGCTCTGGACCAACCACGTCTTCATGGGCTGCAGGTAAGCGCGGGCTCCCACCGGGCTCGGGCGGGCTCTCGGTGCCCGCAGGACACCGGGGCTCGGGGCGCTCGGCAGGACGGGCCGTGCCGCGGCCAGGAGCGGGTGAAGCGGAGCGGGACCGGAGCCCCCGCCGGGAGAACGGGCTCGGGCTCTCGTGGGGGCCAAACCTCGGCCCCAGATGCGCTTTAGAAAGGAGCCGCAGAACAGCTGGGGTGGAAGGGGTAGAGGCAAGAGAGCTTCTGTCCCTGGCCGGTTTTGTTCGCTCGAGTGTGCCGGTGTGTGTTCGTGGAGGGCAGCAAGCCGCTGGAAGAGTTGATGGTGCTTTGCAAGTAGTTCTTGATGTCCCGCCCCCAGGACTCGCTGAGCTTGCGGTGCTGTGTCATTTAAATGAACAGAGAGCGTCCCTGGGAGCACAAAGCCGCCTGTGCAGTCCCCTGAAGGCTCAGCTTTTCGTGGGGAAGCGAAGGGGAATCCTTTCATCCAGCTGTCCCGGCCGTAGGCACGCTGTGCAGATCTGCACAAACGTCACCCACGTTCACAGACGCCTTTAATGATGAGATTGTTTTGTTTTCAGCTGGACGGAAGCAGCTGCTTAACCACCAACTTCTGCAAACTGTGGCACAGAGATGGACTTTTAATAATGTTCCATCCCGCAGCCTTGTGGGGGAATACTTTGTGTCATCTCTACGGAGCAAAATCAGTGTCTTTAAATACACATCTGCCTGTTTCCTTTTTTTTTTTTTTCCCGGGGTCAAGTACTAAACTGTTCTGCCCTGCAAGCACCAAAATTTAACATAGATTTTAAACAGTTTCAAATTCCAAAGCTTGAGCAATATGTTAGAATTGAATATATACATATATTCTTCATATACAGTTACATACAGTGGTCCATCTTAATGTGTTTGTGTGCTGTCTTAATGGGGACCTTCTCTGTGCCAGGGCTTTTGGGAATGGTGCAATAATCACCTACAGGCTGCTGCTAATAGAAGTGAAAAACTCTGTGGGAAGGTTTCAAATCCCAAAAACCGCTGCAGTTTAAGCCTGTCAGTGCACATACTTTGTGTGATGAACTTCACCTGCAGCTCTCAGGGGAGATGAGATTTGGGCAGGATGCAGTCCGGAGCCATTACCAGTGAAGATGTTTCCCCAGAGCTGGTGTGCCTGGCTGGAGCACTGCGGGGAACATTCTGTACTGTTAAAACAATTCTAGCTTTACTTCCAGTTGCCTGGGGCAGGAAGGGACCTGCAGCATTCCCTGGAACTGCCTTTGGTGTTTGGGAAGAGATGATGTTGATTTATCGAGTAAATAGCTTCAAAGTTTGAGAGATTTTTGTTGTTTTCCCTTAGGTTTGTTGGCTGGTGTTTGGTTTTGTTTTGTTTTCCTGATGCCGGTTTCTTGCCAGCTGTTTGTCAGGGCAGCTCAGCTGGTTAGAGCAGGGTGCTGATAATGACAGTGATGTGGGTTCAGTCCCTGTGTGGGTCATTCACTTGGACTCGATAATCCTTGTGGGACCCTTCCAACTCAGACTGGGGCTCTGGGAAGAACAGATCAGGGGCTTTGCTATGAAATCTGACTGAGTGCTCTGCTGGGAGAGGGTGTGGAGAGCATCCACAAGGCTCAGAACACATGGTCCGTGAGGAAGGGGTTAAATAAAAGGCTTCATTAGTTTAGGTTTAGATGAGAGAAGGTGTTCCTGTTCCCAGATATGTTAAAGGTGGCTGAGAATGGGGGCAGTGGTGCAGGAAAGCATTGTGCTCCAGAGTTACGGGATCAGGACAAGGGGTGGTCTGTGAAAGTCACAGCAGGGAGACTCCAGTTACTGGAGACACTGGGTTCCTCTGGCCAGATGAGACAAAACGTGTTGAGACTGACTGATCTCCTCCCCACCCCCAGCTGAAATATGAGCCCCAAAAGTCTCCATCCTTTGTGAATAATGACAGGTGTCAAATCTGACACTGCTCTTGCACCCTGCTGGAAATGGACACTGCCCATCACAGGTAATGTCACCTTGTCCCTGTAAGTCAGGGGGAGAAACAGATTCGCACTGCTCTCCCCTTTGGCTGTGAGAGGACAGGGCTATGTCCTGGTTTGAGGAAGGCAGGAACCTCCCTTGGAATGGAAAATACAACCCCTGTCCTTCTGAACTATTATAACTTTGAAATTGCAGGGCTTTCAGGCAAAGGTATGGGGAAAGGAGCATTCTTTACTAGAATGTGTGTGCACACCCCAGAATGTGTGTGTACATACTGAATGTGTGTGCACAGCCCTGAATGTCTCTGTACATTCCAGAATGTGTGTGTCCATCCCGAATGTGTGTGCACAGCCCAGAATGTGTGTGTCCATCCCCAGACTGTCTCTGCGCACCCCAGACTGCCTCTGTCCATGCCCACTGTCCGCACTGTCCCTCTGTCCCGCTGCCGCAGCCGAGCCCGCCCCAGCCGCGCTGCCCTCGGTGCAGTTCCGGGCCCGGCCGGCAGGGGCGCTGCTGGCTCCCGGCCGGCGGGGGGCAAGGAGAGGAAACTGTGCAGCCCCAGCGGGAGCTTCGGGGTTGGGTGACGCGGAGTGCAGGGTTAAAGTGTAGCAAAAAAGCCCCGGGCAGCAGAGAAAACACCAGCACTGGGCTGTCCTCCTCCCGTGCCAACAGCGAGAGAAGGAGAGCAGCAGAGCCCAGCCCCTCACCCCTGGCCAGAATCTCATGGTGTCTTTGCCCTTCCAAAGAGAAAAACCCAGATAAGAGAGTAGCAATCTGCACACTTCCCCCACATTGGCCATTTCTTTAGTCTCTCTTCAGTACTGGTCATTATTTCTCTTAGTAACAGATGGGACAAAATTCCATGAGAGAAAGAAACAAAAGGAAAAATCCTAACCCCCAGCAGGGCATCACCACTATCTCATCTCCCTTTGATCCCTCCTGGAATTTTCTTCCCATTCCCGGTTCCATTGCCTCCACTGAGGGCTGAGCTGTGCTAGTGGGCAGGGACTGCAGTGTTCTGTGCTCAAGAGTTCTCCCAGGAGTTTATATGGATCTAATTTCTGCCTGGTCCTTTAAATCAGGAGCAGAACAAACCTTTCTTGAGTGGAGCTTGAGTAGATTTCCAGAGTCCTTGGAAGAGCAGTGTTTAGAAGCTGGTGCAAATAAATCACTGCAGCCCTGGCTGTTGGGACAGCTGTGGGCTCCTGTCTGTGGGCAGTGCCCAGAGATGCTTTCTGGCTTTGGAAGGTGAGCATGCCGTGGAACAGGTGCAGCACTGCTCTTCCTCCTCTCTGAACCATGATGTGAAGCTGTCAGAGGCTGGTGTCAGGCTGTGTTTGTGGGCTCTCCTTGGAGAGACAGGTTTGGGTTTCTTTCCTGTTCAGCCTCACCATGCAAATGGCTTGAAATGATGTGGCAGATCCCCAGAGCAGTGGAACACTGAGCTGGTGGGGGATGCAAGGCCTAGAGGGATGGGACAGGGCTGTGCCATGCATGTCCTGCTTGTGTGGAGCTGTGGGTGCTGCAGCAGGGTCAGGGTTTGCTCAGAGCCTCTCACAGCCACCTCACCTCTCTCGTGGTTCAGGAACCTAAAACATTTCAGTTACAGCACCCAGCCAGAGTTTAGTTTGGCTTTTTAAAGAGTGGTCAATGAAGGCTGAGCAGTGCCTGTGTCACCTGACATGGCAGTCGTGGTGTTGGTGACGTGCAGGCTCTGCCTGCTGCCCCACACAGGACTCCAGTGCCACTCTGAGCTCCTGTGCTTGGTTCACTGAAGCTGCTGCTCCTCCCTCACACCCCAGGGTTCAGTAGTGCCCCTGGCAGCTCTGCCAAATTCTATATTTTGTCAGATAATGTATTACATTTCAGTTTAGAACACTGTCAGTGTGGTGGCTGCATGGCTTAATGAGGAGTGGGTTTGTGCAGAGCTGCTGTGTGGCTGTGTGTCCGTGGCAGGGGGACAGTGGTCAGTGCTGTGCTCTGCTCCTGCAGGAGCAGAGGAGCATCTCCCCTGCACAGCTGCTGTGCCTCAGGCAGCTTTAGTTCTTGTTGTACACAATAAAAGCTTGTGTGTGCCTGTGTGCTGCCCCTGGGGCTGGCTCTGAGGTCCTTCCTGCCCTTGGCCCCTCACAGGTACGGAGTGCAGGTCATGGAGAAGGTTCTCAAGATGGCTGAAGGCATCGACATCGGGGAGACGAGGTGCTACGAGCTGGTGCCCAGCAAGAAGCTGAAGAGATACCGCTCTCCATCGGACAGTGAGTACACCTGCGGTGCCACTGACCCTTCCCTGTGCCTGTCCCTGTCCCTGTCTGGGGGCAGCTCTGGGAGCAGGGGGACACCAGTGTGCCACAGGGCCGCCTGTGGGACAGCCAACACAGCAAACTGGAGGGAAGTGCCTGTGGGGGCTCTGCTGGACTGCAGAGCAGCTCCCCCTCCTCTGCCATGTGCATGATTCACACACAGTTCTGTCTTTGCCTAGGAAAATACCATTTTTCATTTCAATTATCAGGACTGGTGTCTGGAATCAAATACCTGTGTGGCTTTGTGTGCTGTGGTGAGGTGTGATGTTCTGACCCCAGGAAGGGTTGTACATGTACATAGTGATGTTCAGCTCATTGCTTTTGAGTTACAGCCTGCTTGGAGCTTTGAGGGAATGAGGAGTAGGCACAATGTGTGGTTTTGGGGGTTTTTTCCCCCTGCTGGGCCTGGAAGAGTGCTGTATGTCAGCCCAGTCCGTGGTTTCAGGTATCAGTGTTGCAGCTGTAGCCTTTCCAGTGCAGGACATGCAGCAGGCAGGGAGTGCTGGCAGTCGGTGGCTCTGTCTGCTGGCTGCTCCACGGCACCTTCAGAGCTCTGGAGAGGGCGGGATCTGTGCAGGCCCCCGTGTCAGTCAGCACTGCCTGTGGGAGGCACAAATGGTCAGGCAGCACAGGACTCCTCTGGGCTTGGGTAGAATTTCTAGCTCTGCCAAAGTTGCTTCCCTTACTTTGCCAGCCAGGAGTCTTTCTGTGCTTCCATGGGCCAGCTGCAAAGCTGAGGAGATGCTGTTCTGTGTTTTGTCTGTCACAGGCAGCAGCCCTGAGGGTTCTCCAGGGCTTGTTGCACAGACGGCACAATGAGCTGTTCTGCTGGCAAGAGCCTTTAGGTGCTGCTGCAGTGCAGCCATCAAAAACAGACAGGGAAGAAATGCAAACCTTGCCATAATTCATCAAAACTGATGGGCAAAGGGTTTAATGTGTAAGAGCTTTGTCACCTGATTTCAGCAGGAAGGGAGGAAGGGCTGTTTGTGCTGTGTGCAGGTGTTGTTTTCACCTGTGCTGTGGTGGTTGATGTCTAGACAGCCTGACCTACAGCCAGGCCAGCACATTGGCACTGGATTAGGCAGCACTTCCCAGCACTGAGCTGGCCTTTTGCTCCTGCGATGAAATTACACACATGGACCACGTCAGCATGTGGGTGCTGAATCTTCCACAGGAGAAGCCTTGTGTAACCATCTCTTAGATGTAGCATATTTGCTTGTCAGCTATTTGATTCTCCCCTTCTGCAGTAGCTGTGCACACCAGGATAGTCTGTCTCATTTGCATTTCTTCTGGTGCAGAAACAAGAGGTCAGTCAGTAATGGGGCCCTCAGTCACTGCAGCTGTCCCTTGAGGCTCAGGCAGATTTCTTCATGTTTGCTGCCCTTTAGCCCAAAGCAATTACACTGAGAGAAAATGTGCTCCTATTAAGTCAGTAACAGCCCCGTGTGTTTTGGAAAGGAGGGTTTGGTACCACTGTGTTCCACCTCAGATGAGGAGACAGGATGATAAAGTAGTTTATCTGACATCATCCTGCAACCCTGCAGCAGAGTCAGAGCTCAGGTTCTAGTCCTGCTGTGGTGTTCTGTTTTGTTTACCATAGTTTTACTTATTTTAGTAGATTTGAAGGGATTCACTTCAGAAATGACCAGATGGGTCAGTGGGCAATGCTGGAAGGCAGTCTCACCTGACCAAATATGTAGAGATTTTTGTGTGGTAGCTGTGAAAGTGGAAATACCACTGTAGTGACCTGCACAAGAATGACTGGTTATCTTTGATGAATTGTGAATGTGTTTTGGAAGGAAACCTTTTGGGTTTTGGCTATGGAATGCAAGTCCTGTGTTCAGAGCCTGCAGGTTCCTCTTGCAGATCCCTTTCTGAAAACAGTCTCCCTGTCATAGCACATATTGGTAACTGTGTAATATTCTTCCATCTCATAGGTCCAGAGCCAGAAGCGACTCCTGAGCCACCCAAAAAGGTGGCGCCCAAGTTCCGAGTGCGACCCCGCTTTGAGCCCATACATTTTGTCACCAGCGCTGAGAAGGATGGCAAGAAGGACAATTCTCTGGATCACCAAAGGCAGGAGGTGAACCAGGAGGCAAATACAAACAGCATGGCACAGCCAGCTGAAAACTGTACAAATTCTTTAGTGAATGCACGAGAGGCGAATCCCCAGCTCTCCAGCTCAGCTGGGCTTGGCTTTACAGGCCCAGCAGCAGCAGCAGCCAAGAAGGCTGTGAATAGTGTGGACTCTACCACAAGCAACGCCGTGCAGGTTTCTGTTTCCCCTTCAACTGCCCCACCTGCATCAGAGACTTTCCCTCCATCAGCAATAATGCTGAAGCAGAGCTTTATGGAGAAACTGTCAGCAGCTGTCTGGAAAAACCTTACTAATCCAGATGCAAACACTGGGACAGATAAAATTAACTTCACGTATCTTTTGACGCGTTCAATTCAGGCATGCAAGACAAACCCTGAATATATTTATGTTCCTCTGAAAGAGATTGCCCCTGCTGACCTGCCCAAGAGCAAGAAGCTCCTGACAGACGGCTTCGCCTGCGAGGTGCGGTGTCAGAACGTGTACCTGGCCACCGGCTACGCGGGCAGCAAGAACGGCTCCCGGGACCGAGCCGCGGAGCAGGCGGTGAAGCTGCTGAAGAAATCCGTGGAAGTTCGAGTCGTGCAGCGCAAGTTCAAGCACACCTACCACGAGGACCTGGTGGTGTGTGAGGCAGGTGTGTGTCGCCCAGATTTCCCTCCTGCTCTGAAACCTCACGAGGAGTTCGTAGTTGCCAACAGGGACTGTGTCCCCATGCAGCCCGGTACTGAATCCATGAAGGGTTCCGCACATGCCAACAAAGATTGGACTAGTTTTGTCCTCACAGAGAATGCCAGCGATGCAATAGGAATACTTAACAATTCTGCCTCATATAACAAAATGTCTGTTGAATATAAGTATGAATTAATGCCCAACCGCTCGTGGCGTTGTCAGGTGTATCTCCAAGATCACTGCCTGGCCGAGGGATTTGGCACAAAAAAGACCAGCAAGCACGCGGCGGCTGAGGAGGCGCTGAAAATCCTGCAGAAGATGCAGTCAAATATAGCATCCCTCAAAGTGACCCAGGTGCAGAAAGTGGGCTGCTCATCACGGGGCTCTGGGAGGAAGAAGGACCTGAAGGACCTGGTGATCTACGAGAACTCCCCTAACCCGGTGTGCACCCTCAACGACACCGCCCAGTTCAACAAGATGACGGTGGAGTACGTCTTTGAGAGGATGACAGGCATGCGATGGAAGTGCAAGGTGATGCTTGAAGATGAATTCATTGCAGAAGCAGTTGGAGTGAAGAAATCTGTCAAGCATGAGGCAGCAGAGGAAGCCGTGAAAATCCTCAAAAAGACTCAGCCAACTGTTGTTAATAACCTGAAGAAAGGCGCTGTTGAAGACGTCATCTCCAGAAATGAGATTCGAGGTCGATCAGCAGAAGAGGCTTTCAAACAGAAGATCAAAGAAGACAACATTGGGAACCAAATTTTAAGAAAGATGGGCTGGACGGGCGGTGGCCTAGGGAAGGATGGTGAAGGGATTAGGGAGCCTATTTCAGTAAAGGAGCAGTTCAAAAGGGAAGGACTTGGGCTTGATGTGGAAAGGGTGAACAGAATCGCTAAGAGAGATATTGAAGAGATCATTCGAAACTATGCACGTTCTGACAGTCACATTGACTTGACTTTCTCTAGAGAACTGACCATGGATGAGCGGAAGCAGATACATCAAATTGCCCAAAAATACGGTCTTAAAAGTAAATCCCATGGGCAGGGACACAACAGATACTTGGTGGTGAGCAGGAAGCGGCGCAAGGAAGATCTGTTAGACCAGCTGAAGCAGGAGGGCCAGGTTGGGCATTACGAGCTTATCATGCCCCAAGCAAACTGAGGTGAGGTGTCCCCTTTGAACAGAGACTGAGTTTCCTGGACACTCGACTAAAGAAAGAGATGCTGCATTTTTCTTGTGGGTAATAAAATAATGACATTAAAGTCTTTTACTTTGGCAATATAATTTCTAAAATGTTGTTAGGTGTTTAGAACCGACCGAATTCTGTTCGAGCGCATTAGCACAACCCAAAAGCAGTAGTGCTGTTCCTGTATGTGTCTTTGATATTACTTGTTCCTTCACATTTTACTAGTTTTGTAATAGCAAACACATGTCCAATGAGAAGGAATTTGACATAATTTAAAATTATAGGTCCCTTGCTTTTCTTGAGCAAGGAAGGAGAAAAAAAAAACCTTTTAAAAAAAATTAAAAAGCAAAGGAAATGCAGTCTGGGGGCATAAACTTGTATGTAAAATTGGTATTAATTACAACAAAAATAAAGTTTTATTTCTGGAAAAAAAAAGGTTTTGTCACACTTTGTATTAAAAAAGTGTGAAAACGGATTATTATTGAGAAATACCTATATCAAGGTCTTGTCTCTGCTGTGTTTATGTACAGTATGTAAACCTTAACCAGTTCAGTGGCAGTTTTATTCATAGATTTCTACCTTGAGTCTCCCATTCTGAGAGTCACTGACGGCGCCTTCACTGCCAGCGAATGGGACTGAGAGAATTCCAGCGTTCCTACCTTGGAGAACGGTTGACATGTGCAGATACCATGGTGAAGTGTGAAATATAAAAACTGGAGGTAAATGCCGAGCCCACGCTCAAAGATGCTCATGTAGCTTGTGGGGACTGTTATATAACTTATTTTTTTACTTGGAATATCAGCTCTTTAATCCTGAACAAAACTGAATGTGTGCCTGGTTATTTCTCTGCTCCATCCCTGTACCGGTGCTTGTGTCTGGTGAGGGGATTCCCCAGGAAACTTCTGGCCTTGCTCTGACCACGTGTGAGTGTGGAAGCTCTCCAGGACTGGCTTATGTCACTGTGAGGGCAGAGCACTCCCTTCTTTATGGGAGAAGCATCCCTGACCTCCATCTGCACTGCCTGCTGGCAGGGTTACAGGGCACGGTGCTCTGTGAGCCTTGGAGGACTCTCCCTTCATGCTTAGGAAGGTTAAAGGAGAGCAGCTGGCCAGGAGTGAGGCGTGCCTAGAGATGCTGCTCATCCTGTCAGCAGTGGGGTCTGCAGGTGCTTCACTAAGCCAGCCCTAAGGCAGTGCTTCTGTCAGGTCTCCTGTTGCCGTGTCTCAGCCATCACCTGGGGTCTTCTGCTGCTTATATTTGCCTCTCCAAATCATGACACCTTCCTCTACTTTTTTTCCCACCTCTTGTTCTGTTTTTAAATGCTCTCAGGGCTGAGGTGAGGATGCCTAACCTCTGGATGTCCTGGTGGTGAGCAGTTAGAGGGATTTTCATCCCTGCAGGGTGATGAGGAAGAGGAGAGACTGCCCTGGCAGGTGAGACTCAGGAAGGAGAGAGCAAGAGTCGTCTCCTCTCTGCTTGGCTGCAGCACAGCTTCTGTCTGCTTGGTCTGCTGGGTAACAACTTGCTGCTGCTGTGAAAAAATAATATAGCAGTAAATTCTGAAAGTAGGTTGTTTTTTTTTTTCCCCTGTTGTTTGAGGTTGGTTTTTGTGCATTTCTTCTCCCTGTGTCTGAATTCTGCTCTCATCAACACTGGACTGTAGCAGATGGTGCTGTAGGAGTGGAAGAAGCCTGGTACTTTCTAGGGAAAGATGAAGCTCCTCCTCCCTAGCTTGGGTCTGCACCAGGTGCTTGGAGTTTGGTGCTGCCAAGGAAGGCAGCGAGAGTTCCACTGCTGTTCATGATGCAAAATGCCTCTTTTGGGAGAGCTGGGGCCTTGCTGCAGTCAGGGTAGCTCAGCAGGGGCAGCTGCCCAGGCTGTTCGTGTCCTGTCGGGGCTGTGAGCCCTGTGCCACACACGGGGCTGTGCAGGACCTGCTGGGGGCGCTGCAGTCGCTGTTCCCGGGGCTGCACAGCCTCAGCCTCGGGGAGAGGCACCACGGGGCCAGGGTGGAGCCTGTGGATCAAGGCCTTGCCTGAGCAAGCCTGAAGGGGGATTGGTTTTCTTTGGCTGCTCTGTGCCACTCACTTCTGGCTGCAGAAAAGAGTCCACTCTGTTGTTTTGGGCTTTTTTTTAACTAGTGAAACAAAGAATGGTGGGAATGCTGCAAGGGCCTCTGTGGCCTTAGAGGGACTTGGTTCCTTGAGAAGGGGTTGTGGCATTACAGCTGTTCCAGGTAAGGCACAAGGCTGTTCCAGGGTACAAACTCACCAATCTCCATTATTTTTTTTGAAAGAGCCCAGCTAATTGTACAGCTCTTGTTTTCTGTCACTCATCATAAATGCTGTTCTCCACCTGCTAAGACAGGAGGAAGGGAAATGCAATTCCTGTAATAACTGAGCCAGCCCTGTCTCCCCCTCCCCGCCCCTCCCCTGCACTACCCCAGGCACGCCTCTGCCCACAGGAGGAAATAGCACAGTGCTGCAGCTTCCCCCCACACCAGCTGCTGGCAGCCCAGTTAAATAAGCACAGTTATACACTTCTTGCCTATTTATACAATAAGCACTAAGGTTACACTTTATTTACAACTTTTGAAAAATGTACAGTTTCTTACATGGGTTACTTGTGCAAAGTTATACTTTTCAACTAACAGACCAATGTGCACACAAAAGACACTGGAACAGTGGACAACACAATTGCAAGTTCCATCCCACACTGCTGCTTAAGGTTCTGTATCCAAAGGTACAAACTTGCCTTACAAAAAAAGTGACTGGACTTACAAATGTTTTTTTCAGAATTGAAAAAATACTTCCATAAAACTGAAGGGAACGAACTCAAGCATGCAGCAGTAGCTCACACAAACCACGCCGTCATCTACGAAGAGCAGAAACTGCAGAGACTCGAGTGCCTACCCTGGACTTAATTCAAACTTCCCACAAGACAAAGTTAGATCCCAAACAACTTATCTTTCTCAGCTAAAGATAAGGGGCAGGAGAAAGACACCGAAGGAGAGTAATTCCATCGCTGGAACAGGTCAGGTTTTACCTCTTCCTTAATGTGGAAGGCCTTTTGCTGAGTACCACAGCTCTGCCTGGTTTTGTCCAGTATGCCTTCGTGACAGGACTATAGAAACCTGCTGACAGTTTCTGTAGGCATGTCCTTTAAAATAGTAATAAAAAAAAAAAGGGCTTGTTTCTCACCCTCAGCAAAGATCCAAGTACCACAGCTGTAGTGATTTATGTAGATCTGTACATAAATCTTGCATGTGAAGTGCAGAAGTAACAAGCATTCCAGGGGCTTACTAAATCTTTGAATTGGAATCAATCAAAGTGTTGATTTTTTTAACATGAGTAAAGGAGTTGATAAACCAATACAAAAGGGAAACAAAAGATGATTTCTTCACCCAGTACTTAGAAATGCAGTGGGGTCTAAACCAATAGTAGAGGTGAGTGACCAGCCCGGACACATCAGCACTTTAGTTAATATCAGTTAAAAAATGTGTATGTATATAAACATCCCTTTTATCAAGCTACACATAAGCATCACTGTGTATAACACAATTACAATTAAAAGCTTAGTGTACACTACAGAAATGCACAATACTGCCCTAAGACTGGAGAGGGACCACAGAAAATGAATTCAGCATCAGTAACTCTTTTGCAAGTAACCCAAGTACAGAACGTTTGACTTCAAAGTGGGTGCGTTCTGATGTCCAAGGAGAAGAAGCTTCAGCAAGGGAGGGTGGCAACAGCACAACAGCTATTTTGCTTGCAAAGTAAATGCTAGGAGGAAAAAGATGACTCGGACACTTTGTTTATTTTCCTCATCAACAGAGTGTTCATTTGCATCATCCTGGGTCAACAGTCACGCCAGCTCTGTTCTACTATTGCAGAAACCCGTTTTTCATATTCCCGCTTATTCTCTTGGTATAGCTGAGCTGCCTGGCTGTTTGCTGGGCTGTTCGGGTTGGGCTCATCCAATAGGGACTGTGCAAAGAGAAAAACATCCTTAGGCACTGCCGAGTACAGCTCCCCAGCACACCCTCGGAACTGCCCACGCTGCTCAGAGCAGGGCTGTTACTCCAGGTGCATCCCTGCAGCTGGAAGGCTCTGGAGGCTCTGGCCACCAGTGTCACCCTGCACAGTGCAGGTGACTTGCTGTGACAGCCAAGCATCGCTGGGGCCCTGCAGTGACCACCTGAGTCACTGCCTGGCCAGCTTACACCTGGGAGGGATTCACACTTTGCCAATACTGTAGCTGCTATACTGGCTCTTAGGAGAGGGGGGAAAAAGTTTCCTGAGCTGTTTTTGTCAAAGCACCCTAATGTAATTCTGTCTCTTCATGCAGAGTTCTTTTACCTGTATGGATGTTAAGATGGAGGAGACATCATAAGTGGGGCTCCAGCGATTCTGAAGGATATCCAGACATATACTACCGTCTGCATAGACTGGAAAGGGTCAAAAACACAGCTTAAACCACAACTTGTACAGCCACTGGCTTTTCTCCCTAGTACTGCCCACTCCTGAAAACCTATGTACAGACGCACTGCAACAGCCCATACTGCAAACAGGCCTCTAGGTAGGAAGCACTGAAGCGCCTCACCAACAGAAACCTGAAGTATTTAAAGTCAACCCCTGGTTATTCTCTCACAAACTTCTCTGTGTCATTGCAACTGCTGCTGTGGAAAACCATGAACAGATTTTAAGGCAAAAAAAAAGAAATTAGCTGCCCAGAAGTGAACCAAACAAAGAACACCCACAAACAGTTGTTCACACTCAAGGTTTCCCCATGAAGTCTCTGCAACACAGTCCAGTCACCTTATTCACAGCAGCTACCTGAGCACCTTCCCTCCCTGCACTGTACCCACACTTGCCATGGTGGAAGGTTTCTGGTATTTCTGCACAAAGGCAAGGAATAGCTCTCCAGCCTTTAGCTACCTAGGAAGGGAATTAAACAATCTTACTGTCACTGGCTATAGCTGGACCCTGACACTACATTTCATGGTGCATCACTCTTATAGGCATTTAGGGCAAGTGACAGATGACAGCTGCATTCACCGGTGCCACTATGCTATGTCTACAATACATACAGACAGAAGTCCAAAGCACTGCTATTAAAGTACAAAACATTCTTCTGTAAGGCTTAACAGGCAGTTGAGTGTCTCACCAGTACTGTGCTGTAACACCTGAAAGGTAAGAGGCTCCTTTTATTGCCCCTTTCTTTTCAAGCCTGAGCACTGCTCACATATCCATCCTCACCAAAACTACACAACCACTGGAACTGTGCTGCCTCATTAGTGGAAACTTTTACAATAAATAGACCTTTTGTTCAGCAAGCTATAACAAAAAACATCCCAGCCCTCTCTTCCCCCCACCAAACCTCCAAGAGAACAGCAAAACTAAACCCAAGCACTGTCTAAGTACTTACCATTTGGATGAAACATTTTAGAGACAAATCTGACAGTAGGTGGCTTATTTGGGTATTCTTCTGTGAATTCTATTGTAAGTTTGAAAGTTCCTGGAGTTGAAAGAGAGATAAAGCAAGCTTTATTCAGCATGAATTTACACAAGGGATGAGTAAGTAGCAGTTCCCCCACAATACACACTGACACTACTGTGCTCACACAGGCATGATGGACATGGAACAACACACATTGTGCAATTCCTTCACTCTCGTGGAGTTAATCATTAACACTCCATTCCAAACAGCACTGGTACAAGAGCATTTCCTGGGACTGACTTTTATTAAGCCAGTCAAAAGGTTTATGTAGGGAAATAAATCTGCCCTTGGGGTTTTCTTCCAGAGAGCCTAATCCCAGCACACTGTGCAAACAACAGCAGTGGGTGTAGAACCATCTGTGTACATAACGTCATTGGGCGAGTCCTATCTATGGAATACGCTGTCATAGCAAGGACCTTGTCATTTATTTCCTCTAAATTAAAAAAAGGCATATTTCTCAATAAATGTAAGGTAATCAGGTCTTGCAGAAAAGTAGTATTGAATGCAGCATCCAAATCAAACTTTCAAATACAAACCTGAGCATTTACTTCACGCTAACTGGTCATCCTTAGTGAGAGGCTGATTGAGCAGAACCAGAAAACTGCAGCTGAGTCTCAATCCAACCATTTCAACAGCCTGCACCAAGGTAAGTTATTTTAGCCCTTCTCCTCAGGCTGTGACAGTCTGGGAATAAGAAGTCTGACAAGTAAGCTGCACATATGGGTTCAGGGGATCAAGGCCTACTCCTGATTCAGCTCGGTCACCAAGGAACTCTCCCTGCTCCATGCAGACCATGGGAGCTGCTCCCAGCCACGCTCCCTGGTGTGCCCAGAGCTGGAGCAGCTCCACACAAACACACAGCCCTCCTGCAGAAGGGCTGCACCTGACACTAAAGCAGGAACAAGCTGCTGCTGGGGCACATTGCCTTTTCTGAAAGGGCACCTTTATGTATCAGTGACGGATGAGTCAGGTTCCCCACATCCCCCACGCTCAGTGTCCCTCCGTGTTTCCTGTTGTCAGGGAGTTTTCCAGCCCCAATAGAATGAAGTTATTCCTTTGGCTAGCAAACACGTGCCAATAACTGGTAAGCCAGAGAACAGATTTTTGGTGGTTTTTTTTTTTTTTTTTTTTTTTTTTTTTCAGATCAGCAAGGACCTGCAAGATTTCCCAGGGACTCCTTTCTTTATAAGGAGATAAACTGTAACACTGAGTTGCAAGAAATGAAGGTCATTGCTTTGACGTTCCAGTTTGCAAATGAAGACACAGCACAGATGCTTTAGCACTTTCTCTACAGCAGTGGGAAGTCTCAACACCCTAAAAATAAGTTTATGCATGTTTGGTTTTTTTATTAGCAGCCTAACAATGTAACAGCAGACACTATGCTATCTCACTGTGAAACAAACGAGCCAGAACAGCAGAGTTAGGATTGCTCAAATTACTGGAAGTCTGCAGTGGGGTTTTCAAGTAGACTCCAGCTTAGTCCAGTGGCACAGAGCCAGGTCTGAGATCAGCCTGAAACACAGGAGTGAGGAACAACTTCTGCCAGCTGCAAACATCAGCCCCTTAGAAGCAAATGCTTAGAGATTTGACTCATGATATTCTCAGCTCTCCCTGCCCCAGTTTGGTTCTCAGGAGCCTCCCCCTGAAGGAGGAGTGACTAAGCAAGCAGTAGGCTGAAAACCAAGCACAAACCACCACACAGGCTCGGCAGCAACAGGAGCAGTTTGGTCTCAGAATCTATTTAAAACCACTGAAAGAAAGGGAAGCTATTGTCCCACAGAGACAGGACAGCACTACTTTAACACAGAGCTGAGCAAGGGGCTCACCTGCAGCAACACCCAGCTGGAGTATATATCTACCCACTGGGATTTCCAAGGCAGGGCCCAGAGTGGCAATGGCTCTTTGGAAATGCTCCACAGCATGCAAACCCTCACTACTGAGCTTTACTAAAGGGCAAATCCAGAGATGTGATGCACCAAAGTCCAGGGGTCACACACACTGAAAGCCCACAAAGGTATCACAACACAGTGCTGAGGCCTTCAGGGTCCAGTCCCTCCTGTCACTAATTTTAATGCTTTCAACTGGTATTTCTCACAGCTTACCCTAGACAGACATTTTAAAACCATGAATGATCATATTTACTGTCATTGTTGATTTTGGGATCACACTAATCATAGGCAAACATTCTCTTTTCTGCCCTGTACTTACCGTGCTGATCACTCCTGCCTCAGGATTTGAGACCCTGACACAGCCAGGAGAGGTTTCTGCCCAGCCTGTGCCCAGCCCCAGCTACTGCAGAGAGCAGAGCCCGTGTCCCTGCAGGGCCCCTCACTGCGCCCCCTCCATTCCACTGCCCTAAAAGCAGGGACAGGCTCTTTCACTCCTGCATGAGGATACAGGATCCACATTCCATGAGCAAGGCATAAACCACACACAAGACAAATGCCTTGTGTTCTCTGCTCAGCCTCCTGCACAATCCCAGCAAGGCAGGGTACAATGGCTGAGCTACTTAAATCTCTCTGAGCCAGGAATCCCACACTAACCACAGCACCATCACCCAGCCTCAGAGGAACAGCACTGGCACAGCCTGGGCTTCCATGGCTGTGCCAGCATTACCACTTCAGATGCCACACACAAACATTCTTAGAAATATGGTGGAGGGAGGATAAATATCCCCAGGGTCCCACTGCAGACACCTGCAATCGAATCCTCTTGAACCAGAAGATGGAAGTTGTGCTGCTGGTCAAATTAGTGGTTGCTCCTAAGCTGAGGCAGACTGCACACCAAGTTGTGAAAACACCCTCCAAGTCTGGGGGTGGAGAAGGAGGGGTATCAGCTGCAGAATGCTGCACAGCAAGTAAACAAATGTGCTTCAGCTTCAGGTTTGCAGCCCAGACAAACTACACCACCTCAGAAGCTGCAGGCAGAGAAGGGCCTCACCAGAAGGAGGATAAAGAAAGTAACTCTCACAATGTCAGCATCATTACACCTCTAGAATAACAAACCCCCCCAAATTTCACAGGCTACTTTTACAAGAACCAAGCTATCTGAAATTTTACAGTATCACCACACAGTGAAAGAGCCTAAAAATTAAAAAAAAACACTGACCTGCAAAGACTTACAGAGTTTCAGTGTATCTTTGAGTCACAAGGGCCTGTGCAGCTGCAAAGCCAGTCCAAACTAACATGCTGTTAAATTAAAATTTCCTTACTCTTACCTGCATGAAGCTGAACTGCATCTGGACTGCACTGCCATGATCTGAACTGTGCTGCTTCACCCACTGAGTGGGAAAGCACAGCTGAGGCACCAGCAAGCCCTATCTGCAGGCTCCACTTAGTGCTTTGTTATCTAGCAAAGTAAGATCCATCCAGGGGGAGGAGATAAGCAGATATCCTGCTGCACAAGCCACATCTGTTTTCCTGAGCACACAGTGGGAAAACACAGCCTTTGCTAAGGAAAGAGCAATCCATCACACCTTGGGGCACAGCATGACATCAGCCCAAGCTGCAGGACAGCAGCAGCAGCCCCAAGCATCTGTCTGAACCTCAGACTGCTGTGAGTGCAACACATCCTCAGCATCCAAGATAAAGACTCAATGCTGCCTCAGGAAGCACAGAGGAAATCAATATGTCAGGGCTCTCAAAAGCAGTCCTCAACCTTCTGCAACTAAATGGAAATGTATGGAAAAAAAGCCCTTGGAGCATCTGTTAACCACATGCTGAGCTGGAAGAGCCTGAGCATGGCAGGAACCTGCATTCAGCACACTGCAAGGAGACAGCTCTCTGCTCCAAACTGTGAATCACTCTATTAGCAGCACTGCTCCAAGAGCTAAAGCAGCTCCAGCAACCCCCACAGAAGTTTCAGTGAGCCCTTCTTTAAGGGTTACCACATGAGACAGCAAAACACATTCAGTCTAGCTGCTCTATTATGCAATGCTTTAAGTCCAAGTCCTAAACATCAGACTCCTGAAACAGCTACTCCAGCAAATTTCTTAACTAAAGAAATTAAAAAGAATTACACTAAAAAGAAGTGAGTCTTCAGAGTTTTCTTAGGCCTGAAATATTTGAGGTCTTCAAAACAGTCACAGAGAAACACAGTCTGCAATTCAGAGGCACATCCACAGGTGCTACCTCCACGGATAAACAAAGACAAGGGAGTTAGCCAAGAACAACATAAGAGTTAAGGAATTTTTCCTATGCTTTTGTCATGAGTCATGGAGATCTAAGATTAATTATAGCCTACACTGAAAGTACCTTAAAAAATGCATCACTGATTTCAGTTAGACAGTATTTCATGTCTAACAGGTTTTCACAAGATGCTGAAGTACTCATACAGCATCAGTAAACCTATCAAAGTCAGTAAGGCCAGAGGGAAACTACAGGTATGTCACCAGGACCTATTCAGTCACCTTTTAAACTTAAAAAGTCTTTTAATCTTAAGCCCTGAATGATACCAATTGCAGCACAGCAGAAATAAATGAGAAGAAAAAGCCACTCTTCTGAACTTCCTCAGTCATTCAGCCCATTTCCTACTTCAGCTGACTCACATTGGAACTTGCTCACAAAACACTTCCAGCATCAGAAAAACACAGAACTCAAACAAAAGACAACAGTTCTACGCCAAGTTATTGATGGCTACCCAAACATGAATGTCCCTAAAAACATGATCCAAAGTTCAACAGAAAAGTTTGTAGAGACCCTTAAAATGACTTATAATAGATACAGGGACTACATACAAGACTGTACAAGCTAATTGCATGTTTTTTTAAGTCAACACAGCAAACTAAATCTACAACACCTTCTGAGAGTAGGATTAGAAAACTAATATTTACAAAAACCAGGCACACACGTGTGTGGTCAGGTGAACATGCACCCACGTCCCTCTCCTCCCCCCTTCCAGGCTCACACCTGTTGCAGTCTACGGCAGTGACACCAAGGCCGTGTCAAACCGCAGCATTCATCCCGAAAAGCCAAACACAGCCCCGCACGCCGCACTTACCGTCCTCGAAAGGAGTCCCCTCGGGCCTGGAGAAGGGAAAGCAAAGCACAGCGTTACCCCGCTGGCAGCCCGGCTCCGACCCCCCGGCGGCGGAGCGGCCCCCGCGGCCCGCCGCCCCCTTCCCCGCCGACTCACCCGAAGATGACGGCGTTCCACACCATGATGTTGTTCTCAGAGGGGGCCCCGCTCACCCCGGCCGGGGGATCCTCCTGCAGCCTGCGGGGCACAGGGACGGTGAGCGCGGCTGCGCCCCCGCGCTGCGCAAACGGCGTAACCCGGCCCGGCAGCGGCCGCTGCGCAAGCGGCGTAACCCGGCCAAGGAGCGGCCGCTGCGCAAGCGGCGTAACCGGGCCCGGCAGCCGCCGCTGCGCAAACGGCGTAACCCGCGGCAGGCAGCGCCGCCCGCGCTACGCAATCAGCGGAGCGCGCCTTGCCCCGCCGCCATGTTGTGCTGCCCCCTCCTCCCCCGGTAGCGCTCGGCCCTTCGTCCTCCTCCCGCCCGCCCGCCCCTTTCCCCTCGGCCCGCGGCCTCGGTACCTCTTGAAGTCCCGCATGAGGCGCCTACGGGCCGGAGTGGACATGGCGGGCTGAGGGTTATAGCTCAGGCATACACTGCCGGAGGGAGCGCCGGGTGCGGCTGAGGTTCGAGCTCCGACTGAGGCGGCGGCGGCGCTGAGGGACAGGAGCGATCGCGGCCTCTACCACTACGGCGGGCGCGGGGGGGGGGAGCCTGGGCTGCACCGACTCCTGCGCCGGCAGCCCGACGGTCCCGGGATGTACCAACGGCGCGGGGAGAGGGGGGCGGAGCCGGATGTGGCTGAGCCCCCGGCCCAGCCTCTACCACCACGACGGGGGGCGGGGCCTGGGGGCGGCACCAACGGCGGCGGAGGGCGGGGTGTGACGTCAGCAGTGGCGTCACGGAGGGGCGGTGGCGCTGCGGGATCAAAACAGTTCAGTGGGGAAAGCGAAGGTCGGGCCCAGGAGCGAGCCGGAGCAGGGAGAGCATTCCCAACTCCCCGGGGCATGCAGGGCTCCCTCACACCTAACGGTGCCTTGGGAAGGCAAACACCATCACTACAAACGTGCCCCCCCCTCCCGCCGCAGATTTCTGTGCTGAGGATGAGGCCCCATGGTCTGGGACATCCCTGGGCTCAGTTGGGCTCAGCTGTCCTGGCTGTGTCCCCTCCCAGCTCCTTGTGCACCCCCAGCCTCTCGCTGCTGGGTGGGCTGAGGAGCAGAGAAGGCTCAGCTCAGGGTAAACCCTGCTCAGCAGTAACAAAAACATCTCTGAGTTATCAGCACAAATCCAAACCACAGCCCCACACCAGCTACTGCAAAGAAAAGTAACTCCATTGCTGTCAAAACCAGCACAACACAGCATTCTCTGCTTCCCCAGAGAGTGTTTTCAAGGGAAAAATAAGCTTTTTTCTACGTTTCTTTAACAGCTTTTGGAAATTGTGTAAAGCTGGCTGAGCTGTGTTTCTCGAGTTTATCCTCACTTGCAATTTCATATAACCCAGCTGTGTGGGGAGGCGGCTGAAGAAAGAGACACAGGAGAAAACCCAGTGACAGAAAGTTAACGTTGTTATCAGGCCGCACAGGACCTTCCCCGCTGTACCGGCCTGTGCAGTCAGAACCGTGTGAGCTCTGGCTGCTGCTCAAGAAGGGTTCAATCCAGTTTTGCCCAGCTTTTAGAGGCGCAGGAGCTCCGCGATCCGCCGGGCCCTGCGCTCCCCGGAGCCGCCCCGGCGGGCGGGGCCGGGCGCGGGGGCCGGGCCAGGCGGCTCCGGGCCCGCCGCCGCCGCCATGCCCAAGGTGGTGTCGCGCTCCGTGGTGTGCTCCGACACCCGCGACCGCGAAGAGTACGACGATGGAGAGAAGCCGCTGCATGTCTACTACTGCCTGTGCGGGCAGATGGTGCTGGTGCTCGGTGAGCCGGGACCGGGGCAGTCCGGGGGGGGGGGGGGGGGCAGGCCGCGGCCCGGTGGCGCGGAGGGCCCGGGAAGGCGGCGGCGGGGTGTGGGATACGTGTGTGGGTTTGGGATGCGGGTGCAGGTTCGGGATGTGAGGTACCGGGTGTGGGTTGGGGATGCGGGTCTGGGATGTGGGATATGGGTGTAGGTCTGGGATATGAGCTACGGGTGTGGCTCCGGGATGCGGGGTGTGGATTGCGGTTCCCGTGCGGGTGCCCGCCGGCCCCGCCGCCAGCCCGGCCCTCGCTCCCGCAGATTGCCAGCTGGAGAAGCTGCCGATGCGGCCTCGGGACCGCGCCCGCGTGATGGACGCGGCCAAGCACGCCCACAAGTTCTGCAACGCCGAGGAGGAGGAGAGCGTGTTCCTGCGCAGGTGGGCCCGGCCACTGCACCCCCGTCCCTCTGAGCCCGGCCCGGGAAGGCGCTGCCCTCCCGCCAGCCCGGCACAGACAGACCTTGTGTGCTCAAGCGCTGCCTCTCTTTCCCCAGACCCGAAGGCATAGAGCGGCAGTTCAGGAAGAAGTGTGGCAAGTGAGCGACCTTTTTTAGTCTTTTGAGTGACTTTTAGAATATTTTTTTATGAGGAAACCATAGGAACCCAGAATCTGGGTTTCCTGTCAGCTGTGTATTTCTGTTTCCAGGTGTGGACTGCTGCTCTTTTATCAACACCAACAGAAAAATGCTCCTGTGACGTTCATTGTTGATGGTGCTGTGGTCAAATTTGGCCAGGGTTTTGGGAAAACAAACATATATACTCAGAAACAAGAACCTCCTAAAAAGGTGATTTGCTTTAGAGAACAAGGATACCTTTGCTTTTCTAAAGGTGTTGTGTATAAAATAACTTAATGGTGAGGGGAGAGAAAAGAAAAAGGACCTCTGAACAATAACTCAATTTGGTGTCTTGTCCATGTTTCCCTTAAGTTTCCCTTGACAGTGGTCACTGCTGCTTGAAGTCCTAGCACTAAAGGAGAGCAAAATCAACTCTAAAGTCTAGACTGTGCCTGATGTTTAGGCTCAGTTAACAGAAAGTTTCCAGTTGTAAGTAGGTCAGCTTGGTAGTTTGCACAGTGATTCTCAAAGTCTGGCTGACCTACTGTATATCAGTGAGCTTGCTTCTAGTAATGACACCTTTAAGCCCAGAAATCACTGAGCATAATTCCCCTTTACCACCCACAGAGTTCAGGTAATCTTGATGGCTTGCATAAGAAGCCTTAAAACCTTTGGAAGGAGGAAGCAATCCCTACTGGCACAGCTGTCGCCAGGGTTTAACAAAATATTCTTGTTTTTCACGCAGGTGATGATGACCAAACGGACCAAAGACATGGGCAAGTTCAGCTCTGTCACAGTGTCCACAATTGATGAAGAGGAGGAGGAGATTGAAGCGGTGAGTTTCGGATGCCCTTAGTGGGCAGAGGCAGCAGTGGTGTCACTGTTTGGATGAGATGTTGTTCCTCTGGGGTTTGCTGTTGCAAGGTGATGTGTGTCTGTTTCAGAGGGAGATTGCAGACTCATATGCACAGAATGCAAAAGTGATTGAGAAGCAGCTGGAACGCAAAGGCATGAGCAAGAAAAGACTACAAGAGTTGGTGAGTTTTTCTTTGGTGCTGAACACAAAGCTCTGAGATGTGTTGGCTTTTTACACAAGAGCTATCACAGTCTTGCAGATCAGACTGCAGGTATAGAGAGGTCCTGGTATAGTCACAGGCAGCTTGCAGCTTTGTGGGGATGAGATTTCCTATACAGGTTTTATAAAGATGTTCTTGTCCCCCTGAACTTAAAATTGCATGCCATTGCCTGGAGAGCTAACTGAAGAGCAGCCAGCAGAGTGCCTGCAGGGAGGCTTCCTGTGACCTGCTGGACAAGGACCAAGGGCAGGGGACATCAGGCTGTGGCTTTACCAGCCTGTGCTCCCATGCCTGCTTGCAGAGCAGGTCATTGCCATGAGGCCCCTGGGGAGGATCTGCAGCTCAGCTGCTGCTGCAAGGGGCACTCAGAGAATGAATGGCAAGGACATCACAACTGATCTTACCTCCTGTGATAGGAGGGGAGTAGATGGAAAGGGGGAGGAAATGTGCAGCTTCCACCTGAGGATAGAAAGTATGAAATTCTCTCTTGGGCTTTTTACAATTTTAAAGATGGTCCTTGTTTTGAACACATCTGCAAAACACTTGAGCTACTCTTGCTCCTGGTTTTAGAACTGAAAAATTTGCTTGGTCAGACAAGAAGAGCAGACTTGATTGGAGCACTGAAGGGAAAATTATCCAGACATGATTTAATTCTATCTTAATTTTCCTATTCAGGCTGAGTTGGAAGCCAAGAAAGCCAAGATGAAGGGAACCCTGATTGATAACCAGTTCAAATGAAATGCTGTGTATCTGCTGGGTGTTTGGAGACAGGAGAAAACTGCCAAGAGCTATCACAGTTCTGTCAACAAAGCAGAAGTAACAGACAACGTTCAAGATTTGCACTGTGCTGCAGCCAGCTTGGAGGATGAGAATCTCTCTGGATCCTCTGTGTACTCTGGGTACCAGTCTTAACTCCAATGGCAATGGAGACTTTGCTCAAACTGCACTTCTCTACAGACCCAGTGTTATGAGCAGCCTGTTGCAGATAGAATATTTACTTTCAAGAAAATCTTTGCTGCGTGCCTTCCCAAGTTCACCTTCAGATACCTGTCTTTTTATTTTGTAGTTTTCAAATGTGTTTCCTTGAATACGTTAGGACAACAGGTACAACAAAGAAATCCTTACAAAAGTAAGCTCTATGCCTGTTGTTCATTTTGTTATTTTAAACATATCCAAAAGGTGCAGCAGCCTGAGCCATGCCACTCCAGCATGGTCCGGAACAACTGGGATGCAAAGCTTGGGCCTGGTGCTGCTGCTCACCCTGAGCTGCCAGCACAGACTGGGCTGCTGCACTGCAGGCTCAGCTCCTGCTGAACATCACAAGGCTGCAGTTGTACAGACACACACCAGAGTGGAAAATCCAAGCCTGTTTTAAACTACTGTAAATAAAAACTGCTACTAATGAGTTCAAATATGCGTTTGGAAGTTACTGATACAGCCAGTGATCATTAAAGAATACAGCTGCACATCTGAAGTAGCCCATTGGGCAAAACAGTATCAGTATTTGGAGTTGTGAAATGTGAAGGAAAAATTGTTTTGAATGTACTGACCACTAAGGCCTTGGATGGACAACATTACACACCAGTTTTTAAAGTACCTTGTTTGGGTAATGGTACTCTGTGCCTCTTGCATGATGTAATGACAGTGCTCTCTAGCCCATGGCTTCATTGCTCTACTTTGGATTAAATATCATGTTACAGATTTGAACTAAAAATATCTCTCCTGAGATGTTCTTGCTCTACCAAGTAAATGCATCATAAGATGCAAGCAATGAACAAGATGCTTCCATCTTCCACAATTATTATGGAAAACTTCCTGTAATAACTATAATTCCTAAAGATTTTTCATGTGGCTTTATAGCCCTGACTGGGAAAACTCAGATCTGTGTACCTAAGGATCTATCCTCTCTTTCTCAGGAAAACAAGGAGTAAAAGAGGGAGTGAACTCTGCCCAGAGCTAGCAGAGATGGGTTGGTAGATCCTGGGACAATTTAATGCCAGGCTGGTAAGCAGGTGTTCACATTAACTCACCCAGTGCTGATCTTGTTCCCTGCTCATCACCTGCTAATCTGAAGCCTATTTCCAGAAGCCCGTGGTGGTGTGCAGTACTCGGGAAGGGCAGGAGGTGTGTGGGTACACAAAGCCCTTTCCCAGTGTGGTAGCACAGTCCGGCCAGGCGAGGGCCTCAGGCTTCCTCTGGGAGCGATCCAAGCCTGGGGGAACTGCAGGTCACTCTCTCTAACAATTCAGACTTTTTTTTCCCAAGCAAGAGTAAAAGACTGACATCTGAAAATAGGTTTTGAATCATGTGTGAGGTGCTGGGATGCAGATGCTGAGTTTCCAGTTGTCCAGGGATGAAGTGTAATCTTGCTTCAGGTGACACCAGAACAACAAGCTGGCTTGGGGATGGTGGGATTTACTGTCAGGGTTAAGGCTGGGAGGGACAAAAGCTGCTCAGCACAAGCTGTCCAAAGTAGCTGTTACCAACTGCCATCAACTCCCTCAGCTGCCTCCTGGAGCCTTGTGACAGCACAGCAAAGGCTTCTGGAAGGCCAGTCCATGTTCAATCAGTTTGTCATTCTCATCATTCTGCCAAGTTTGGCTCAGGACTTGTGCATGGACACAGTCAGAAAGGGGAGTGCCTTGCATCTTCTGAGGTGCTTTTGATACACTCTAGTTATGCAGGCCATGGCTGAAAACAGCTCCAACACAGAGAATCTGATCCAATACATTATTATTTATTTCTTACTTCAACTGGAGCTAGTTCACAACAGTGTAAATCAAGTTGGGTTTTTCATTTCTAGATCTAAATGAATTAAAATATATTAGCTGACTGTAGCAACAGGAAGCAGGGTTACCAAGTTCCAACAATTGATGAAATGTCCTGTTAAAATAGATAAAACCAGCTGTCCTGCAGGGTTTCCCACAGCCTGGTAGCAAATGGCAATCTGTAGCAGAGTTCAGACCAAAGAAAAGTCAGATTTCATGTTACAGTCAGACATGTAAAAGTTAACATTTGTTTTTATAAGTCTGTAGATACAGGTAAGTGATAGATTTGTTTAACTGAGCATCATATTGTATGAAAGAACTTTTCTAGATGCAGAGGTATCACAAAATGTGAAATAAAAGTGAAGGAGGGATTCTGTTCCAAAAGTAATGGCACACATGGACAGACTTACCTTACAGTATTTCATGACTTACTTCAGACCAGTTTCCAAGCACCTTCACAAAACCCTGGTCTGATTTAGGGTGTCAGAACAGCTCTGGATGTAACAATGCTGCCTGGCTCCCCATAACCTGTACAAAACCTCCACACAATTTGTAAACACTCAAGAGAAGTGGTAACAGTGAATCCAACCTCCCTGTTATCACAGCTGTGCCTGGGGAGCAGCATTGGAGTGAGGGGAAGTTTTAGACTCAACCCTTACAGCTCTCCCTGTACTCCATGTTTGTGCCATTTTACTCAGTGCAGGTGGCTTGCTCTGACTCCCTGGGCTGTTGTATTGATAAATGCACACTGATAAATACACACAATGTGTGTGACAAAGTGATCAGCCTGGGAGCAGCACTAACGGATCAGCCTGAATCTCAGTCTCAACTTTTGCTGGTGCTGTCCTAAAGAGGCCATGGGGCTTTGCCACTTCCAGGCATTTTAAAAGTATAAAATTATGGGCTTGTTTAAAAGGCTCCATGGCTGGGCTCCAAGGATGGAATGGAAGCCTTGTAACTCCCTGCTGAGGAATCCTTATGACCCTGGCTGGCCACAGCAGCCTGGGGTTTTGGGTGGATTTCAAGGAACAAGTGGCCAATCTCTCTTTTGTTGTCATCCAGAAAAACTCCATCCCCACAGCAGCAGCCAGGGCTGTAACTCCTGTCAATCCCAGCAGGGTCAGAAAGCAACAAGCAGCAAAGCACTGGAGGGATGACACCTCCCAGAACCTCCCTGGGGCTGCCAGTCTTGCTGTGGGGTCTTGGCAGGTGCTGAGGACTCCTTGTTCCCAAACCACCCCCAGCAGCTGGGTATGGCTGCAGGGTGTGCAGGGCTGGGGCTGTGTCCTGGCAGGCATGTGACAGCTTTGTCCCCACAGCCAGGCCCCCATGCAGTGCTTTGGGCAGCTGATGGGGCCACCCACCATGGCTGGGCAGTGGCAGGAACAATCCCACTGGGAACTGTGATTTTACCCTGCAGGACAAAGCAGGGTAAAATCCTGCCCCTCAGCACCAGACCCTGCCAGCCATGCAGGCAGCACATGAAGGATGCTGGGGCAAGGGTGACAAGGCTGACAATGACACAGAGACAGGGGCACTCCTGGCTCCATCCAAAGCCCAGAGACACAGCCTGGAGTGACCCAACGATTGCTGAAGGGGACAGTGGAGTGGGTGAGCTGGCACTCTGGTCTTTTACAAGTCAAGTCCTTGGGGTGGGATGCTCTCCATGGCAAGACTCAGCCAGGCACAGGCCAGCTGGGGCAGGCTGGTGCACACTGAGCCATCCCAGCCATCCCACACCAGTCACCAGCTGCCCCAGGCACTGACAAATGTGTCACACGATCCCCTGCACAGCCCTGCTGCGTCAACACCTCCTAAGCCTGGATTTATGGCTGCTGGGCCAGGGCTGAGACAGAGGCAGCATTACAGGCATTCACCATCCCTGTTCACCTGCAAAGGAGCTGCTGCACCAGGCTGGACACAGCTGCTGTGCAGGAAAGCACAAGGTGTGGGATTGTTCAGCCCTTCCCACAGGAGAATCACACTTAAAAGGAAAATCCACCCCATCCATGTTGTTCTTGGGGCAGCACAGCCCAGTGAACAAAATGCAGTGTTGGAGGGACTGCACTCAGCTTGCTGCCTTGCCACTGGTGGGCCCCAGTCCTTTTCTCATGCCTCAGTTTCCCCACAAGAACAAAGCCCTTAATCCCTGCACAGTGTGCTCCTGTGGCAGGCAACAGCAGCAGCTGAACCCCCAGCCTGATCCCCACACAAAGCTGCTCCCCCCAGGGGGGGGGCAGTTCAAAGCCCAGAAGGCCTACCAGGCTGTAGTACCCAACAGTGGAGTGCAGGAAAACCCCTTGTGGGCTCTGCCCTGCTTCTCCCACCTGCCAGAGCTAAAAAAGCTGTGAAACACATTCTTGTTTCCTGAATCCCCAAAGCACTCAATAGGGCACGTAGCTAAAACCCATTTCACTCAGTGCCAGCCCTGCACCCCAAGTCCAGTGCACAATCTGTAGGTCTTAGGGATGGCCCAGCTCAGCTCCTTTGCAGCCTGGCACAAGAGCCCAGCTCAGTGCCTCAGTCACCCACCACTGTGTGCAGGAAGAAATGATGCACCTACCTTATTGTGCCAATGGCCTGGCCATGCAACCCCTGTGGAGGACAGGAAAGGATGCCCCATGCTCAGCATTTCAGAACAGCCCTTGAAATCCAGGAGAGCTTAGCAGCAGGAGGCTGAGAGCCCTTACTTAACAAGCTGGCACTTGTACAACAGGAGAGGGCTCCCTGTAAAGCTGCCCCGTGGCACAGTCCCCTGCCAGGCTGCTGCCTGTGCCCAGCACTGCCCACTGCTGTGGCATTGCTCACATCTCACCTGTACAGCCTGTTCCATTTCCACAGCATGCACTGGGGGATCTCGCTCTGCAGCAACAGGGGCAGTTGAAACCATCAGCAAGGACAGTGGCCCAGCTGTGAGGCACAGGACTGGCTCCCACCAGGAAGGCCCCTGCCCTCTCACAGGGACCCTGGCAAGCCAAGCCCACCTGCAGCAGGAAGGTGCTGTGCTCTCATGCCTGGCTGCCCTGCTCAGACTCCAGCAATAAAACCAACTCTCACCCTTTGCAACACGAGGTCTTGTTTAGCTGCCTTGGGCAGTGGCTGAGATTGGTTTCAGTGATTGAAATCAACTGCTTTGAGCAGGCCTGGGCAGCCAGAAAGGACCAAAGGCATGGGGGAAGTGCCTCACTCGCTGATCTGAAGGGCAGAAGACCAGGAGAGCCTCCCCTGACCACTCCAGATCTCCAGGCAGAAACCAGGCAGCTTTGCTAGAGTGACCCACAGACCTACAGAGATATCTGGGTAAAGGCCACACCACACACCTTCCCCCATCTTGCAGTTTTCCCCAAATTGTCCCAGCAGCATAAAGGAATTTGCCCCTTCCCCTGGAATTTTGAGCCTTAAGTTCCAGAGGTAGGGAATGAGCTGGGAATGCACCTCCCTGCCTAGCAAGCACAGCTGGTACAGAAGCTGTCTCTGCTCAGCTGCTGCACCCCCACAGCACAACACCCTCTGGGAGAGCAAGGCTAGCCAGGGAAGCTGCAGAGCAGCAGCAATTACCTGCACTTGTGTCCTCTGGCTACCTGCATGCCCAGTTAGGGAGCTCAGCTCCTAAGGCAGAGAATATGCCAAGCTCCACTCCTCCAGGAGCAGGAAACACCCCCTTAGACATCCTTCCACCTCCCAGGCATTCAGTGCCATAGGGAGTGCTGTGCTTTACAGACAGTTTAGGCACTTGGCACCATCAAAATCAGGTTTCACGAGCTCCAAGGAGCAGACAGGCCAGAGGCAGGACTGTGGCACACACTCAAGTCCATCAGCTCTGGTTAGTGGAGGCTCAGGGAGATCAGCTGGGTGAGCCCTTCAGAGCTGCCAGTGCCATTCCAGCCTACACCACTGGCTTCCCTGGAGAGGAAACACTACCCAGCTCCCTTGGCAGCCTGCACTGTGTTTACCTGCCAGCACTTAGCAGGTACCAAGGCTTGCAGGATGAAGGTTGCTCATCTTCCTCCTTCTCTACAACTGCTGAGCCTCCCAACCCCCTCATATTTCAGCTGCTGTAAGAACAAACATGAGATGAGGAAAATTGGTTTCAGATTTTTATTTCTCTGTACTTTTTAAGCAGGAGTGACTGAAATAGAAACCATCATGAGTCCCATCAGGGGGAATAGTTTGATAAAGACAGGGCAAGCAGTCACCCCTGCCCCATGCCAACCTGTACAAACATCAGCTGCCACTGTTTAGTAACTAGATGGTTTTCAAACAAGTCCATGAACAGTCATAGACTACACAGAACAACATGCCAGTTCACAACAGGAAACAACTTATGTATACTTCTTGATTTCATCATACAGGACTAAGACAAAAGCACCACCCATTCCTCGGAGAACGTTTGACCATGCACCTTTGAAAAAGGCCTTGGAGCCCTCATCCCGGGCAATCTTCCGCCAGCAGTCAAGAGTGCCAGAGTACATTATGTCAGCTGCAGGAGACAGACAGCTTTAGGAACTGGGTGCCCACCACCCCCAACATCCAAGTCAGAAACAGCCTCATCTATCTACTGGCTTTACAACCTCAAGTGCATCCTATTTCTTGGGTGACTTTCTCCAATAGCACATCCGAGAACGAGACTGCCCAGGAGAGATGGTGCTGCTGCTGCATTGTCTCTGGGAGACACTGCAAGGACCAGTTCATGCAGAACGCAGCAACTCCTTGCTTTGACAGCAACACTTCCAAACCCAAAAGCTATTGCACAGTTGGCCAGGCTGTGCCTGCTATGGAGGCTGTCTTTTCTTGTCCCAGAGACACTGGCTTGCAACATCCAAGGGCGAGTTCTGTTGCTCCTGCCTACTGGCATATACCTGACTTGTGTATGCCACCTTACAGGTGTGCTGCACGACCCATTCGTGCCCCTTCCTGTCACCTGCTTCTGCAGCCCCTCCTACACCCCTTACAAGAGATGAGGATATCTACACAGGCTGATGAAAGCAAAGCTATCTGCCTTCCTCTCAGCTCCACCACTAGCTATGGACTCAGGGATGCCCAGTAACTCTTACACAGGAGGAGAAACTCACCTCCTTTCCGGCCAGACTGCATCATCATGCGACGACGAACCGTGTCAAACGGGTAGGAGACCAAACCGGCCACAGCAGTGACGGTCTGAGCAATCATCCAGCTGATAACAATGTGGGTGTTCTTTGGGTCTGGAAGCATGCCTGCAGGAGAGAGGCTTTGATGAGAACGGCAGGCAAGCCACCAGCACTATTGAAATGCACTTCAGGTCTGCTGCAGCCCAGCATCTCCGTTTTAGTGTTTGGGTCAACCTACCCTTGGCAGTGTCGTAGATGCCAAAGTAGGCAGCTCTGTAGATGATGATGCCCTGGACAGAGACGCTGAAGCCTTGGTACAGGCCCCGAAGGCCATCTGAGCGGAAGACTTTGACCAGGCAGTCACCGAGCCCACTGAACTCCCGGTCGGCCCCTGCTTTACCCACATCCGCGGCCAGGCGGGTTCGGGCAAAGTCAAGGGGGTACACGAAGCACAGGGAGGTGGCGCCGGCGGCACCCCCGGATGCCAGGTTACCGGCGAAGTACCGCCAGAACTGGGTTCGCTTGTCCACGCCGCCCAGGAAGATCTCCTTGTACTTATCCTTGAAAGCGAAGTTGAGGGCCTGGGTGGGGAAGTACCGGATCACATTGGCCAGGTTGCCGCGCCAAAAGGAGAGGATGCCCTGCTCGCGCGGGATGCGCACCACGCAGTCGATGATGCCCTTGTACTGCTTGTCGGCGGCGATCTGCTTGCTGGCGTGCTGCACCTGCAGGGGCCGAGACGCCGCCGTCAGCGCCGCTCCCCGCGAGCCCCCGGCCCACCGCCGCCCCCCCTCTCCTTGCGGCGACCTCGGCACGGCCCCGGCCGCCGGCGCTCACCTGCAGCAGCAGCTTGACCCTCTCGATGGGGGCGACGGCAGTCTTGGAGATGGCGGCCGCCACCCCGCCGGCGAGGAAATCCTTGGCGAAGGACACGGCCGCATCGGTCATGGCGGGAGCGGCGCGAGCGGGAGGCGAAGCCGGGCGAAGGAGGCGGGAGGCGGCGCTGAGGGGGCGCCGCAATGGCCGTTAATATAGGGGCTGGGCGCGAGCGTGGGCGGGGCGCGCGTCCCGCTCGCCTATTGGCTGCGCCAGGGGGCGTGGCCGCCGCAGGGGGACGGGGCTGCCGTTGGAACTGGTGGGGGGCACATGGCCGCGGTGAGGGGAGCGGGAGCGCAGCACGAGGAGTCCGGGATGGAGCACACTGGGATAGGACATCCCGGGATGGAGCACACCGGGACAGGACATCCCGGGATGGAGCACACCGGAGCGGGACACCCCGGGATGGGGCACACCGGGACGGGACATCCCGGGATGGAGCACACCGGCACGGGACATCCTGGGATGGGGCATACCGGGGCGGGACATCCCGGGATAAAGCACGCCGGGACGCGGCATCACGGCATGGAGGATCCCATCAGCACCGCGGGCAGGACACAGATGCGGCCCCGGCCCGGTCACACCGCCTGTCCCTATCCGTACCCCGGGCACAGCACATGGCGGTGACGGAGCCATCCCAGTGCCATGGCGAGAGCAGCCGGGCTCAGCACAGCTGGAGCGGGGCGGGCTCTGGGGCTGCCTCATCCACGGCCGTGCTGAGGCCCCGTCTCTGTCCCCGCAGCCGAGAGCCCTCTGTCAGCCCTCGGGATGCAGTCACCCGCACACAGGGTGACAGTGACCGAGCTCCTTGTGCAGCCCCAGCGCCGAGCTCAGCTGAGATGCTCAGCACAGCCCGGCGGTACCACCCGCCCCCAGCACACAGCGGCAGCCAAACCTCACTCGAGCACAACTTCACCTGTCCAGGAGTTTAGCCCTGCTATTGACTGGTTCTTCATGGTCATACACCATTGCACATGCTAGTGATCCACTGATGAAGGTGACAGTGACATGTTAAATATTTTAGTGCTGCCTTTTGGGGATTTGTCACGTGTATTTGTGATTACAAAGGACAGGCTTGGTTGATAAAAGGTTAGTTAGTGCCTGATAGCTCGTAGGAGTGCACTACAATACAAAGGTGGTAGCAGCACATCAGAAACAAGTTAGAGATAACTTTTTGACTCACTTGACTCTTACAAGGTTTGAAGAGTTGATCAGACATTCATATGTACCCATTCAATATTTAAAATCTATTTAGAAATACAGTGTTAGTAAAAAACATACAGGTATGCTTGGACAAGGCAAGAAATCCTTTCCTCCCCAACATGCTTACAATTCCATCTCCACATCCATACAAGTCCAACAAGTCTCAGTATTATCACCTGTACTGTGCCCATGGGAAAACTGAGGCACAGGGAAAGAAACATGATCACTAGGCAGGTTGATTAGAACCAAAAGCACTTACAGCCTCAGTGTGATGCATGAGCCACCAGATCTGCTCTCTACCATCTTAATGTTTTGCTTTCTATGCCTGCATTTCTTTGCTGAGAAAAAAATCAGTATGAAGCACCACTGCAGCAGAACAGACAAAGCCCATTAACAAAGACACTGCAAGACTTCAGCTGTAAGATACATCAACAATCAGTTCTAGGTGCAAGTCAGGCCTTAAGTTATCCCAAATCTTTCTGCAAGTTTCTCTCCACAGTTATAGACTGTTCCTGCAAGGATTTGCCAATGTCTCATCCTGCTGTGACATGTTCTAACCAAGCACTTTCTGAGATTTATTTATTTTCACCCATCAGGGATTACAAACAGTGCAAAAACACAGCTGAGGAGCTGTGTAAAGCAGCAAAGGCTGTGCTGAGCCCAGGCTGCAGCCAGTGTGCACACACCTTTGGAGCTGCTGTGACTCCTGTGCTGCCAGGGGCACAGCCAGCTTCCCACATGGACATGGGGTTTGGGGTTTCTCTCAGAAGGCACTGGGATGGGGCTGCTCCATAGCTGAACTTCTACACAGGAATTGGAGCAACACCATGGCTCCTCAGGTATAACACTAACATCAAAGATAATCTTTTGTGGTCCAAAAGCTCCCAAGAGGCCCATCTGTGGCAGTGGCACTGGCAGTACCCTGGTGCTCTTGCAGAGGTTCCTACCACAGGACCTCTGTGAGCCCCTGGAGCACAGGGTTCAGGGGATCAGTCACAGCTGGGGTGCATGGTGCTATTCTCTGTGCAAGTTTAGGGCAGCATAGTAGGCTTACATCCGTGCACTGGAACCCAAAAGTGGTTTAATAAAAAAATAGAGCTTTAAAAGTAGATAAACAACATGACAGAGTTTGTGGCTCTGAAATATCTAACACATTAAGAACTGCATTTTCCAGAAAATATTTCAGTTAGAGGACTTCAGGAAATTATTTTTCAAAGTGTGAAGTAATTCACATACATGTAGTAACAATGCATGAGAAAGGGAGAAATATTTTTGAGTATGCACTTGAGTTTGCAAGATTGTCATTCCAGTGTATTACAATCCATTTTGCACATTACAGTTCTGTCTTAGCAAAAGCACAGCTGCAGCAGCATGCATTCATCTTTATGCTGGAGATTCAGACAAAAATATTATTCTCAAGTACATCTCAAAAACTAAGGAGTGGATTTGGGAGTGTGACTGAACTAATTCTGACTCTCTAGAATGCCATGTCCACACAGTATCACTAAGAAACATGGAGATTTCAGTAGAAATTCTTGCATGTTGCATGTATTTTATTCTGTTTTGTTATTTTTGGCTGACTTGGTATCTCAGATTGTTTTAAGAAAATCCATTTTCTCAATGCTTTTGGAGACAATTTATACTCCCATCTCTATTCTCTTGCCTTTCTGCACCTGGTTTAATCTCAAATGGCTATTCAGTTTTAAAAAGCACCTAAAACAATGCCATTTCAAGTTCAGTAGTACAGAGTTTTCAAACTAGTTGCATCTTTCCTCTTCAGTATGTGCTTGCCTGACATATTCTTTAAATCCATTCAGCAAATACAATACAGATTTATTTTTTCCTGTCCATAGGTGTCTCACTGAAGTCCACTGAAATGTCAGTACCTGTAGCTCAGCATGTCTTTCTTGCAAAGGTGTTTCTGTATCTGCAGTGACATTCTGATGTCAGTTTTCAAGTGCTGATTTCCTCGGCTCAAAATTTTCCCTTCGGAGGAGCTTTAATTCTCTCAGTTCTTGTGGGTGTAAGCTCTGGTCAACACCAGGCATTAGTTTGTAATTTAAAGGAGATTGAATATAACCATTTCTGTAGAGACAAACCCGCTTGCAGAATTCAAAGGTGCTAAACATAACACCGAAGTATGGCACAATCTGATAAAAAAGCAATATAAGAAAAAAAAATTAGACTCACTAACAGCATCCATAGCTTAGATGTTTTAAAAAAAGGGAACTTCTAGTACTTCAGATCTGATCTAATAATAGATCTTGTCCTCATTTATATAAAATCAGTCCCATCTGAAGCTATGCTGCCAACTGCAATGTGCTAAAAGCAGGAGTTTATTATTGTTACATAACTAATTATAGCAATATTGTGAGGAAGAAGGTGTATGCTACTCAAGAGACTACCAGAACTTGTCATATACCCAAGTACATCCTAAGCAATCTCAGCAAATCCTGGCAGGAAATGTAGAATTTATTCCACGTACACTGGAGTGATTCCACAATTGTCTTCTTTTGCCCCATGCAGAACCAGCAGCTCCAGGGCCACTGGCTTTGTATCAGCCAAGGTAAGGCAGTCACAGGCAGGCCATCACAATCAATCCTACTGTCACTCAATTAGCACTCATTAGCTGACCTGTAGTACTCTATGTAGGTAATCCTCATCACAGCACTGTAAAACGTATTTATGTAAATTTAATTACCTTCTCTTTAAGCTACTATGCTTTATTTCATGCTTTCAACTCAGCAAAGGCTGCAGTAACTGATACACATGCATTAAACACTGCTTTGGACTTCTGGCCAAGTGGCTTACACAAGCACACTTTTTTTACAGCTCACTACAACATGTCAATGACTGGAGTTCAGGTCAGAGGGAGAACTTGTTTAGCTGCCCTAAGTGGATTGCTTGCAATCCCCCATCCACTGCACACCATTTGTGCTAGGAGCACCCCCTTCTTCAGAGATATTGAAATGAACTTTCAAGTGGTGACATCTAGAAGCCAAGCTTGGATTTAGGCAAATACAACCAAACCAAGTTCCAAAGCTGGTTTATAACCTGTCTTGTCACTGATTCTGTCATCTATAAGCTACTAAGTACAAAGGTATGTCATAAACTTTCTATCCCAAAATTGTCTTTCTGCCCAAAATTGTCTTGATTCCTTCAGGACAGTATTTGACTGGGATGAAAGCAAAACCTCACCTTGAGCAGACTGGGTGTGAGTCCTCTCCAAAGTCCAAGCACACCTTTGTGCTTCACGGTCTGCCGGAAGCAGTCAGCCATGCCAGTGAAATGGACATCAACTCCTCCATAGTGGGGAAGCCAAGGGCTCTGGGCCTGTCAAGAGACACCAGAGGGGTTTAGAACAAGCAGAGAAAACCAAAGGAATTCATTATTTTCTCCATCCTGCTATATAAGGAAGAGTCAATGCCAGGTTTCAAAAGACAGATCTGGATTTCTCCCAAAAGTATCTAATTTGCATTAAAAAATAAATTAAAAAGGGAAAGAACTCACTCTATGACAGGTATGGAAGTGAATAGCAATTTCACACAGTGCCTCCTTTTGTACCATGTCACTACTGGAAATAAATCTCACCCTTTTGAGGACAAAGCATCTGAACCAGAGCCACATATCCCATCGGCCCTATGCCAGCTGCTCAGGTCCAGGTAGAGACATTTCCCACTCCTGGCAGTGGAACACCATGAGAGGGAAGGTCGGAGCCACACTGCCTTCCTGTAACTCTGATCCAGCCGGCTGAGCTGTCTCTGGCTGCTGAGGCTGTTCTGCACTGTGACAAGCAGGAGCTACAGGCTGAGGAGCAGCAGCCCAGCAGAGATGGAATTTCTGGAGATTTCATCCCAGCTGTTTGGGCCCTCCAGGGGCTGCAGGTGAGCAGTTGGTGCCCCTGCTCCCACATCCATGTGTTCAGCTGATAAGGACTAGCTAAAGTTACCTGGGGAGAATCCCATGGGCTGGCAGCTGAACTTCCAACTGCAGTACAGTGTCTGTTCACATGGAACAAGTATAGTTGGTCATTTTTAACAGCTAAATCCTTTCTTCATTAATCTCCTACTGCGTTAGCACAGACAGGATAACCTGACCTTGAATAATCCCATCCTCATCCATCTGTGCACATGCAGCCATGGATTTATTTTGCATTGACAAATCAGGGTTTCAATCAAACACATGGCAAGTGCCACTCAAGTGTCAGGAGCCCCAGGACACAGATTGATGCCTTGCAAACTGATCATCCTAAGGTAGAAGTTTGATAAAAATGGGGCTTGTACAGTTAATTGATGGATGAATATGGGTATCATAACCCCCACAATGATCTGAAACATCACATAATGTAGTGATTTTTCACTCCTTCTCTAGACTAGCCTGTAGCTCCTAAGAGCTGCTAAGACTATGACAAGCCTCATCAACTGACAAGTGGTGGTGAGATTTTCTAGGTGCCTTAGCTACAGCATTTCAAGTACTTGGCAAGTGAGATGCTGGAAAGGCAAACAGATCAAAATTCACACTCTACATATACAAGAGAAATTGTTAATCAAATAGTTATGGTCAAATCCACTGTTAAAATTTAAAGGCTGAAAATCCCCCTGATAATCCCCCCACAAAGGGCATGTCTTATTTGTAAAAAACCCCCACAGATCATAATTTTTTTCTCTTTTTTTTTTTCTGCCTGATTGAAATGCATGTGAAATACTTCTTATGGCAGGTAACAGGTAAAAACCTTCTGCACAAATACTTTAATATCTGTACTGCAGAAGATGCTGAGTGCTCAAACTGAGACTCCAGGAACTAGTTCCATAAGAATGGTGATATTAGCACCAACAATGCTTAGAAGAAAACTGAAATTATTAAAGTATCCCTAAAAATGCAACAGCAGTCATAGGAGAACTGGATTCAAAACCTTGTTCTACTTTCTTGAATGTCAGTCAGGTTCCACAAATTTGGGGTTTTTTTGTACAGTTATGAGCAGTTATGAGCAGCCAAGCAGTAAAGAAAGACAGGTTTCTGAAATGTTTCTAGAACATCTTCTAGAAGAATGCCATTAACATGGGATTCTCTTCCTTTTTCAGTCCCTTTGTGGTAGGCAGGGCATGGCCTGTCAGAATTTAACTGTATGAGTTTGACTTAATTCCCTTCATGACTGTACACCCTGCAAAGGCACAAATCAAAGGTTTGATTACAGGACTCCTGCCTGCAACACCAAAAGAAGTGACAAGCACAGTGCAGGTTTCAGTAACAGTAAACACCTCCAGAAGGCAGTTTAAAAGGAACAGGTAAGTCAAGCCTCTAGATTTCCCATAGACACTGACCTTTTAAGAGATTTACTGAAATTATTTATAGTACCATTCCCCATAGAAAGAGCTGTTTCTAAGATTTCAGTCTGTGGAGTAAAGTATGTGCTGCCAGCCTTTACAGGAGCTGGATACTTGTAGGACCCTACACACAGTTATTGAATAACAACTGTTCACAGAATCTCAGAATCACCTACTGCAAGAGGAAAACTAAAAACTGTATCAGTGTTGTAGTTAAAATTTCAGTATTTTGGAACATAGCTAAATGAAGTTAAATGCATTAATAAAAGAATAATGCTGCAAATGTGTTTCATTTGGCACTGTTGTTCATGAAAAAGAGTAGCTGAGGGTTTTGGTGGCTCTTCATCTAAGCATGTCTGCCACACTGCAACCCTCACAGCCACCCTATGGCACCAGAGCCAGAAAATGGAAGGAACAAAACAGACCAAACTGGTTTTTCTATCTCTTTTGCAGAAACCTAGCATGACACACAAATCAAACAGCTAATCTCATCCCCAAAAGGTCAGGTTTGTGACAGAGAATTTAATGCACCTCAAAGCAGCTGGAATTCCTTGCTTTTGATACCCCTTGACACTAAGGTTTCCATACAGCAGCCCATTCTATTTTGAAGACTTCCTTCCTCCCAGCTGCAGCTGTCTCAAAGTGCAGAGGGCTGGGACACAGCTCCCTGTGCTGGTAACAGGGAGCCAAGGTGTTACTCACAGTAGTAGCAGGGCTAAGTTGCTTCTCTTTTTACCTCTGATGGACAGTGGGCTCTCTAAATTATTAAATCACATTAAATGCAGAATTGCCTCCACCTGATCTCTCTCACAAACACAATATTTTTACATCCAGAGCCCACCAAGTTCATTCTGTCACTGCAACACGTCCACAGAGGTAGCACTGTTCTACTGCTACACTCTAAACCCAAGAGAGACATGTACAAAAAATGCCAACTACCTGCATGCAATATTCTTTTAAAAGGAACAAAGTATTTAAATAAGGGGGCAGTGTCATGAGTGCAGGTGAATTGTCAGAGGTAATTGTTACCTGAAGACTCTTCAGACACCATCTCTCCCATTGTCTGCATTATGAGGTGACTGCCAGAATAACATAATCCCATTTTGGGAACTGATCTCACAGATCTTTTCAATGACCTCTCCTGTGCAGATAAAAACTTTTCACTTGCTTTTTGGGACATTTTGGTTTGCAATTATTTGTATTCACATGTATCAGAGTCTATGAATTCACATATTTGATTAATGTACTTCCCCCCCTTTTCTCTGTTAATAAAGTTTGTTGGAATATATTTACCTTTACATATATTACTTTACATATACACATATATTACTATACATATATATATATACACCTTTACATATATTTGCTATTTATTTTTGAGTAGGCATTACTTTTGGCACAGAGTATGGAAGATAACTAACAGTGAATAGCTGTCATCAGTGGTGTGCTACCCTGATGGCGGATAGAGTAAAACTGCTTGGTATTTACATATTTTCAGCAGATTCAGATGTCCTACATTTCTGATTGCTTAAAAAAAAGTACAGAAAGATAATTTACACACAGCTCAAGAGTTCACACTCTTAATCTGGAAGCTAAAAAAAGAAATCTTTGCAGTCTGGGTTAATAAGGGCACATGCAACAGGCAAGTGCAGCTGTAGTTCAAAGGAAACTGAAGGTCAAGGATTCAAGTTAATACCACTCCAGTCCACAGAAATGTCACTCAAGTGAAGACTGGATGCTTGAAATGAAGTGGATTTCATTCCACTACAATGAAAAAAAAAGAAAGTGTAAATATGTGTTAATATTTCAGGGGAAAAGGCATCCTCTTGGGCTTAATCAATTCTTCCTCCTAAAGGTCAGCCTTACTCAGCAGTCATTCCCTGTCAGTGCTTTAGTAATGCTGACTTACCCCTGCTTAAAGTCCACCCAAAGGTATTCAGGCACAGAGGAAGGTAAACCATGGCAAGCTATCAGGAAATCAGAGCAGCAGAGCACAGCTGACCTCCAGTGTCCCGCACTCCAGGAACACCTTGTCCCTTCCTCTGTAACCTGAGCTGGGAACAAAGCATGCCTTTCTGGGAAGAATGGCACCCAGTCAGCAAAACAGCTCCATGCTTGGTCAAAAGCTTGACTCTTTGCTTTAACTATAATCACCAGGCCTGCTGTACCCTGAGGCTCCACAGTTTGTTGCAGAATCCCTCCTTTGCTGCTGAGCCTAAACTTCCTCTGCTTTAACACCTGCTGTGTGAAGAAGTCTTTATAGAGACTTAGAATATAGAAGTCTTGTTGCTCAAGGCAGTGCAAACCCCTTGCATGAGCAGCTTCCAAATGCCTCATGATGGTTCAGCTCAAGCCCTACAAATGGGTGCATCATTTTCATGCACATTAACACTGATTTATTTAATGGTGCAAACCCCTAGGCAGACTGGCTTGGTCCCACACTTCACAATGGCAATGCTAGCTCCTGCATCTCCTGCTGCCTATCTAGGAACTGAGGAGAAAACTAATTTTTAACAGGACTGGGGCTTTTCATAGGTCATACTTTCATTTGCCTTATGTGGATGGGGTAAGGATTTACACAAAATCAAAATAAATCACCTATAAAAGAATCACAGAATGAACTAGTTTGGAAAAGACCTTTTGAGATCATCAAGTTCAACCTATGATCAAACACCTCCTCATCATCCCATGGCAAAAAGTGCCAAGTCCAGTCTTTTTTTAAACATATCCAGGGACAGTGACTCCACCACCTCTCTGGGCAGATGATTCCATTGCCCAATCACCCTTTCAGTGAAGAATTTTTTTCTGACATCTAGCCTAAATTTCCCATGCAGAGGGGAAAGTTTAACTCAGTCTTAAGACTGTGTCCTGTCATTGTCAGTTGTTGCCTGTGAGAAGAGACCAACCCCCATCTGACTACAACCACTTTCAGGGAGTTGTAGAGACTGACAAGGTCACCTCAGAGTCTCTTTTTCCCAGGCTGAACAATCCCAGCTCCCTCAGTTGTTCCTAACAGCTGTACCTCCAGAGACATTATTGCATTAAGGTTCTGTCTGTAATAGCTGTGTGTGAGCAGCAGCAAACCCAGCCTGTGTCAGGTCCTGTCTGCTGGGTGAGCTTATGGAGTTTCAAAAGGTGGGCTGAGTTAACCCATCTGATCTGCTCCAAGCAGATTAAAGAGCTCTCACTCACACCACACTGAAGACAAAGCTGAGGCACTGTAAGGGGCTGGCAGACATGATCAGCTGGCACTATCAAACCTGTTTGGGGGCATAGTGGCCACTTTAGTGTCTGGGGAGACCATTTGGAGAGAATTGCATTCTGCCATCCCTCAGACTTCCTGCACTTCAAACAGATGCAATGTGTTCTCCTGCTTTTCTTCAGCAGGCCACTGTGCTGCAGTGCAAAGCTAATCTACCTCAAGGTATTACACAATTATCAGACCACAGCTTCTTGCATGAACAGGTTTAGTCAAGGCAGATCTCACAGTTAAAGCAGCCCAGTCCTGCTTCCAATTCTTGATCTACAATTTCTTCCTCTTATCCAGTTTTGCTACTAACACTGTTCAGTGTTCCAACTTCATAGACAGTCAGTCCTCATGGTTTTCTCCTGTGGAAGTCTGGGGACCCAAGAAAAATACTTCTGAGATTCAGATTCATAAAAGCTGATCTAGGCTGCAACAGAAGGCAAAGACTACATTATGCTCCATAACCTTTTTCAGGCATTGTCTCAACCATTTGCCAGACCAAATACTTCCCTGAGCAGCAGAGCAGCATTCTGCAAAAACTTCAGAAAGTGGTATAAAATATATTTGTAATAACATCAATGAAGCAATAAAAATTGCAGGGAGCTCAAAGTATTCAGATATAGTAAAAAAGGAAAGAAGGGATTTTGTAGAAACATTACCAGTGCTTTCTTAGACCCAGACTCATTCAAAATAAAATTTCCCTGCTAAAGGCAGAAAAAAAAACCCCTAAAAAACTGAAAAAGAAAAAAGTGTTCTTGTATGCAAGTCTGCAAGGCAAAAAGGGCAGTACTTCAATATAGCTTAGAAACTGGATTTAACAAAGAATACTGTATTGTGAGGTAAGGAAAGAAGGCCAAGAATAACAGTCAGAATGATATAAAGATCAGTTAGATTTTGTTCAGAAATTGAAACATCATAAAAGTAAGTCAGGAAAACACTTACTATAGAACACAACCCTCTCTTTCATTAATCCCCTCCTACAGATGCACAATAAAAGCCATATTTCCATGCTGAAACATGCATACAGTACCTCTGAATTCTCTAACATGCCAATCAGGAGCAAAGTGAAAAAGGGAAGACAAAGGAATAAAATTAGGATAAGCACAATATAGAGGACTCAAATATTCATAAGACTCACTCATATTAATTAACATTTCTTTTAAGAAAAACATTCAAGTATGTATAGCAAACACAGCATCTTTTCTTAAAAAATAAACCTGATAACAGAAAAGGTGGAAGAAGCCATGGTTACAGAACAAATCTGACATCATAAAGCATCACCAAAACACAATTCTTCCTCAGAAGAGCTGAGGAAGCAGGAGCTGGCAGTCAGCTCCTACTCCCACAGCTGCCAGTGACAGAAGCAGCCAACGTCAGAAGTGTAGGATTCAGATAGGTAAAGAAAGAAAGGAGGAATCAAAACTATTACAATGGAGATCAAAAATAGCACCTTATCTTTATGAATTCTCCCATAGCAGAATTCATTTCCTGGTCTATGCAAACAATTCAAACATTGTCCAGATCAGGAGGTGAATGGAGCTAACTCTTCTAAGATTGCCTAGCACATCAGGTAAAGATCTGAGTGGTTTGTCCTGGTCTCCTGCTTGTACTCTACCCCAAAATCAATGGAGACAACCTTCTGTCGTAGTTTCTCAGTTTTTGAAGCTCCTGAGATTGTCTTACAACTCCCTGGCTCCCCATCACCAGCAGCTTCACTGGAAAAATCTTCTTTGGCAACAGAGTCCCTCCATTTGTCAGAATGGTGGAACAAAAGGGAGGGAAAAGGAATCTGATACTGACTTCCACAGTGTGCTGGGTTCCTCTTCATACACCATAAACCCAGCATTCACTGCTTCAAAAAGCCCAGCACTTCTCCATGTGCACTGCAGAGCAAACACAAGGCTCAGAGGTAGCTGAAGGCTCTGGCAGCCCCCTCTTCCTATCAGCCAGAAAGCTGAATCACTAAATGGAGGCTGCTCAGAATAAGATGTCTGAGAAAAACTGATCAGAAGTATCTTCTACAGAACTCTGAAATGCCTTGATGTTTTTCCTTTTCTTTATTCTCTCCTTTTTAGGAGATAATAAAAGGTCCATCCCTTTTCATGATACTTTTCCTGGTGCTGCACTAGGCATTTCTCTCTTCTGACCAGCACCCTGCAAACTGCACAGACCAACAAACACAAAGCAGAGCTGATCTCTGCAAAGCTGGGCCATACCCTGGTGCTAATTGGAAAACCCAAACTTCTTGGATAACCTTGCAGGAGTTCCAGAGCACTCTTGGTAACAACGTGGGTTGCAATTTCCAACAACAGGTTTCTTTTCTGGAGAACTCTACATGAATTAAGTAATTTCCAGTTCCCAATAAATTACAGGATTTCACACCTAGGGAGCTTGCTCTTTTGAAATATCTTTGCCTTCTCCCATGCCTTCAGAATAAATCACAGGAGGTGTTTCTCCAAGCTCAGAGAATCACTATTCAGAGCTGCAATGTACTTATGAGGAAGAACCCTCTCTGTTGATGAGCGTTTTGTTTTCACACAAAGTATTTTTAACCTCTCCAAGTCCTACGTATTTAGGCAATAAATCCAGTTCCCGTACTGCTGGAAGTGCCGAGCAGATGATTAAGCTCCCCTCGGTGGAAGAGCACGGCCTGGTGGCAGGAAAATGAAACGCGGGCCTGTCCCACTGCTTCACATGCCAGTCACGACACAGCCCGACCCAACACATTGCACCAGCTACAGCCAAAACCTACTTTGGAACTGATTACAAAAGCTGTTGCATCGACAGAAAATATTAAAAGGGAAAGAGCACAGTAACTGCCTTTATTTTCTTTTATTCTTCAGGGCAACAATATTGCTGTGAGCCTAAGGATATAAAGTAAAAGAAGGCTTGTAAGGAGTATTTGCTTTTCTTAGATCCACTGGATAGCTGGAAAAAACAAGCAAGTTTTCATGCTCAGAATCTTTCTGAAATATTTTATAAGATACCTAATGAAAGCACTCAGTTTGAACTAGACTTCTGGACACATCAGCCATGAGCTGGTCTGACAAAAGTCCCCTACTCCTCCTGCTGAGGCTCTGTGCTACAGGATGGAGAGAGGGCAGTGAAGGTTTCTGTAACAGCATCTGCACCCTGAAAAGGGGAACTCGGGCAGCAGGAGAGGGAAATGCAGAGTTTCACTGACCTTTTGCTACCTTGTGACTTGCCAGCCAGGCTACCACATGATGAAGGGGGCAAGGACTTACATAAGGCTGCCACAGTTAGTGACTGTTTTTCTAATAAGATCACAAAAGCTTCCCATAAATCTGCATTCCCAGGAATTAGGCTGAAAACCCAAACTTTTATGCCCCTGCCAGAGAATGAAAGCTATGATGAAAGCTACTCACTGTCTCTCTACTGGTGAAGTTCTAATGAAAAGTCAACATCAGAAAGTGAATTATGCCAGTGAGATGGAAGCTGTGGGATAATGGTTGTTTTGGGGGTTTGGGTCTTTCTTAGATCATTATTGTTAAAGTTCAGAAGAAAAGATCAGGAAGATATAGTAACTGTTGTTTTGCTGATGCTCCAGGAAAACAGCAGCACCTGCAGCTGGTAAGTCACTTGTTAACCAGAAAAGCCAGAAATAAGAACAAGGATAATGATCCTTCAGACTTTATACTGAGCAAGTTTGTTTTGTGGTGAGGCATAAATGGCACACACACATGCTCTGAAAATCACATGGACCTCATTCATCCTGCCTACCACCAAGGGGACTGAATTTCTCCAGCTGGCAAACTTTCACTGAAGGTTTGCCAATTCTGAATTTTGAGAATTTGATGGAACTGCTATGGAAAAGGAAAGAAATAAAGCTACAGAGATGGAGTCTGAGAGCATACACATATCCCATGATAATACTTGAACTCCCATTAAAGGTATAACAGCCCATTTGTAGCAATGATTTCCAGAGCTTAAAAACAAAACAACAAACAAATAAAAACCCACTAATGAGCAAAAAACCCAACAAAACCAAAACCAAAGTCTCTGTAGCCTACTGGTAAGGGAAATAAAGTGGCACCCATGATCACTGGCTAGTCTTGTCCCAAGCTCTTGCACCAAGCACCTACAACAAAGAACTGGTAACATGAATGTTCTGTACCTGCATCTTCCTCTTGACAGTTTCAAAGGGGAAAGAAAGCGTCTGTGCCACAGCAGCTGCCACACAGCCATTTACAAAGTTCTGAAGAGGAGTGAAACGAACTATGGGTTCTTGCCAGATTGTGTCCAGATTGATGTAAACAAAGAATGAGCCTGCAGAAAATGGAACAGCACCTAGAAAGCAAACCAGACAGGATTATATCAACACACTGTGCACTAAGAGAGGAGAGCTGCCCATCACATAACTAGAGAGATGGGAGGAGCTGCTGCCAGTTTACAGCTCACATTCCACAAACCCAATCCAGATTTTGATGAACTTTACTCTTTAGTCCCTGGTTTACCACCAAACACCCATATTGTACCATCTCATGACAGGTTAGGTGTTTTTCCAGGTCCTCTCCAGGTGTTTTTCCAGGTCCTCTCTTGTGACAAGCTCTTTCCCAGTCCAACCCGCCCCTAGCATTTACACAGGCAAACAGAGCTATGTCTTCAGTCAGGCTGATGAGGGATACTTCTCACCTCTTTTGCTTCCTTCATGCTCTCATCAGTTTTATAGTGGGATTATACATTTATTATTATTGTTATTACACATTTTATATAATGTTGTATTGCGAAAACGTGGACTCAGTTAAATGGCATTTTTAAAGGCTATGCAGAGTAAACAGATAATTAAAAATTAATTTCAAGTAAAGAGAGAATATAATTAATCTTCATCATTCACACCTACTATACATTACAGCTCACACTGGTGTCACTGAACAGCTCGGGAGACACTCACACTCAACAGGAATTAGAAGCATTGTGTGTGTGTATAAAAGTGTTTTAAGAGTTTAATGGTGAAAATTGTGCATCCAAACACAATGAGATAATCTATAAAAGAAGGAAAAGAGTACTTTGCTGAGCACTTAACCATATATAAAATGCTACACACTTGGTCCTGATTTGAAGTAATAAAGCTGCAGCAAAGGTTATCAGTGTTGCAGTGCCTTGCAAATCTCCACATCTTCTACAAGAGAACATTCCTGTTTGCTTTTGAAATCAAGTGAGCAAGTGACCACACTGCACAGCTGCAGTGAGGTATTTCACCCCAGCGCTGTTTTACCTAATATTGCTGGTGAGACACCCCGGTAGAGCGCACGGAGCCCCTCCTGGTGATAGATCTGGTAGAAGGCGTGGAGAATGCCTTGGTAGGACGGCTCCAGGCGGTTCTGCACGATGAGCCGCGTTTTCACCACGTCGCTGGGGTGCGTCACGGTGGTGGCCACCATCCCAGCCAGGCTGCCTGCCATGATGGCTCTCCAGTGGGAAATGTGGCCCAGCTCATCCATGGAAAAGGTAACAAGTCTAAAGCAAACACATAAAAGAAGTACTATCAATGACACTAAACACATGAAAAATTAAGGCAGATGATTCTTGATGCAAATGTTCCTATGTCCACAAGCCACTTCAGCAGCAGGAATTGAAATTTTGGCATGTGATTCATCCAAGATCTTATTACATGTAACACCACACAAGCATCCACCTACAGGCTGAAAATCTTTCTTTTGTATTTCCACATACAGGATGAAAATTGCCATGATTCAAAACACATCTGCAAGAAATTATCTGATCATCAGTTAAAGACATTGGTCCAACCTGTCAGTTAAGGTTATCATGTAAGAGGAAATACATAGATAATGACATCACAGGCCTTCTGGGAGCAACTGAACCTTCTTCTGTTACTTATCTTGGGACAGGGAGGTTCCCAGGGACACACCTTTAGAGAAGACCTATGTCCAGGCACTACTATGCTCAGCAGTTTAAGTCTTAATTTGAAAATTTGAAATTTAAAGGCTACACACAAGTCATACATTTGTGGTGCATTGAAGGACTTTTCTATGACAGGAAACTCCTACATCAGGGAGTAATGTCCTGGAGGCAGCAAGAAGCAAGTAAAAACACTTCAGAGTTTTAGCTGGAGGTAAAGAAATGTATTATTCTATTTTGGTAGCATTAACTGAAACATCTAAACAGCACATCTACATTTAACCTGCATGGTGTAGAACAAAATAATGTGCAAATATTTACAAGTCACTGCTCGCTCAGTCAATGTTTTTTCATTTGAATGTGCATTTTCTACTGCATGACAAATCCCTGCATCTACTTGTCTCGAGCCCTGGGAGTGCCCAGGGCAGAAAGCCCAGCCAAGCAGAAGCAAAAGGGCATAAACCTTTCTTCCTGTGTGTCTTATGCAGTTCCTAAACCCACACAGCCTAATTTTCCTGTGTGGGGGAAATGTATGGGGAAGGTGGTGGGGTGTCTCCAGGCACTACCTGATAACATTTACAACGGCCATGGAAAGACAAGAGCGTGTGCAGAGTAATTGCTGAGGGAGCTGGCAGTGCTCACTCCTGCTCCTCCTGGGACTGTTTACCTAAGCTGCCCTCTAACATTTATCTTTCTGTGTTTCTTGCCTTTATGTACAACATTATCCGAGTAGAAAAGACTTTCCCAAGCCCCCAAATGGCATATCAAGGACTAAGCAGAGGCACCTTGTATTTAATTTCCTGATAGCCTACTTCCACCCTTAATTCAAAACACCCTGTACAAACTAGACACAAACTTTAGCCTTGCAAAAGGAATACACTGTTTCAAGCTGAACAATGAAGTTATTTTGCTCAAAATCAACTGCTGTATGTTGGTGCAACACACTGCCTTTTCTGTGACCTTTAAATTACATTTAAATTACTGTTTGTACCTTCCCACTCACATTATCTTGCTCTTTGTTTGACCACTGCGTCTATTATGTCACAAAAAAGCTGCCCAGTTTTAGGGTCACTTCATTTGTGGTCTCCTGAAGGGCTTAGGCAGTCATGGGCAGATGACTTGCTGGGACAGATGAGTGACAAACCCAGCAGGTTGGCAGCACCAGCTGGGCTGTGCTGCTGCCCAGAACAGAATAACTCAGCACCCAGCTGGGTGCAAATGTCATGTGCTACCATGAACAGCTGACTGCAATAAAAAAAAAAAAAAAAAAAAAAAAAAAAAAGAAGCCCAGCCCCCAGAGTGGCAAAACATTCTGGTGTGTGCAAACAGTCAGGCACTCCCTGCAAGGCTGAGAGATACTGGCAGCGGAAGGGAATCCTAGGAAACAGCACGGCTGGCAGAGCTCCATCAGCACTGCTCCATGTTCATCTGCTGCAGTCCTATCAGCACTCAGTTTAATATCTGTGTATTATCAAAAACAAGGTCTTAAAACAAACAATGTCACATATCAACGTCAAAACCAATCAAATTTGCTTAACAACTCCTGCGTGATACGGTAAAAATATCTGACTTGTGATTTTGTTATTTTCTTTGATACAGACAACATAAATACTCGAGAGTGTATAAATTAATTAAACAAATTGGTTGCAAAGAACAGATGTGACAGCCACACCTGCAGGCTGCACTGTAACTTCATTTCTAAATGAACCGGAGCAAAAGAATTTTAAGAGACCATCAACCCTTCCTCATGTGAAGAATACCTATGATTATAGAGGCAATTTCTGGCATATCACCAGGCCCTACAACAATCGCTAGGCGTTGAACAAATTAGATAAATAAAATTCCAAGCGAGGGTCCGGATCTTTGGGCAGAAGGGGGGCACACCCGGCAGAGACAGACATAGACTAAACCCGGCACTCTCCATCCCTCCCTCTCCCGCTGTTCCGAAGGCCGGCGGGGAGCGCAGGTCCCGGATCCCCCGGATCCCCGAGCCCCGCGCGGGCCGGTCGCTTACCGACGGGAGGCGGCGAGCTGCAGGGCGCTGTAGGGGCAGAGGCGCAGGCAGGCCGTCAGGTTCCCCTTCCAGAGGGCCCGCACGCCCTCGGTGCGGCACAGGCTGAGTCCGGCGTCGCGCAGCCCCCGCCGGCAGTGCCAGGTGCCCACCTGCGCCAGCACCGTCAGCAGCTCCAGCGGCGCCGTCAGGCTGAGGCTCAGCGCGCCCGCCAGCCCAGCGCAGCCCAGGCGCTGCAGGGCGGTGAGGCGGCCGTCCCGGCGCAGGGTGGCCATGGCCCCGCCGGAGCGGAGCCGAGCGGAGCGGAGCGCACAGAGCGGCCCGGCCCGGCCCGGCCCGGCGCGGCCCCAGCGGCCACAGCCACAGCGGGGCGGCGCCGCCCGCCTCCGCCGCCGGGGGGCGCTGTGGCGCGGGGCTCCGCGCGGCCCCGTGCGCGCTGCGGAGGCGGAGGGAAAACCCGGAGCGGAACTTGACGGCCGGAGCGGAGCGGCGCTGGCCGCGGGTGAGCCCGGACGGTGCCCCTGGCCCTGCTCGCACCTGAATTCAGGGATTATTACATTATTGACATTTATGTCGCTGGAAAAAAGCGCCCTCGCAACAGTGACCCAGCTGCACTCAGGACACACCCCTTTCTCCTTACAATTAGTGTTTCCACAGGGGCGAATGCATACATTTCTCTTTACAATTAAACGTGTTTCCAAGGGAGCGAATGAGGCAACGGCACGACTACACAAAAACACCGAGTTCTCCTCCTGAAGCACTCTGTCTTGATGCTGGAACTGAGTGACTGAGTGATCATCATTAATAAGATTTACGAGGTCAATTAGTTCAGGTTTTCTTGACGTGTTGCCTGAGGAAAAAAAAGGTACAGGGAGGGGAAAGACGAAAGAGGAAAGGAGATACAAGCTGAGACCAGAGTCTGTGGGGGAGGAGATAACAGCCAGGACAGAGGTAGTAGCAGAGATTTGCTCTGAAACAGGATGTTCTGTTTCTTGTAACAAAAATCCCCAAACAAACAAAACAAAACAAAATAAAAACCCTCCCTTCCCCCCCAAAAAACCTCAAACCAACACAAACAACCAACTGAAAAATTCCAGTCAAACTGAAAGCTATGTTCAGTATCTTCTTACAGTGCAGCCAACAGAACAGTGTCAGATGACTCAGTCTGCATTCTCTGGCAAGAATGCTCTGCTGCTGATCCAATGGACTATTCCTAGATCAATAAAAGAGCTAAAAGACAGCTTTCTAGAATTGCATCTCTTTCCAGGAACTCAGCTACTTATGGTGTTTTATTTTCTTGGTGAGAAGAAAGCATTTAACCATTAAGGAGGAGAAAATCAACAATAAATGGGTATAACTTGTTATACATGATTATATACATGATTAGAGCTTGGAAACAGAAGATTTCAAACATTACTTCAAGACTTCAAAGAAAAGGGTGATATTTCTTTCAGGGTTTTTCTTTTGTTGCTCATCTGCACAAGACAAACCTCAACTTAAGATTCTTACTGAGCACCGGTATTTTCCATACAGTCTTCCCATTTCCATTACTCATTTTGGGGCAAGTTTTTCCATACTTGTTCTGGCTGCTAAAATGAATCACCAGTTGACCTCAGCCTCCTGCAGCAATCCTCGGAGAAGGAGGTGGTTGATATGAGTCTGTTGGGTTTTTTTTCTCCTTAGTAAAAGGACCTGCCAAAATAAAACCAGTCATATACTAAAAAATTGGGTATGTTCAAGGTCAGGTTGGATAGATCCTGGCTGCTGTAGAGCTGTAGCCGGGGCTGGGTCCACACATGCCCGGGATCCAGAATGGCCAAGGAAGTGGGGACGGTGCCATCAGCAGCACATGGGCGAGCGCTGCACCATTGGGAGCCGATAGCCGCACCATGCAGAGACAGGACAGCCCTTTCCCACCGGGAAAACACCAACAAGCCAGTGTAAACCAGGGGAAGGCGGCATAAACCCTCACAGATCTACTATTGGTGAGCAGTGGTGGGTGAACTACCTTTGCTCCAGGACAAAGGAAAACACGGCATTGCACCACAACCAAGCCTTTGCTCTGCCTGAGCGAGGCAGCTCCGAGGAGTAACTTCTGTTTGCCTTATTTTGAATACAATGCACACACACGATGCCCACTGGCTGAAGACTCCGGCAGCAGGCAGCTGCAGCCGAGGCTGTGCAGGAAGAGCAGCCACTGGCACCTCCTGGGCCTCGCTTCGTGAAGATCACCCTGAAACCGCACGGAGCGCCCGGCGGGCGGGCAGGGGCCGCGCTGCGGAGCGGGCGGAGCGGAGGAGCCGCGCCCCGGGGCGGGCCCGTGGGCGAGCCGCGCTCCGCCCCGGGTGGCGGCCGCAGGGCTGGCGGTGCCGCGGCGGCCGGAGGGTAAGGGCGGCTGGCCCGGGGAGCGGGAGCGGGGCGCTGCCGGCGGAGGGCGCTCCGGGCCCGGGTGGGGCGAGCCGGGCCGCGGGGCTCGCTCCGCCAGGGAAAGTTGTCGCGGCTGCCGGGGCGGTTCCCGGCGGCTCCGCTGGGGCTGCCCGGAACCCTCGGGCCTGCCGGGACGGGCGGGCCGAGCCCCGCTTCTCTCCTCTCCGCTCCGGTGCTGGGGGGGCGGTGGCGAGCTGAGCCGGGAGAGCCCGGCCCGTGCGGAGGGCGCGGCGGGCCTGGGCCCGGGGGTTCCTGGGGCGGGGGCTGCACGGCCCGGCTCGGCTCGGCTCGGCTGCTGCGGCTCTCGGGCAGCCCGAGCTGGCTCCGCACCTGGCGGGTCTTGCAGCCGAGGCGGGGTAGCGGGGCCCCCGGGCCGCGGCTCCCGCTGGAGCCGCCGAGGGCTGGGCCCTGCCCGCCGGGTGCCCTCGGCCGGCGCTGCCGGAGCTCGGGGACCGCGGCCTTCAGTGGCTCCATGCATTGGGCTGGGGGTTTGTGTTATCCTCGCCTCAGCGGTGCTGGGAGGGTTCAAAACGCTCCTTTATTGCAATGTTCATGAGAGCAGCGGCACTTCTGATCATCGCTCCTTTTCACTTAATTTTGCATAGAGCGGACTGGATAAACTCATTTGTTAAAAATCAGTTTCAAGCTCTTTAGACTTCTCCAAGTGAGTTTCTGGTAAGTGCTTGTCATAGCATCACTAGGGTTGGAAAAGGCCTCTAAGATCACAGAGTCTAACCAGTAACACTCACTGTGTTTACTGCTAAAGGATACCCCCAAGTGCCATAGCCACAAACTATTTGTAGGCTTCGAGGGATGGTGTTTCCAGCCTCTTCCAGTGCCCGATCACCATTTCAGTGGAAAAGTTTTTCCTAATATCCAATCTAAACCTCCTCTGTTGTAATGTGAGGCCATTTCCTCTCACATTACTTGAGAGAGGTGACCGATCCCCACCTGGATCCAGCCTCCTTTCAGGTGGTTGTACGGAGCCATAAGGTCCCCCCGAGCCTCTTTTTCTCCAGGCTAAACAGCTCCAGCTTTTTTTTCTCTGCATGATGAACTCTACTGCTGGGGATCAATACATATGGATACTACATTGCATTAGCTTATAGTGCTCCTTACATACCACTGCAGAATTAAAATATTTCCTCTGCCTTGAGCTTCCTTTCACCTCTGCTGGTGGGATTGCTCAGGGACTACACTGTTGGTAGGAGCGTGAAAAGTTACCTAGAAAAATATGATATTTTTTTTTTCTCTTTAAGATACCTTTATCCTGACCTGGTTGATGGTATGGTCTCTTTTGTGGTGGCCCGGGGCCTGGCATGAGTGACCAGCTGGGAAACTGGGGATGGTAAGAGCTGTTTGAGCTAGCAGTACAGTGAGCAAATGTGAGGGGTGCCTTTGGAACAATTATTCCCACTACTTGCATGTTGCTCATATGGACTATGTGAGTGTTTCAGGTTAGATATTGCCAGGTTGCTAATTTCTCCCAGAAGTGTAAGTTTGTTTTAAAGTATGAACTTAGATTGCACAATTTAGGGTGTTGTAAGATAAGGACAATTCAACCTTCAGTTGTTGTAGTAAATCCTAGTGCAAAGGCAGATGTGTTCCAAAAGTTTTTACCATGGCAGAGTGGCCAAAGGGGAATAATAATCTGATAAAGGAGTTGAAAGTCAAAATCCTTGTGATTTATCAGTTGCAGCAGTTGAGGTAGTGGCTTATTGATATGTCAGGGTTGATTCCAAAAGGCCATTCTGCTGAACAGCAATTCATTGGGTCAGCCAGTACATAATTCTGTGCCTTGTTCACAGTTATGTAGAGAGAAATTTCTGATGCTTGAGGAGCTCCTGGCTATGAGCACAAGTGGGGAAGAGCAGGGGTAATGGTGTGCACTAGCAAACCACTGTAGCTTACTCAGCTCTATGAAGAGAGTTTAGGGCTTGTAGGGGATTTATTGCAGTATGGTTGCAGCTATGATGGTGTAAGGATATAAGTGAAAGAAGACTTGCAAGGGCAGGATAATATATCAGGATAATATATTGGTTAAATAGATGATCTACTTGCAAAACAGAACAAGATTTTGTGTACACCCAGTGGTCTGCAGGCTTGACATTCACATCTCTGCAGGTTGTAACAACAGAGTCCTGGAGGTTTTAGCCTACTGCACCACAAATCTTAGTGGGGTGGCAGAAGTTTGGTTGGCACTAACTTGGTGGAAAGCTTTTTATCTTAGTGCACAGTGGGCAGAAGGGACTCTAGAGATCACTCACTGCTTCAGCTTTGTAGAAAGTGCTTTGTGTATCTGCTTTGCTTATATGAGACACTGGAGGTGTGTCTGTGTGCATACACAGCTGTGTGCAGAGATTAATCCTTTGAGATTCAGCCTTGCCTGACAAATTTACAGTTAACTTACTGTTAATTCTGAGTGCATTTGGCTGCAGTTCCCTAAGAGGAGTGATTCAGTGCTCAGTCTGTGCTGTATCTGCTGCTGCCAGGGATTCCTGGTTATTTTATGTTAATTTTAATTGCACTTGCTTTTTCTCCAGTACATGTGTGGGTTTTTTCTTTGTCATTCTCAATAAAGTGTAGTCATTTTCTTTTATCAAACAGTTTTTGTGCTTGTCTTCCCTTGTACATTCCCATGCTGAAGGCAAACAGGCGTTTTTCAAGTAATAACAGTATAGTTTATAACCTGTGAAAACCATCTTACAAACTTTTTTGTTGTGTTTCTTCAGTGGAAGCTTTTATGCGGCACTCTTGCAGTTGTCTTTGTATATGTATCTATTTTTTCTCCATTTGATTTAGTCTATATTTATGTTAAAATAGTGTCTACAAAATAAAGAAAAATACAGCATATGGACAGCAATGAAATACACTAAGCTTTACTTGTGACTAGGTGCTGAACCTTTGTGGAAGAAACTGGCACAGATGGTGGTTTGCCAACTTCTGTTTCTTTTTCTTTGAATTTAGGCCTGAAAAGTCCTTGATAACCAGTGGAAGCCTCTCTGTAAACTTTTTATACAATTAATCATGTGAGGAGCAAAAAAACCTAGTGTGACTATTCTGTTTGTACTAGATGTGGGCATACTGATATGGAGCTCAGGTATCTGAACTTAACCCCTTTAATCAAAACCCAGCATTATACTGTTTAGGTTTCCTGAAAAATTTCTCTGGTAAGCTAAAGGTTGTCAGTATTTTCAGTGTAGTTGGTGCTGAAACTGGGAGATGACCTCAGGAGCTGCTGAGAGTCTGAAAGATACTTAGTTTCTTATTGTTAAATAAAGTAGGTGTAGCAGCTGCCTGGTGATTACTGGCTAGAAAAAGGTCAGTTGGGATCAGCTGTCCTGGCTGGGTCTCCTCCCATTTCCTTGCTCACACTCAGCCTCCTCACAAAAGGCCTTGGCTCTGGGTAAGCCTTGCTCAGTGATAACCCCTGAATTACTGCTGTAATACCTCTTAAATGGGACCCTCCTGCTAATCTGTAGGGGAGATTTGTTAAATTAAGAATTAGATCCAAATGATTAGTCTCTAGTTGTGTCCTTGGGGACAAACAATCATGTGATGCTGTTGTCTTGGCAGTGCTTACAAAGAAAACCCAAGAGTACAGACCATTTGAAGAGACAACTTTCTAACTGTGGGGATCAGTTGGGTGTGTGTAATTTATGGTTTTTTAAAACATGGTATTTAAGCAAAGGACGTTCCCTGTTAGCCACATGTGATTCTTGATGACTGTTTGCTTATTATTAGCACTTCAAAAACTTACATCCAATTCCCCAGGATGCACAATGTAAAACAAGTGTCATCTAAATTGTCCCATATTGATAATTACCTAGAAAAAGACGTGGTGATGAAAAGAAGTTCAAGAGAGAAAAAGGAAAGCTAAGCACGAGAGGAGAGAAGAGAGGCAGATAGATGGAGATGAGGAACACCCCCCAAAGCAGCAGAAGGAACCAGCTGAAGAACAGCACTGGCCAGAGAATATGCCTGAATGGGAAGAAAGGAAATCCCTGCTAGCTCAGAGAAGAGTGGAGTCTGTCAGACTGCTTACAGTGCTGTTAAATCGTGTGAAAGTAAGACTATTTTAAAACGTATTTTAAACTTTTAAGGATATCTATTAGAGCTTGAATAATTCACTAGACATTTGATATCTTGATGCTGTTCAGGAGACTGCTTTGGGGCTGACTGGACACTGAGAAGGCCTGAGGTCCATATCTTGTGACAGCCTGCTCTCAGTCTTGCCCTGAGAGCAAACATAGTGCATTTTCACCCAGAAACTTTGCCTTTGGTGCTTTTTCAAGACCTTGTCTTTCTTGAGTTAAAAATAGGACTGGAAAAGCTGTTTTGGCTCTATTAGACTTGATCCAGTGTTGCAAGCAAGGAATTTTGGAGTGGAGACATAAGTGATACTCTCTTTGCTTGTTTTGGTCTCAGGTCTACAAGTGACTGAACTAAATTGGCACAGATTATACCCTTTGGATTTCTAATAGCTTCTTCTTTTTTCTTGGCCAGCACTCATTACCAGACTTATTTGATTCAGATAATGTCTTGAGAAAGTCAGCAGTGAAATGATAAAAATTTGAGTGTTTTGCACACAGATTAATGTTTGCAAGTTTAATTTAGTGCTTTGGGCAGAAAAGGTTTCAAATGAAAACAGGGGTTTTAATTTCTAATATGGCTTTGTCTCCACTATTTGCAAAGAAAAAATTGCAGCTTTTAACAAGTGTGTAATGTAAAAGATTTCTAAAGGACTGTAATTTACTGTGAGTTGAAGTCAGAGGCTACCCTTGCCATTCTGTGTGTGAATTTTAGGGCCCCATTACATCTGACATTGGCCTTCTTAATTATGAATGTGATGTCTTAAATAAATTTCTATTTTCTTGGTTTCACAGTTGGCAAGTCAAAAAGTGGATCCTTCACTGGGTATAAAGAAGGACAATTCATTTTCTGAAACAGCATTTAAAGACATCCAGCAGGAGCTGATTCACTCCCTTTACCATACGCACAAAGAGCTGAAACGTGTGGAGTTTAAGTGCCCATTAACCCCAAAAGGCAGTGCTTTCTGCTGTGAGGAAGGGGATGTGAGTACCTTCCATGCACCTGCTTGTCACATAGTGAGGACAATTTTAAATGATGCCTCTGCAGCCCCGAGCTCTGATGGACTGCCTGGCAGAGATGTGTGCAACTCCCTGCTGATCACGGTCACCCAGCACGGCAGGGTCATCCAGCCTCTCCCTGCAAGGCACCACCCAGCACTGGACATTGGTCACACCCACACAGTGTCTGAGCAAGATGATTGCAGAAAGCAAAAGGTTTATGAGACTGATGAATTCATCCATTATTTACTGAACTACTATCAGACACCACACTATGCACGTGTTTGCTTAGAGCCAAAAACCACTGTGAACAAGTCCCGGTGGAAGCGAGTGGTGTCTGATGATGGTGGTGGGTTTGACAGCAGCTTGAGTAACAAACATGGTCAGCACTTCAGAGAGTTGAGTCCTGTACAAAACCTCCACAAGAGAAATTGTAGCAGTGATAGTAATTACAGGCTGGTGATCACTCTTGGAGAATTTGAGTCAACAGACAAAGGGTTAGAAAGCAAGGTCCATGGGGGCAAGCTTGCAAAAAAGCTGCAGGTGCAGAGGAATGACTCACTCAGTGTTGATACTGTACCACATGCTGGACTGAATCATTCTTTGGAGTGCACTACTGTTACTCATAATGAGGAATTCAAACAAGAAGATGGTAAAGATGAAGGCACTGTACCACATGGAACACGTAGATCTGCTTGCAGATCAAAGGATTTGCTGGAAGAGATCAGTGATTCTGAGTGCTTTAGAGAGGCATGTGGCGGCTCAGTGAAGAGAGCAGAAAGAAGGTATGAAGAAATTTACAGCAGTTGTAATAAAGGGTGCTTGTCTACAAGAGCTGGGGAAAGAGAATTACTGGTTTGCCATAAAAATGTAGCTCTGGAAGGTCAAGAGAAGGAAACCAGCCAATGTAACTCCTGTTCTAATTCTGTCCATGAGGGCTTGGCAAGGCAGTGTGAACGTAAACTTAAAAAGTCATGCAAGAGGTCTAGTAGTAAATTAAGATATGAAGGAAAGAAAAGTGAGAGACAATCCAGGGAAAAGGAGAAAAATGCTCATAAAATGAAGAAAAAGCGAAAAAAGCTTTCTTCTAATCTTTTATCTGATGAATGTGGCTTTTCAGAGACGGACAGTTGCATGCAGCTGGAGTCGCTCAGAAAGATTCAGAGAAAATGTAAGAAAATGTTGCACAAAAAAGTGAAATTCAAGACACATCACACCTCTATGGCTGCACAAGATGCTGCCCCTCATGATGGCTCACCCCTTCAGGAAACCCTCCAGGGGAGAGGTGAGAGAGGGGGACACCACAGCTAAGGGGACTCAATTTGACAGCTCTGTGGCAGGTGAGGTTGCCACAGTTCTTACAGTGATGAAGGGTTTTTGGTTTTAAAAGGTATAAGCATGGCATAAAAAAACCAGTGCAACTTCCCTGCAATTAAGGGTTTGTTCAGTTTAGCTCTGAAAGACACAGCTGCAGCTCAAGAGTAATATTTGTCTAATTAACTTAGCACAGTATCTGTCCTGGGCATTAGCAGGTAGTGGTTATTCTGGTAACAACATGCTTTAGACAACTAAAACAGTGATAGACAATTCAATGTGTGGCACAGCTGTGTAGGAAGTACTGTCTCAGGTGAGTAGATTTTTACACAGCTAAAATACATCTGATTTTCATACAAGATTGCTACTTGCTGTTCTTACAGCCTTTTTTACAATTTTCTGTGCTTCCAGTTGGTTGGTGGATACCCTTACAACCTGACAAACTCATTTCAACTTTTTCTTACCTACAGGAGATGAGAGGAAATTAATGTTGAGAAGAGAGATGGATGCAGATGTCAGAGGATGTCCTCTATTTCCTCTTGAGATAATTCAGACAAACCCCTTCTCAGATGCTTTCTGTGGAGGAGAGCCCAGAAGAGGATGTTGAACAGCTACTGTATTATAGCTCTGAAGTTTTTATAAACAAGTGGGAGAAGAAAGCCCTTTGATCATTAAAAGAAATATGAACTACTGGGTTGGTTTTTGATTTTTTTTTTCTTACATCATTCCTTTGGTTAGAATATCTAACTGGTGAAGTGAGTCACAGAAGCAGAATTTGTGTTTTCTTTTGGATAACTTCTGCACCAAAACTTTCCCCAGAGCCAGAACAAACTTTCATGGACTAGTGACTAAAGAACTTGAAAGGACACAGACTGAGATCTTGGAGCATTGCACTTTGATGGAATGCAGAGAATCATGTAAATTACAGTATTTATTAATAATGAGTCATTGGGAAAAAACCTAATTGTCAATCCTAGAGCAAGCATATGAAGTGCCTCCTCTATCAGATTGTTATATTGGTGGGACTGGAAGGTGTGGGGGACATTTATACTCAATTTTGAGAAGTAATAGGTTTCCAAATGTGAAAAAGGTCCCATCTTCTGCAAAACCCACACTAGAAGAATCCTTGTTTTCTATTCACAATTCTAGAGGTGTTTCTGAAAACTTGCTGCCTTTTGGGAGGATTTCACTGAACTTATGCTCAGTGTAGTGCTCCTAGGAATCTGAATGGCTGTGTAAGCAAAGCTCTGGGTGTTAGATAATGAAATGGCAGTGCCTCTCAGCCTGCTGACAGTCCCCATGTAAATGCAGTTGACAGTTCACAAGATTTTGAAGGCACATATAGTGAGGTAGCTGTTTAGTATGAGTTTGCCTACAAATGCTTTCCAGAGGAATTGTGAAATGTTGTCAGAGTTGTGCTGCATGTAGATAAAAATGGGAAAATGCAGTCTAGGATCTTGAATTATATCCATATTTATTCATCTGGCTATATCTAGAAGACAGCCACAATTGCTTTTGGACAAAGTCCCTTAGCAAGGTACAGAGTTTGAAGTTCAATACACTGATTATTACAGCTTTCATTTTATTATGCTTTATTTATTACATGTCAGTAGACGAAGTTCATGTGAAAATGTTGCCTTCATTACGTAAGATCTTACCCATGTTTGTAAATTCTGCTCTAATAAATAGTAATAAAAATTAATAATTGTAATTGTTTGTGGTAGATAGGTTTTCCCCCAGTCTTCAATACTGGTGATTCCTACAGGCTTCTAAGCCAGGTTTTATCTGTCTTTCCGTTCATATGTTGAGTGCCTTTTCAGGGTCATGAATGACTAATGGTTGCTACTCAAAGTACTGTTAATCTATTCCTTTTATCTAAAAGAATGTTATTTTCTTGACAGAAATATTTTCTGACTATTTTGGAGAGCCTTTATGCCCCTCTTAAGTCCCCCCCTTTAGTATTTTATACAGTTATAGTGAAGAGGGACTATTGTAACATGTTACGTGTGACCATGTAAAATGTTTTCAGTTGCACTGATGTGACATACCAAGGGTGTTTTTTCTCTATGCAATATTTGCAGATTAAAGATAACAAAACTTCCCCCCTGTCAATCTATAGACAGTTTTGTGTCCATGAGTACCCATTTCCCATAAGACAGGCTTTTGGTGACAGGTGAGGAAGTATTTCTTTTTGTTAATCTAGGGGAGAAGGAATTAAAGATTTCCTTCAGTGTAAATTTCTAGTGTTTTATTAACATGCTGTCACAATAACCAATAACAAATAAATACTCAATTCCTGTAATTGCTTCAGGCATTCACCTGTACTGACTGAAACTGGCAGAGGATTTGCTTTGTCTCCCAAGTCCTCATTCCATGTAAAGCATTGTTAGTTAATAAAATATGCATGCACTTTAAAATGTGAGACATCATTGTAATCTTCATACCCAAAGAGAACTTCTGTGTTTCCTATCTGACATTTTTTTAGAACCTGATTTCAAGTGTTTAAATAATAATTTCACTTTTCACAAAATCATAGAATGGTTTGGATCAGGACCTTAAAAACCATCTTGCCAAGGGCACGGGCACCTTCCTTCCACCTGCTCCAAGCAGGGTCCAGCCTGGTCTTGAGCACTTCCAGGGCTGGGGCACACAGTTTCTTCTGGCAGGAAGAATTTCTTTTTCCTGTCAGCACATTTAATATGAGCCCCAGTTTTTCATACACTGGCCTGCTTAATATGATTTTATTATCCTGAAGGTTAATCTTTAAAGATACATGTAACAGCTTGCTTTAAAACTTTTAAAATGCATGGCTTTGTAGATTGGATTTTAGTTGTTCTAAATGTCACATCCCACATATGAAAGTTACAGAATGTTTTGGCAATTAAAACATTTATTAGATGAAAATATGCATTAAAAGCAGCATTTATATAGTTCAGCAATGGAAATATAGAACATTTCTGGTATACTTTCACACCTTTCATTCTGAACCTGAGGTGTGCTGTTGTGCCCAGCTGCTGTTTCAAGAGGCTGGGTGCTTTTTATGGAAACACTGTTTACTCTGACATGTATGAAGTTGGCCCTGAGACTGCAGATCTTGCCATCAAATCTAATTTTCTGTACAGAACTAGTGAAAATGCCTCTTCATAAAGCTGGTATGAAGAGAAGTGGGCTGAACAATGCTTTTTTACTGAAAGTATGTGACCTGTGGGTTGTACCTTGTGCTGAATGCTGAAGCCAAAATCCTACAGGCTGGTTTGAAAGCAGAATTACACAAGGCCCATTATTAAATCAGTCCATCTGCTTGAAATACAATACAGCAATTATGATATAAAGCCTTTTCTTCTTAATCCAGGGATTCCAGGCAATGCATAGAAATGCCTCACCTTTCATAAAACCCCTTATGTAATTTTCAACAGAAGCATTCAATGCTGAACTTCTTTTTGTTTAAGTGAAACAGCAGGAAGTAAGAGCTAATAAAGGTGAGTACAGGCAGGTGAAGCCCTGGTGAAAGAATATCTGAATTTTACAAAGCAGTTAAGAGTGTGGTTGAAAATAAGATATGACTCAATTGTTTTGATTTGTCCTGGCAAAGATCTTTGTGACAGGTGTTGGACACGTCAGAGGAGGGAGATTAGTGATATTGTCTGCCTTGAATTGGTCATCCTGTCCTGCCTGGTTAATGTACAGCCCGATGAGCTGCCTGCATGGCTCTTTTTGCATAATCATTGCTGCCAGTCACTGTTGAAGGAAGGGTTCAAATTGTAATGAACAGACTAAAAAAGAAGTTAAAACCCATCCATTTTCTTCAGCACTTTGGAAAGAAGTAAAACCCGTGCCTGCTGCTTTATGAGCAGCTTTTGTGACACACTTCTCCTTTCACAAGAAACTCTCTGCTTTCCTTGAAAAAGTAACAATCTTACCAAAGTGTCATACCTCCTCCCCAAGAAGTATTAACAATGAGCTTTTCTTGTGTTACTGCATGTTTTCTGCATCATTTCTGTTGCTATTTCTCTTTGTGATGCATAACGTTCTGATGTACAGATTAATCCTTAAAATAGTTTTTAGTTCCTCAGAAGATGTTACAGAGTAACTTTAGAGTCAGGTGGTTGGGTCCACTTAAGGGTAGGTTACAGCTTTCCAAAGCTCCAGCTTTTGCTCAGTATTAACAATTACTTGGGTTTTTTTCTGCAATAGAGCACATTCTCTATTTAATATTCTGTCAAAATTTTACTAGCAAACAGCATTTACAAGCATTCCATTAGAACATATTTTACTCAATCTATGCATTGGATAATGTGACAGATCAGAGAAAGACAATATAAAACTTGAAATATTAGGGGAGTAATAAATATAATAATAAAATATAACATTTGGTTGCAGTAAATAAAAACAAACTCCACCATTATGCAAGAGTATTTTATTTTCTGCCTTAAACAAATAAAAGCACATTTCCAATTTGAGGTAAACCATTAGTAGTAGTTTGCAAAGAGTATAAATGTCTCTAAAAATAAAACAGCAACACAAAGGTCATGACAAGGCCTATGTGTGTCTCCAGACCTTTGTCAGGTAGTTCATACAGTACCACTTTACACAACTCTGGCTCAAACAACCTTGCTCTTCATTGGAAGGCCCAGTGCAACCAAAAGAAAATCCCAGGATGGTGTTGGGACTGAGGGAGAGTCAGTTGTTCTCACCACAGATGGTCTCAGGCACTTTAATATGTTGTGTCAACTCGTTTGTGAAAGCTGCTGTTGTGCAACACACTCTCCTTCTGAACACTTCTGCCTAGTTTGCACCTACACCCAGGACTCAGTTCCTCATTTTGGGCATGTTGCCAAACGGAAACAACCAGACAGTCGAGTCAGAGAAATGAAACAGAGGGAACTACACCAGACAGGCACCCTGGAGATTCTGCACTAGCAGAATCACCTGGACAAGAAACAAGATCACATGTGATCAGAAAATCATTAGTTATCTTGGAATTTATAAGTTTTATGGAAGTATTTTGCATGATGAACATTTACATTTTTCCTTGGCCATATCCATTTATCCAGCCTCTCTGGTAGGAGGGAGGTCATTTAGAAAAAAAACTAGTAATTAAGCATAGAGGTAAGCCAAGAGAGCAAATAAGTAAAAAGCAACTCAAAGGTCAGGTCCACAGGTATAGCACTGCTGGTTATGCATGAGATTGTGTCATTTCTTTGAATGGCAACATTCCAAACCAACAAAGGCCTCAATGCAAAAACAGCTTACACTGTTTTATTTTGTACAGGAAACTTATGTAAGTTACATTGACCAGTAATGTTTTTCTGCTAGGTAAAGGTGCATGTACAAGAGCACTTGCTAATCATGCCATACCAGCAACTTCTTGCTTTTTAGGCCTAGGAATCAAGAGCAGCTGATCTTCCGTGTTTAATATAATTCCATTAACATTCATAGGAGCACTTTTTGCTGAGAAGAAAATCAAATGAACAACAGTCAAGTCACACTCCATGGTGTACCTTTAGGGATGCCTAGTTCCACTCATTACCTAAACTTTTGTAACACTATAGATGTGCTTTAAAAGTGAACAGACAATATTAGTCTATGCAGAATTATGCATGTTGAATACATCAAGCATTCATCAGTCTTTATTAAATACTTAAAAGTGATTTAACCTCACAAAAATTCTTAATCTTTTTTAAAAGCAGTTAGTGTTTCATCTGTAAGTCACTAATGCAATGACTCAAAAGCCAAATTATCTCACATAATAATGAATTACACTGCACAACAAATGAGTATGATGCTTTGTGAACAAAATATAGTCCCTTTTCTAAAGGAATTACAACCCAGGTAAGATCTGCCAGATCCTGCAGAAGCTAACACAAAAGAAGATTTAGTGGTGTTTGTGTTGCATATGTGAAGTGAGTCATGTGCTTGTCTCCACAGTGATAGGTTGGTAATGAAAAACTTGATTCCAACCTACTTTGCACTAAATGGTGATAGCAGGAAAACAGTCCTTTATTGCCAAAACTGCAGTTTACTTTTGCACAGACATTTGTCATGCATACTTATTATGTGGGTTTAAAGGAAGACAGATCATAGACCTTCAGAAGCTTCCCACTGAATTTGAAAAGGAAATCTTTGAAAAACCATTCACTGTACCTCTGGACCTTTTGTAAACCTTGCTGCTGCTGCACCTTGTGAAACAGAAGTGGAATGTTACAAATGATCCATTGTGGTTCAAAAATAGATTGTTCCACACTGCAGTATCTACTCTTTCTTTGCATCCTGGGCATCTTTTTCATCGTCATCAGAGTACACGGTGGGTTCCTCCCCCTCCTTCAGCAGCTTACCAACATGATGGTACTTAACTGGGGAAAAAAAAAATCCAAGTAATTTTCTGCCCTGAAGAGACACGTTTATAAACTCCTCCAACTGTTTTCTGAATGAATAGGATGACTATATTTCAATAGAACAGTTCTGAGCAACTTGTTCCAAACACTGGGGGAAAGGAGAAAAGCTAAAATCAACTACTACCTCAACTACTATTACTGCTGTCATAAGAATCAGGTGAAGTGAATATAACACTCATTTTATTGCCTAAACCAAAAGATGAATAAACACAAACTGAGGGAGTCACCTAGCCAAGGAAACAGAATCCTGGATTAGATTATTTCTCTTGCCAATGTTAAAACCAAAGGCATTGTTAGAATATTTACATTATTAAACATGCACATACGTATGTGCTCACATATACACAACCTGGAAGGGGTTTTATTTTTGTAATATGTATTACAAATATTCAATAGGACAGAAGGGAGATAATTTCTCCCAAAGATAGAGATGGGTCTGTTATCCGATTATGTGATTAAGCCTCTGATTTATTTTATATCTCCTTTTGAGCATGTAAAAATGCCAAGATATATAAGGACTGAGAGCTCTATTATGTTGCTTATCTGTCAACTTCAACAAAGCAAAAGAACCCCCTAATTTCAGGTATTTCAGACTAGCAACGTTGTTATAAATACTTAAACCAACTATTTGCCATATTTAATAGGATCACAGTAATAAAAAGAGTGGACTTCACTGTCAGTCCTGATGCTCAACACTTGTAAAGGTAGATTTTAACACTAGCTCAAGTCATATATTTGATAGCACAGTTCTGGTTTCTGCAACAAGCTTGTTAGCATAATAAACCAGCCATTCAGTGTGGCGTGATTAACAGTCTTAATTAAAACAGGAAGAAGGCCAAAATAGTAGGGGCACATCAGGTCAGGATGGAGATTTCTAATGACATCATGTGGAGAAAACCCAATTGTAGCTGGTTATAGTAAATCTTTCAACACTAGATTTAAAAGGAAAACACATTTTAGTTACACTATACTGATAACTGGTGGACTGGTGTATGCAATTTCCATTATATATATATATATATACATACATACATACATATATATTTTATATATATATTATATAATATGCATATATATACACATGTGTATATATATATATATATATATATATATGTATATATATGATGCTTCCAGCTGGTTACAGCCTTTTAACTATTGCTTCCCCTATTACCAGTTAATTCCTTCTTTGTAAATAGGTTTAAAATTGCTTACAAGTGAACTGTGACTCCCAGTCCCTCAAGGTCTCTTGCTGTGTAGCATTGAGGTCAGAGAGGTCATCATAGGTATCCCTCAGTGCCTCCTTGTCCAGGCAGAAGGTGGCAAGGCCTCGGGATGCATCTCTTCCAGCAAAAATCCCATATGGGCCCTCTTTGAAATAAAAACATAAGCAGCATTATTGCAGAGGCAATGGAAGCTATGTTACCTTCATGGATCAGAGTCCCCAGACTAAAACAGATGGTGAGTTTCTACCCTGAGCCATGCATCAGGTGCCTCAAGCTTCTGAAATGGTTTAAAGTTTTATTCTAATTGGTAGTAAGAGAAAACAGAGGAAAAGGACAAGAAACAAAATAATGGAGAAGGATACTACTGAGGTTTGCTGAAACATCAGGACAATGAACCACACAGTGGTGCACAGCACATATAAACTGGGTGAGGATAAGCATACAGACTGGGACACACATCCTTAGAATAAGGAACAGAGGAAGGATGTCTATGGGGGGAAATCAAAGTTTTCTAATGGATACTCCTGACTGGAGATGAAAGCCTGGCTTGACAGAAAATATAGTGGAGCTATGAGAAATTACCAAGTTGGAGGAAACATCTAGTAAAACAAAATGCAAGATGAACTCAAATGACCAAAACACTTAACTCATAGCAGATAAGAGACATCAAGATAAACTCTTGCTAAACTTCATTAATGATTGACTTGCTTGCATGACAAGCCAAAAATTGAGATAGTGCATGTTCAACTAGACATTCAAAGTTCTTCTAAAAGGAGCTTAAAGAAGTTAGATATGAATTCTGGTTATTGTAGAGCACATGCCAACTTCCAGTGTGCTTTTTCCTAAATTAATCAAAAGAATCTTACTTTTCCATTAAAATGAAAATCAAACTAGCCAGACATTGTGGTGAGCCATTCAGCAATTACCAAATCAGATGCAACAGACAGCTTTTACTGTCATCAAATAAGGCAGCATCTAAAGCTTGGACCTTATGTCAACTGGATTTTAAGTTCCACAAATACAGAACTGCACATCTAACTCACTGTGCATATCATCCTGACTGCTGCAGAATGCAAAGTTACAGCCTGGCATCATTCAGTGGCAGTCTCGTCTATGTTTGGCCCAAAAGCAGTAACTGATAACACTTCCAAAAACGTGGTGTCTCCTGCATTTTTCTCCTTGTCTCTTAAGTAGCACTGGCAGCTCACTACTGCAGCTACCAGGCTGTCTGGACAGCTCGAGAGTGGTTATGCCAGGCAGAACCTGGTACAAATCAGCAAGCCTCAGTGAGCAGTTTTAACAAGCAGCCTCTGATAAAAATAAAACCCCATGGCCTCGTGGAGGTGATAAAACTCCTTCATCTGGGTGCACGTAGTCCCACCCACCTCATCATTGGCTGCTCTACGAGCATAGGTTATTCAATCTTTGCACGTTTGAACTATGCTCCTGGTAGAAAGCTGGTTTAATCTAAATTGCCAACTATTTAGTATAAATATTATGCAATAGAGTGATACACACTAAAAGTTGAGAATGGAATGTCAACACTGAGAGAATACTTTGCTTCTGCTGCCTGCCATCAGGCAAAGGCAACCCAGGCCCACAAAGCCGCCCGACCTCTTATGGTACGTGTAGATTGCCATGGGAGAACACCGAGAATAATGAAACAACGTAAAGTGGCAAAGCCGGAGTTTCTCCGACGCCGGGGCCCGACTGGACCCGGGCGGCAGCAGTGACCGTGCCCGCCGCTCACAGGCTCGCAGCCCTCCCGGCGCCAAGCACCGGCCGAGCCCTCCCAAAGCTCCGCATGCGGACCGGGATGGGCTCAGCGCCGATCCCCGCCGAGGGAAGGCGCTCCCGGCCAGCACCGGCCCTGACCCGCCCGCGCTTCCCCGGAGCGTGCGGAGCGCCCGGGCCGGGCCCGCCCCGCAGCCCCCGCCCTCACCGGGCCCGTAGAACTTCCTGGCGCGGGTCACGTCGAAGACTTTGCCGTTGACGGCCATGAGGATGCGCGGGTCGCTCACGCCGTCGAAGGGCCGCAGCTGCTCCAGGGTGAAGTCGCGGCGCTTCATCTTGGGCAGCGGCGGCGGGTCCGCCTCGCCCGCCGGCGCCGCGGGCCGCTCGCCCCGCAGGATCTGGTAGAGCAGGAAGAGGCAGAGGCCCAGCAGGCTCAGGTTCAGCGGGGAGCCCACGATCTCCAGCAGCAGCCCGCCGCTCTCGCCCGCCGCCTCCTCGCCGGCCACCGCCACCTCCTCGCGGGCCATGGCGCTGCTCTGTGCGGCGGCTCCGCGGGCTCGGAGCGCGCAGCACGGCACGGAGCACAGAGCACGGAGCTCTCCCGGCCCGGCGGGGCGGACCCAGGGGCGGGCGGTGGGCGCGGCGGGGCTGAGGCGCGGGCGCGGGGCCGCCCCCAGGCCGGGTCGGGCGGGCTCTGCTGGGCGGGCCGGGCCGGGCGGACGAGCTCGGCTCCGCGGCTCCGCGCCCGCCGCCGGCGCTAGGTGGTGGTGCGGGATCGGCCGTGGCCGCGGCTCCCCAGATTGGGTCAGGCCAGGCCGCTGTGGCGGCACTCGGTTCCACAGAAATTCCGTAAAAAATAACCTCGGGGTGGCGTTAGAGCCGTGTCGGGGATGCCGCGATGCGCTGTGCGAACCCACCCTGCTGGATGGAGGATGGAGCCAGGCTCAGCTCCGTGCTGCCAAACACTGAGGAGGCAGCGGGCAGAAACTGATGTACTGGAAGTTCCACCTGAACACAAGGAAGAAGAACTTCTTTGCTGTGCAGTGATTGCACATTGGAGCCGATTGTCCTGAGAGTTCCTGGAGTGTCCCTCTCTAGAGATTCAAGAACGGTCTGGATGCAATCCTGTGCCCCCGGGCTGACCCTGCCTGAGCAGGGGGCTTGGACCCCCTGACCCACTGTGCCCCCTTCCAGCCTGAGCCGTTCTGTCACTCCCTACACTCGCTCCACCTGAGCACATCTTCTCTTTCTTGGCAAGGCAGTGACTTTTCCGAATACTTTAGAAATGTCCAACTTAGCATAGAAGAAAAGGGAAGAATGGGTTTTTCTCATTCAGATATTACCTCCAGGCCTCACAAAACTACAGAAGCAGCAACCATGATGTACTAATATAGCATGACAAATAAAATTATCCTGTCACAGAGTTCTGTATTAATGTTTCTTCTCAGTGGAGGTTTTGGTGAATTAAAACTTAAGCTGAAGGAAATACTAACTTGAATGGCTCTACTTGGTGTGGTGGTCATAGGGGGGAGCAAAAAAAGGTACAATATGACTGGTGACATCTGCTCCTCGGTATCAAGTGTGAGAAAGCACAAAGTGATGCCTTGGGTCTGAGTAGTCGCCTCTGCAAAACGTGTCCTTCAAAAAGATCACAAACCAATGCCCTGCCAGTGTATCGTCATTCTCTACACGAGTCAGTACCTCAGGGTACACCTAGAGAAGAAATGCAGTGTACCAGCCTTGATCACAGAGTCATTAAAGTTGGAAAGACATCACCAAGTGCCAACCTGATCTCCCATTATAGCTTGGCAGATGGATCATATCCCTGCTTCAGGGGAAGCAGGCCGCTTTCACTGAACCTGGCCCTGGGACACGTAGTCACAGAAAACTGAAAGAAGTGCATTTAGTTTACTTTCTAATTCTCAGAAGGAATATTTTAAATAATAATTCTCAATAACTGTAATAACAACTGTAATAATAATAATAATAATAATAATCAGGAATATTTTAAACTCTGTGGGTCACTGCAGATATGGATAATATTTTGTGAAACACACAAGGACTTGTGTACTAAGATGTTTAGACACGTTGGCTCTTGGTGTTTGGTTCCACCTGCTGTCTCCTTTGGGAAGCTCCTTGTTTTATAGATCAGCTCCTGAACTTAGATCTCTCCTGTCGTGGTATGCACTGACTTTTGCCTCCATCTGCTGTGCAACTTGAACAACTCCTTGTTTCATTGATCTGACAGCTGAGATTTGTACTTGTTAATAAAGCAGCTCTGCATTTTGACTCTATTTCAGATACTAGAGAAATCTCTGAAACTTCTGAATTATTCAAATTCTGAAGCTGTATTACCTAGTTAATTCTGCTCAGTGTAGACCTGACACTGTTACACTTCATTGTGCTGCTATTATGTTGCAGAGGAATAGATGTAGAAAAAAGGAAGAAATTTGGAGGGATATTTTACATTTTTTTTAACAGCGAGGAAAAACCCCAAGACTCCAAAACAATGCCAACCTTGAATCTGACCTTGAACTGGACACTAATCTGGGAAAAGAAGCTTTGTTTATGCCTAATATCCAAGAGAAACGATTCAAGAACAGTTCATTCTTAGATTAAGAAGGGCCAGGAAACATTGCCAAGATTGATAGAATCTCAAGTAATTTGCCATGCGAGTGCTGGTACTGGAAGTGGCCCAACTTTTCAGCTCTTTATAAAAAAATTCATATGCCTTAGAATGCATCTTAAGCAAAAAATAAGAACAGATATTTAGAGATAAAAGGGTATGAATAAAAGGTAATACATTGGTTGGAAATACCTAAATTCATGAACCTTTTGTTATGCATTTCCCTCTAGCAAGCCCACTTGGCAATTCCTTTAAAGAGAACTGAGGTTCCAGCCAGAGAGGAGTTTGCCCCAGCTCTAGTTAAACACCACTGGCATTGATTGTGCTCCCCCACAGGTTTCCCTCTCCATTCTATAAACAACAATAGCTTTCTCCTTGAAACTATTCTGCTTACATCTGTGAGATGGGTTGATAGCCTCCAGCAGTGTTCTAGCATAATGCTCTCTTCTTATTAATTGAAGAAAACACTGAAACTCAGACAGGTTTCATATCCTTGCAAGTCAGGATAGTTCAAACAGTTTTAAAATTCTCCTACTTGTATTTTTTAAGAAGTACCGTTGATCTGTTAGAGATGAAGAGAAATTAGCTCTGCTACACCTCATCATTCTTCCTACTGTGCTATTTCCACTTTGTATCTTGTCTGGTAGATTTAATGCATCTTTTAGAGCAAATTTAATTATTCTAAACAAAGTGTGCTTTACCTGGGTTCCCCATGATTCTATTGTTGCCAAGCTGGTTTTGGGCCTCATATTCTCTCATTGTTCCCGTGGAAGCCCTTCACAGCAATTTCTTTCTCTGATTTACCTGATTGATCATTTTAATTTAAACTGAGGCTGCAAGTTTGCATAGATTCTAATGCCTTGTTTTTATTACTTGTGATTCCCAGAAGTGTTGGTCACCTGGAGCTATTGCTGGTTTTATTTGACCTGCAAGGACCCAGGATTTCCAAAGCAGCGAGAAGGTATCTCAGTCTTTTAAATTACTGAGAACTGGTTATGAATAAAACCACTGGCAAGTTAGATCTTTGCTGCCCAGACTGAAGTCTGATTTGTAACTCCTATTTGAGAATTTGAGACTTCAGGAACATGTTGTAGGACTGCATTGCAAACAGTTTGTGATACCATGGAGCCAAAGAGAGCAGATTTTTGCCTTGTGGTCCAATGGCCTCCTTACGTGGGGTGGGTCTCTTCCAGGTGTGGAACAGGCACCTGACCCAACAATGCCCTGAATTACACCTAGTCCTCACATCAAAAGCACAGACCATCTTGTTGCTGGACTTGCTTTATTTATTAGTGTTTATTTCCATCTCCATCACGTTTCTGTTTCTTTTTTCAGTTGTATCTTCTGAGTTTCTAGCTATGCTCTCCATCCAGTAATGTGCAAGGAGGAAGGGCTGTGGAATGTGAAGAAGACACTGCTAAAGACTATCAAAATCCTGTCATTCCTGGAGATAAATGTGTAAACACCTGCAGCATAAAATAGCTCCAGATGGGACTTTCTACCAAGTTTCAGAAAATGTGTCAGAGAGAGGTGTTGGAAAGACAGACTGTTTGTGCTGGGGAATTGCTTTGCTCAGAAATACCCTGTTGTGAACTTGCAGCTAAAATCTTTCTCTCACGGGCTTCATCTTCCCCCCTTCCAGGACTGTAGCTTTCAGTTCAATCATGTCAAACAGGACTGACAGTCACTGTAACAAGAAAGCTTGATTGATCAGTATGTGCAGCAACCACACTAGGAAGTTTTGGAAGTGTCTTCTAACTACAGATGAAAATCCAAGTGTGAATTCTCAGTATTGGCTCCTTTTTCTAAAAAGCAGCAGATGTCAAAACCAATCTGCACAAGCTGCAGATACTTCTGGAAGAGGTGAAGAAAAAAGAAAGCATAAATCCACATGTGATTCTTGCAATGTAAGTGTCTTAGTATCCCTAGGAAGCACACTCATAGACCCTGAAAGAGTAAATGAAATCCCTTACTTCCTGAAAACAACAACTTGGGTTTCCTTCCAGGTCTAACGAGCCAGAAGGATTTTATATATCAGAAGGAACTGGGTGATGTGAAGGAAAATTGGTGCATGCCCAGATCAAGTCAAACCAGTAGCACTGTTAGAGGGATTAGGAAATGTTGTCTCTGCTCCATTAGTGTTGGGTATGGAAATGCTGTTCATGGCATGTACATGTGTTGTTCACAGGTACCTATTTTTATTTACACTGGAGACATTCACTTTGCATTTTGGAGCACATGAGCTGTCTTCACTCTGTCACTGCATCCCTAAAGGAGGGCTTGTTACTTCTGTGCTACTTCTGCAACAGGGCAGGTCGGTCTGTTTCAATGGGAATTGGTAACCCACTTCAACATTAATAGATTCAAAGGTTAGAAGGTGGGAGTGATCAATAAACTCTGCATTTTCCCAGGTGTAACCTTGCAGTGTTTTAGTTGCAGAAATGCAACAAGATGGATGGATTCTCATCCTAGTTTATTTAGCTGAGATCGGTTCAGTCACTGAACTTGATTTGGCACAAACTGAGATACTACACAGTGATCCAGTAGAATCCAGTTTTCAACAGGCTAGGGAAGCACTTCACTGATTTCCCAGCCTGATGCATTTCTAGTTATACAATGCCCTCAATGGGAAAATTTTTCAGACCCTCAAAGCCATCCCACAGCCTGAACAGTGTTACCTGAACCATGTTGCTGAGAGGATGCCTCTCACTGTGCCTTCAGCCCTCCAGGTGATGTGCTGGGTGCTGACTTAGGTCAGGCTGAATGTTTTCCTGAGACGTCATGTCTCAGGAGCTGAGCCCCAAAAACTGTCACTGCCACCACATGAAGCTGAGACAGGGAAGGTTTAGGTTAGATACCAGGAAAAGGTTTTCCAGCCAGAGAGTGGCTGGGCACTAGAACAGGCTCTCCAAGGAGGTGGTTACAGGACCAAGCCTCTGTGAGCTCAGGGAGTGTTTGGACAGTGCTCTCAGGCACATGATGTGATTCTTGGGGTGTCTTGTGCAGGGCCAGGAGTTGGACCTGATGATCTTGATGGGTCCCTTCCAACTCAGCACATTCTGTGATTCCGTGGTCACGCCATGGTTGTGCCTTCACAGCTGGGTTGCTGCAGGTGTCTCAGGCTGGAGCCTGTACGATTCCATGGACAAAAAACCAGTAGGAAACCTTGGAGTCAGCAGGGACTTCCCAGGGCCCAACGGCTTGAGAAAGAGCCAAAATTCCTTCAGTGTCACAGGCGGCGTTTTGTGTAAGGCGCTCTCGCAGGCCAGCGCAGCCCTCGGGCGGAGGCAGCGGGCTGAGCCGCTCTCAGCGGGGCTCGGACCGGCCCGGGGTGGGTGTGCTCCCGCGGGAGGTGGGGCCGGTGCCCGGTGCCCGCTGGGCGGAGGCAGGCGGGGTCAGTGCCCAGTGCCCGGTGCCCGGTGGGCGGGGTCGGTGCCCGGTGCCCGCTGGGCTGCGGCGGGAGGTGGTGCCGGTGCCCGGGGCGGCGGGCGCGGCGGGAGCGGGCGCGGCCGGTGAGTGGCGGCGCGGCCGGGGCCGGGCCGGGCGGGGCGGGCACCGGGACGGGCACGGGCCCGGTCCCGGCACGGGAAAGGCTCCGTGCCGGCCCCCGGGCAGCCGCCGTGCCGGGGCCGCTCTCGGGGCCGGCGGCGGGTTGGGATAACGCCGGTGAGCGCTCCCGGCGGAGCTTCCCGTGGGACGCTCGGTTCCAGTGCTGTAGTCTCGGCTCCCTACGGCTGCGAACGCAGAGGCTGGCGGCTGCATGGGCATCCTCATCCCGAACTTGCAGGCTTGCAGTCTTCCAGTGTCGGACCTGACGTTTTATGCTCCAAATCAGGTTTTTAACCTATGTTAGGTAGCTGGAGTTAGGTGGCTTGTTGTTAATATAGGCTGGAGTTTATTTGTCTCTTATGTCGTTGGTAGAATTGCTGGAATTGGTGGCTGTTTCCCAGGTGTGAGCACTTAGCCCCGGTGTGGGGGACTGGGAGAATTCCTGTGATCTCAGAGCTTCTGTGAGGAGTGAGTGGAGAGAAGCAGCAGGGTCTTGTAAAGGGTCGGATCCATAAAGTGTTGTAGAATGAAAAGACATTGTGTCATTTCTTTCATGATTATTTTGCTGATACACTTAATGGCTTGATATTAACAAACACCTGTATGCAGGCATAAAGCCTTAATCGCATAACAACATGGATGAATTTTCTGTGATAACCGTGCTTGTACAAGTCAGAGTGTCTGAGGTAAGGGCAGGTGCTTTCACCCAGGTGATGAACTGCAGACAGGCTACGAGCACAAAATATCCAAAACCCTCAGCAAACCACCTGCAGTCTTCTCCACTTTCTAGTTCAGCTCCTCTTTTGGAAATACCATTCAAAGTGACCCATTTCCCTTCCAGCCCTTGTGCTGTCCTTACACCACATCCTGTGGAGAGCTGAGTGGATTTCTCTGCCTAGAGCTGTGCACTGAGCAGAGCTCGTCTGATGCATGTTTGGATGGGGTATTACTCATTTCAGAGCTAGTGTAGCAGACTGGAGAAATTAAGAGTTAGCCTGGTACACAGAATTCTGATCCACTTGGGATTACAGCCACTGTGGATGTTTTACACTTCATGCTGTTTTTCTGGTATTTGACAGAAACTGAAAGTAGTTACAGGTAACTTGAAATGTATTGTTTGAAGCCTTTAAAACAGAAAAGCAAGCTTGGTGGCCTTATCTTTTATTAACAGCTTCATGAATGTGAGTTTTCTATTTCTTTTTTTTCTCTCACACAATATAATATATTATAATTCAGACTCCAATACCTTTGCAGATCCATTTTAAGACAGGAAATGCAAATATATATATATATATATATATATATATATTTATCTTGCTGCTATACAACAAATACAATGAAAACTTAATCCAGCGTGGCATAAATTTTTTCACTGTTTGCTCAATTGGTTTATAGTTTGGACCTTTAGTTCTATAATACATGGACCAGTATGTTGCTAATGCCTCAGGCCAATTCCTGAAGAATATTGTACCAGAAAAATTATGTTTACCTAGTGAAATTGCTCATTTGTTTCCAAAGGATGTCAGTAGATGACTTATGATAAGCAGACAACTTATCAAGATGAGCACTCTACATAAAAGAAGCTACACTTCCCCAGACTGATCTCCTATTTAGTCACAAGAAAATACAGCCCTATCACACAGACAGTGTGAGGCTTGCAAGGATTCCAGAACTGTCCAGTCCAATGTAGAATTTTGGTCCAAATCTGCAAAATTAAAAGTTGACTTGGTTCTCACTATAGTATAAGAAAGTGCAAAGCTCTTCTTACCTTGGACTTCACCTGACTTGACTCAAGTTCAGAATATATTTAGATATTTAGGGGATTTATTTATGTATATAAATGCTTTTTCTAATGTGCAAACCCAAATTACTTGGATGTTATATGAACAAAAAATAAATCCCTCTATTTTTTCCAGATCACTGTGAGTTGGAAGGCTTTTCCACATAAGCTGTTTGCTTATGATTCTGTCAAAGATTTGATGGAAGTTTTCAGAAAATGAGATGTCAGATTCCTGTGACCACAGAGATGGAGACATGCCTAATGCAGATTTGATGATTCAAAACTCTTTGTCCTTTGGAACCCACAGTACAGGGTTTTTGACTGTATTCGGACATTTGGGAAGTAGATCCCCTTTTAGACTTATTTTTAGTTTTTCTGGGAGCAATTAAGTGCAGACAACTATCAAAAGTTAAATTTTATCACTTAAGAAATTTTACTGGCACTGGTTTCTGTTTCAAAGTGAATATTTTTTCCACTTGTAATGGTTCTTAATTTGTAGGTCAGGGAATTTCCTTCAGACAGATGCACAGCTCTGTTTTCTTTCTCCAGAAGATGATGTATGGCAGAGAAGAAACAAGAAGTTGTACTTAGTCCAAAGACTTGCTCAATACAGGCCCATTTATTTAAATTCTAAACACATTTATTTAGACATCAGTGGGTACTTAGAATATTTCACAAGAAAGCAGTAGCTGCAAGTGCAAATACTGGAATCTTGCATAAGCATTAAGAAAAGGGCTAAGATGTTACTCAGTTTGAACAGCTGTGAAAATGGGTACTCAGGGAGCAATAATTTGTGTGTGTGAATATGATACATTTAATACAAACAAACACATCTTTGGTTGTTCCTGCTTAATATCTGCTAAAATCCTCTACAACTCTGACTGGGATGTTTCCTGTATCTGATACTGTTGAAGTGTGTTAGGCATTCACTGATAGGTATTTATTGATTTGAATGAAGTCTTTCTACATATAAATGAAAAGGAAGTACACATATATTAAACTGGGGAGCTGATTTTTTTTTTCTGCTGAGGATTTTCAGTAATCCTTATGTTTGTGCTGTGGACAGTGTGCGTGGTGCGGTTGGTCTCAATATCTTTAGTTATGTAACATAAACATCAGGCTGTGCTGTAAGTCAAACAGGGGACAAAGCAGTGTGACTGCAGCCTCTGGTACATCAATCTGCAAGCTGACTGCTGAGATCTGAGGAGTTGAATTTAGTGGAAAGGGTGTCATTGATTTTAATGAGCTCTGGATATGGCCCAAACTCAGGAATCAGTGGTTTGGTTTTATTGGAGTGGCATCAGCATCATGTTGAGTCATGTGTGCACAGGTACACAGACATCCTCTTAAAGTTTAAAAGGAGTGCCAGTGCCACAAGCACAGATGCCATTGGCATTTCATCATTTTCTCCTAAATGAATTCAAACACATTGCATGAGATTTTGGTACTTGACACTGGGTTTAGTGGAAATGGCAGTTCTCATCATTCCCTCAGATGAGTTTCTATGCCAGTTCCTCTGTCTAAGTTCAATCTATTGTGTAGTTTAAACATAAACAGATTTCTCTCCATTTGGAGAGGTTTATCTCCGTGTCTTCAGCTGACAGCTTGTGTGTGCAATGGGAAGGAGTGCTACAGGTTAGAACTTGAAACCACCTCTTTGGTGAGCAGCAGACACTCACTGATGTTATTAACAACGATTGTTTCAACTGCTGCTCATCCCTGACTCCTGCTGACTGTTGCAGTTCTCCCCCAAACTCTCGTAACACCTCATCAGGTCATAGCTCACACAGCCAAGTGATCATGCAAGGCTCTGAACATTATTCTGAGTAACCAGAACTGCAGCAAAACTGCCAAAATACACACTCAGTCACAAAGCTTGAAAGCAGGATCTTTAATGATTCAGAAACTCAAAATTAAGAGAGCACCAAATTATTATTATTTCCAATATACCTACTTGTTTAAGCTGTCTCATAATTTAGCTGCCTCAGGAATGCTGAATTTGGGCTGGCTGCACTATTCTAAGCTCTTAAAACTGCAGGAAGTAATGAGGATCTTCTTGAAATTGCTGCTTAAAAGCCTATGGGGGGAAATGGAGCTTAGTGTGCCTACTCATTTTGCTTACAACTTTGACACCCTCTTTAGGGCTAACCTCAGCAAAAGGAATCACACACCATCCTGTCATTTCACTGCCACTCTTTTCATCTGCTGTTCCACTCATTTTTCTTTCTGCTGAATAGGCATTTCTTAGAATTTACTGATATTTGCCCATAAAAAGGGCTGCCATCATTCATAGGAGTCTGTTAAATATTATTGGTACAATTTGCAGCAAATCACATTACAGTGCCTTGTGGTCAAATGTGTCCTTTCTTTTCTCCCAGTTAATGCTTGATGAGACCATTTTTGTTCACCACTAGGTTAAGTGGGAAGGGTATTTGCCAGCACCCAGAGGGTTAATGCTGCTGGATTTGGCTGGTCCATTGCCAGACTTTGCTCTTTTGAGTGCCAAGACTTTTTTTTGTGACTTTTTTTTTTCTTTTTAAAAGATGTGTAGCTTGGTAGAGTTGAGCTGCAGCCCTTACCAGGCAATATGGGGACATTTGTGTCTCCCAAAATGACCTTTTTTCCCAGTTCTGTCACTCACTGCACGTGGCTGCAGCCAGGTAACAGAGATCTAAGGCTCTTCCTCACAATGTTAGGGTAAATTTTATCCCATTGTTCAAGAAGCTATTTGTATTTTCCTAAGCACTGGTAATGACAGGAGGGCGAAGTTTTGGAGGAGATGCATTCTCTGGTCCTGTTGTCTCTCCAAGAGTGTCAGGATTTCTGAACTCTCCTGAATTTACCCTGGTTTTTTATATGATAATGATTTCATTATCTCAGGAGGAGGAAGTGAAAGGACAAATGAAAGGAAACAGTAGAGGTAGGCTGTGTGGTTTGCTTGACATTTGAGAAACGATCCAAGAGTTTCTCTATAAATTTAAGCTCTAGACCCATAGTATAACTTCCCAGAAACCTGTTAGGAGCAGGCAGTGTTTATCTCCAGGCAATATACAGAGCTCCTTGAGGACTCAGTCAGAACCATGCCAGGAAGGATCAGTTCTATTGGCCTCTGTGTTGTGTCCAAAGCAACTGTTCCATGAGAGAAGCTGAGTTTGGTGGGTGAGTGTTGATAAAATCTGCAGAAGGGGTGGGTGACTTTTCAGCTCCATGGTGGACGGTGACAGCTGCTCCCCTTTCTGTTTGGACCTGCAGTGTTGGCTGGCATTTCCCTGTAGGAATACCTGGGTGGAAAGATCCACTCAGTAGCCAGCATGATTTAACACCTGATGCCAATACCAGTGGATCTCAGGAATGTTCTGTTTAAAGATTACCTATAAGGGCTGGAGTGGTGAGGCTGAGAGTGCCATTTATCCTAGGAAATCTGCAGGTATTCCCTAAACTCCATGGTAAAGCAGAGAGATAGCACAACAGTGAACTTAACTTTGCCATGTCTCTTAGCTGCAGGTGTTTTGGCCACCACTGATGCTGGGATGATCACACATCAGACACACCCATCAGCCCAGCAAATAGATGAAGTGTGTGCCAGGGTCTGTGGCTAGGAAGGACCAAGTAGAGATTCAGTTTAAACATGTGGTGATGTGACTTAGTGACACAGAACTATGGTTTATTCAACACTTTAAGGTAAAATTCTTCTGCAATTAGCTTATTTCCTGCCCCTGGGTATATATTAGATATTTTCCCTTCCCACTACTGTGAGGACAGTGCCAGCATATTTAAGAGACAATTGGGAGCACAATGGGATATTTAAAAATTGCCAGAACTTGTCTGAGCAATATGTTGGGCTGCTGTGTAAGAACTCTGATGTGCTGTGTGTCTACTCTGGTGAAATTGGCTCAGTATGAGGTATTTTTTATTATGTGGTAATTTTAAAACTCTCAACATGCAGGGCCAAATACTGTTGTGCAGTCACTGATTTCTAATTGAACTCAGCATTTTGATGCCAGTATTCCTGTATGAGTTCCCATGACTGAAGGCTGGCTAGTGAACTCAAAGTTATCTTGGATATTTATAGGGTGGCTACTCTTGTAGGGTCTTTCTGGCTGTCCTTATTGAGCAAGGACTCATGGGGAAAGGCTCTAAAATACAGATTCAGTCACCAGGAGCTTTTGAGTTCAGTTGAAGCTTATGGATTCTGGAGCAGTCACTGAATTATTTGTCCTCAGCTCTCCCCACTGTACCTGCAGTATGGAATAATGCATTCTGTGCAGAGGGGCACAGGTCTGATATCTCACAGATATCAAGTGGTAGGAATAAATTTATTGTTACTCAATATTTTCACTTATTTTGCTGATTGAGGGATGAACTTGGTACTGTATTCATGCCTTTATACAGAGGAAAGGTAACAGAGAAAACACCCTGTTACCATTGCATACTCATTTGAGTTAAATGTCAGGAGTCTGCAGTTCTGAGTTTTATTTTTCTGTTTGTTTCCCCTTGGAGAAATAAAGCCTGCAGGCAGAACATTGTGGGACTTCCCTGCCTTTCTCTGAAGGTTAATGGTCACCTTATCTTTAGCCTTGTGTTTTCAGGCCCTGGAGCCAGCCAGCCTTTTCCCCAGAGCTGTGCTTCCGTGCTTTCCTGTATTATTGCTGAGATGGTATCAGGGATGACCTCCACTTTTAAAGTTTGATTTCAGCTGCAGCTGGAATCCAGGATGTTGATGATTTTAGGAATATTATTCCAGATGTGTGAGTCCCTGGTTGTCCTCTTGCTTGTACCTGTACAAACAAATCAGAAGTCAGTCTGTTGGGGAGGTGGGCCTACATTAGTGTTAAACTAATATACATGGGAAGTCATTAAGCTTGATTTCTGCTCACAGCACAGGCATTAGTGGCAGCCTTGGTCTGATCTGTCTCCAAGGCAGCTTGGCAAGGACATTAACTTGGAGGACATTAACTGGATCTATCCCTAGAGGGGAATTTGGGAAGAATGGTGTGTAGAAAACTCAATTCATTATTCACATCATCTCAGGATATTTGTTTAGACTCAGTAACTGTTACCTCTGATGTTTGACACTCAGAGCAGGCTCTGCTCCATGTGCCTGTAGCTACACACTGTGTTCTCACATTTCTTTCCAGATGGTCTCGTGTGTTGGTGCCTGCCTGGACACTGAGAAGGAAAAGTTGTGTTGTTGGAACTTAATATTCTCTAACATGGTATTTTTTTAAGTCAGAATGTGCAGAAATAGAGTTCCTTTGTTCAACTTCTGCACCAACCTCACCAGGACAAAAGAACCACAGTTTCCCAGTATATAAAATATTGACCATGCTAGTATTTTCACAGAAAATACCAGCTCTTCCACTGTGTCTAAAATAATCTGGTTTTCATTCAGATTATTTAAAATTTTAGATTTTAGATTTATGGTCCTGGGTAAAAAAAGCAGAGATGTGAGAGGTCTGGTCTGTGTATACAGGGACACTCTTACTTATCTAAAAATAAATTGCATATTTATATGCAAATAAATCCTTGTAGATTGTAAAATGTCAAACAAACAATTCTATTTCTGTATCTGTATTATTTGTTAGGCAATTGATATTTTCTGTCACTGAAGTCTGAGGTTACATCCGTGATCCTGTTGCAAATCCAGGGGAAATTACCTTTTGAATGACACATGGCCTGACCTTCATCTCCAGTTAATCCAGGAAGAACTCACATTTGGCTGGGGAGGCACAAAGGATAGATTTAGAGTGCCAGTATTTTTCTGGACATATTTTAGAATTCAGAAATGCACTGGATAGCCCATAACAAAGTTTTTCTTCACTTCTTTCTCAGAAGAGAAGAGTGTGTTTGTGATAAACTGCAAGAAACAATGAAGACTCAAAATTGCCAAACACTGGAATCAAAGGGATTGTATTACTGCTGCAGTCTTTGAAATATTCTTATTATTGAAGGAGATTGCAGGAAGTCCCTCTAACAGGAAATGACAACAACAAAAATCCCCCAAATCCCACATGTTATACACAAAGTGTGAAAACACACATAATTAGAGCAGCAGAGAGTAATTAGACTCCAGAGCAAGTATCATGGCAGATTCTTCTGGCATGAAGAATTTGTTCGTCCATAGATAAATAAATGCATGAATGAAAAGCTGAAATAGTACATATTTGGATGCCTCTGACTGCACTCTCGACCGTCAGTTTCACAGATAGGCTTTGACCCTCACTTTCCTCATAATATTAATCACAGATGGATGTACAAACTCTGCAAGGCAGAAATCCTCTTATCTCCACATCTTTGTTGTCTGCAGACTTCTGTGTTGTTCCCAACCCTGTTTGTCTAAAGCTCTGATAGTGCAGCTTTTAACAGTGATGCTGTTTAGTTGTTTCTCTAGAACTGGAGAGTTTTCACAGAAAATTTCCAAGCCTGGCCAATTTGCCAGCCTGTAAATTTCACTTCTAGGAAAGCTGAATCCCTTTGTTTTTCAGCAAAGTGTTTCTTGAGAGCCACATTTGTGTTGGCACATTGCTGCAAAGTGTTGCTAGGAGTACAAATGCAACATGCTTGTAAGGAACACACAGAGTCTTCATGCCATAAACCACAAGTGGCTCAAGGATCAGTATATGATGGCTCACCTTGTCACAATGTGACATTTACCTTGCTAAGAAGTCAGTTCAGAGATATCAAAATGTACTGGAAATCTGAAATGCTGTGGTCATCACTTGGGCGTAGGATTTTTTCTCCTACCTCTAAATCTGTGTAGTGAAATTCTCAAATGAAACTTTTGTCCCTTTCTGAAAATAAATTTAAAAAAATGTAAACCAAAGACCCCTGTTTAAACACAGTTTGTGAAAGGTGTGATTTCCTTACTGTGTGTCCTCTGGTCCCTTGCTGGTGCTGTGTGTGCTGCTGCCATGCAAGCTTTGGATGAGCACTTTGCAAATGTCGAGTGTTTGCAGTCAGGGAGCTGGGGAGGAGTTTGCCCTTAGGGATCCAGTGGCAAGAGGCTGCAAGAACCACAGTAGCTCTGTTGGACATGAAATATATTCAGGATTGCTGGTTGTGTGTGTAGCTCCTTACACCTCAGCTCTCAGGCTGTTGGCATGTACCCTGGATGTTTGTAATATTTGTGTATTTGAGTTTCCTCCTTTGGATTAGGGATTGCTGTTGGTTACTTCAGTTGAAGAGGCCTTTTCACAATGACTCAAGTGCATGTGAAACAAAGAGCTTGATGATTTTAGGAGCTATATTTTGGTGCAGGGATTTCTCAATGGTTGGCTGGCTGGACCTTGCTCAGTCTTGTTCCCTTTGGAGAAATTAAGAAACTTGTTGGGAAGTTTACCAGGCTCTGGGAGCTTGCTGCTGGTACCACTGTGGGAGGGCAGGTTGGCCCTGGGACTGCTTGTTCTCCCTGCAGGGGAAGTGAGGCAGATTTGGATGGGGCAGTGGTTTGGACATGCAGTGATTTGGACATGCAGTGATTTGGATGGGGAATGATTTGGATGGGGCAGTGGTTTGAATGTGCAGTGATGTGGATGGGGCAGTGATTTGGATGGGGAATGATTTGGATGGGGAATGATTTGGATCTGCAGTGATTTGGACATGCAGTGATTTGGATGTGCAAGGGGCTGGTGCAACATTGGGCTGTTAAGGGAAAGCCATGACAGTGAGTTTGAAGAAAGCTATGATTTTCAAATGAAAGTAGGCCTAGACTGGGCTATTTCAATCAAGCCAAGCCACAGACTTTAGAGGAAATCCAGATCTGATTGAAATTTCAGGTGCTCAAACTTGCTCTCCTCCCTATCTTTGAAGAACCATCTTTACTCTGCTGAAGTCTGTTGTTATTTGGTGTTCCTCTGCCCCCCAGCTGAAAAGAGTTTAAATAATTAACTGGCAGCGGAGCAGCCCATTCACTTCAGCCCTTGACAAGCGGGGAGCAAATGTCAGTGCAAGGATGTCTGGCTCTCAGGGCAGGTACAGCTCATACCTGCTTCCTTGCACTGATTTGCCTGTGGACATAGAGCTGTGATGTTTATCAACATCTAAGATTTCAGTGCTGTATCCAAAATGCTCAGTGTGGAGCCATTTGAAGCTGTGCTGGTGATAAAGAGGCAGAGGAGTGAAAATAAATCTAGCATGATGTGCCTTGGAGGGTGATATGAAGATAGAGAATCAAAAAGTATTAAATCCTGAGGTGGGATAATTATTTTTAATGACTGTTTACTAGTCAGTGCTTCTTAGAAAGTAAGGGGGTTTTGAGATGGTGCAATGTGTATTGCTAGGTGCTGGTTGCTGAGAACAGGACTATGTTTGACCTAAATGGAAGCCAACAGATGAAGTTTTGCATGTCCAGGTAAGTAACTTCAAGACAAAAATGCATGAAAGGAAAAAACAATATAGAAAGGAAGCAAAGACAAGCCATCTGAGGAGGTTTGGAGGCAGGAAATCTGCTTTATGTTAGCAAATATGCTGATTTTTAAGCTTCCAGGCTGTGTTCTATGCCAGTTAAAGTGATGAAATTCTTCCAAAGTCATCAGGATTACACCCTTCCATGAGCTTTAGGAACTGTGCCTTCCCACTGGAAGGCCATTTGATCTTTCCTGATTTTAAAAATAAATGTGAATTTCTCACGAGGTCTCCTTCATTTCTTACTGTAGTACAAATGTTTCTGTTGGCAGCATTTTTCTGAACAAAATGCCAGGCAGATTTCAGATGCAGTCCTACGTCCAAGGTTTTGTGCTTTAAGCCAGTCAGAATGTTTCTCCAGTAATCTCCAGGAATTCCTTCCTGGTGGTGGTTGCCCAATAACTGAAGCCTTGATTTTGTTTTTTTTTTCTTTCTGTGGGCTTTGTCTGATGGATGGAGATTAATGCTGTCTAGTGATCCTTTTTCTGCTGGGATTAAGGGTTCAGTGTGAAGTCATCGTGACAAGTGCAGTAATTCCCAACAGTGAAGCTCATTCCAGTCAAATTTCCTCTAGTGCTGCTGTATTTTTACTGCTTTGTCTTTTCCCAAGAGACAGAAAATGTGTTATATCTGCTTGAGGTCAGGTTTGATCTGCAGATGCAAATGCACTCTGTGGATGGCACTGAAGTTGGCTGCTTGTGGAGGCTTTTGCTTTCCAGCTAAGTGGGAAACTAGAGTAGAATATGATTTGTTTCCTGTTTGTGATGGCCCTTGCACTTGTTTTCTTCTGATATTTGTGTGACAGCTTTCCTATGTCTAGGGGCCTTTATAGAAAATTGAGAAATGGAGTTGTCCGTTCAGAGATGTCAAACTTGTGCACTGTGAGAAAACTGCTGTAGCTGAGCCACTGATGGGATGGACTCCTCACCAGAGGTCCATTTCTCACACTACATGTGCCTCTCATCAGAAAGGCATTAAAGTATTTTTTCCAAGTGTTCAAAAGGGATTTCTCCACTGTAGATCTGGTATTCCTACTAAATGTCTTTAAGAAACTCATATAAAAATACTTAATAATACTCCCTCCTACTGGCTTGAAAGACCCAAGTATTTGAACACTCTGTACCAGCTGAGAAATACAAATAAATGTGGTTTTCTTCTGATCTTCTAGGAATGACTGTAAATCTTTGCTTTGCTATTATGAGAGTTATGAACCTCCTACTTTGAAACAGCCATGCAATTTTTAATGAGGAGCTGATATTCTTAGCAGGCCATGTGACTGCAGGAGCTCAGGCTGTGGCACTGAGCTCCCTCCCTGTGTGCAGGCAGCACCAGCAATGTTTTGCCTCCTCTCTGCTTTTACCTCAGCAGAGGCCATGGATAGCCATGATGCAAATTCATTTCCATATGAATTTAATGCAGTGTAATGACAGAAATGTGTAGTACAGCTGTATTGTCCCCAGGATTTGGGTCACCCCTGTGAATGAGGCTCTTGAGATTTGTGTTCCCCAGCATTTACCTGTTCCTACACCCAGTGAGTGACAACTGTTGGTAAATTGGCAGAGGCCATCACCAGGCAGTAACTCTGCCATATGGGTGTGCTGGCTAATTTAAACTCTTAAGTGTTTTGCCTGACCTTGAAATATTGCAGAGATGCAGTTGTTTGGGTTTTTTTCCTGTTAATGCGCAGAATAGCTTGTTAGAGTAGATTGTGATTTACAGTGAACTGGGATAATGCCTGTTTTGAAAGATCCTGTGCACCCCTTTTGTGCTGGAGAACAATTACAGCTTTTAGTTGTTATTTCAGAGATGTTGCAAGTATTTTCTGTAGCTTTCCTCTGTCTAAAGAATAACAATAACAATTAATCTCCTCAGGGCTTCTTCACATTGTAATTGTAAGCAAGCCCCTCATTAGTCCTGCAGGGGGACGGAATCCTATGCCATATGGTATTTTACACTTGGGATGCTGTGCGGTACCAAGAGCTGGAAGGAGAGAGGAAAAGGGGGAGTTAACAATTCATATCCATTTATGGAGCAGGCACAGCCCTCCTTGGAGCCAGTTCAGCAGAGTCTGAGCGCCTCGGATCAGGAACTTTATCTGGCCAGGGCTGCTGCAGCACGCCGGGGCTCTGGGGAAATCTGCACAGATCCCTGGGCTGGCAGTCCTGCCCTGGAATGAATTAAATGCACACACACCTCCCTGGGAGCACCATGGCTGGCTTCTACGGGTGCCTGAAAAGTGAAAAGTAAGTGCCAAGCTGAGCCCTCCCCTGCACCTTCCCAAAGGGAGCTGGGTCTGGTGGGTGCTTTGAAATTCTGTCTTTGTTGTGTTGCAGCTGCAGACTTGAACAAAGTGGGTTTGCCTTGGGTCTGAAGTGCCAGCCTAAGCACAAAAGTGCAAAAAAAAAAAAAGTCCTGGCTAAAATATTCATTTAGTGAAAATTGGTCGTGGATTTTTCTCCTTCAGAGGTACAAATATGAAATATTGGAAAGGGCATTAAGAACCTTTTCCTGTTTAATTATAACAAGAGGGAAAATTTCCTCTTCCCTCGTGATTAGCTGTATTGTTTCTACATTAACACATAAAAAGGAGAAATACAGAAATTCACAGTGGCTTTTAAAGAATGTTCGGCTAGAAGTCTGGCAGTAAATGCTCTTTAAGAACTTGATGAGCTCAGTTTTTCTATAAGCAATTTGAGGTTTGTTTCTGTAATTGCTCCCTGTTGAGAGATTTGGTTGTATTTAAAAAAAATATTTTTTATTGCTTTGCTGGCATGTTCTGTTGGAGTAAGCTATCAAGGGAAAATAGAATGAGAGAATCATGTTTGTGCTTTAAACCACCATGAAGATGCATTCTGTTTTTCCTTTGACATTCTCCCTGCTGAGGAATTGAACAAAATTTCCTGCTACCAAACCTGAGGAGTGGTTTGCTCATGTTTTGCACCAGCAGACTGCAGAGGGCTCTATTCTTGCACCCAGTGAGAGATTACACACAGGGAACATGCACAGTGGAGGACAAATGAAATTGTGTCTTGAGGCTTAAGATGTGAATACTGATGGTTAAATGTGTGGGTAAGTCCTGGATAGCAGAGGGAGGAAAATAGCTCAAAAGTGGAGCTGGCAACTCCTTTTCCTTCTCCCAAAGGGTTATCCCTCACACCAGCAGTTTGTCTCACATTACTCTGGTGGAAATGTGCATTTTCAAAGGCACACAACTCCTACTGCATTTCTGTTGGCTTTTCCATCCCATATTGACTCCTTTCCTCCTCTGGAATTTGTGACAGGGAATTAATATTTGGCAGAGAAGTTTGATTTGGGTAAAGGGAGAGTGTGCCATCAGAACTAGCAAAAGGGCTGTGAGTGAGTCCTGATCAAGGTAGGTGGATTGGCACTTGAATTGACAAAAAGTAGTAAATTTACATTGTTTGATTTTTCCCCCCCCAATCCTTCAGAATCTAATGCACTTAAAACCAAATTGTAATTCGGAGAGAGGCTGTATAAAGGCTAGACAGATGAAGCTTTTTTACATGTGATAAACCATCTCTTCTTTCCTGATCAATCTCCACCCGACTTATGAGGAACAGTTGTGGGTTTTTTTGGTTTTTTTTTTAATTGAACAGTCTTCTTTTTTGATATTTTTCAGTTAGGTCTCTACACTTCATATATGTGCACAGGTTCTATTCTCAGACTGTTATTTCAGCCCTATGATGTGTTCCCAGGTGAATTAATGCAACTATCAACCCTTTGCAGTCTTCACAGATTTTATGTCCTGATTTGGCTGTGGTTTTAGGCACTTAAAATGAGTTCAAGACACCAGTTGCAGAAATAGTGATGTTTTTACCCTGAGATTAATTTTCAATGAAATTTGTTTGCAGTTTAACATGAGGTATTTATCTTTCTGGACAAAAGTGTCCTTGGAACAACTTCCCCAAATTCTCACGTGGTCATTTGACCCGTAGAAGTTAATTTGCTTTCTGAATGAAAGCTCTTTTGGAATGAAATTACTTTTATGCTTTAAGCAATTGGTTTGGATACCAGCAGGAATTTGGCCCAAGTGAGCTGGAGCTCAGTGCCTGCCAGGAAAGCTGCCATGGGCTTTGGGGAAGGGTTCCCCAGGGCTGGGTCCAGCTAAAGCCCCTGGAATGTTTTAAAAGCTGCTTCAGCGAGTGCTCTCCTGTGCTGCTGGCACATTGACCCCACTGCCCCACATCTTACAGGAGGAAGCCAAGGCTCTGCCTTGTACACTGTAATAATGTTAGGCTGGATCTTATTTTGTACACCGAGTCTTGTCCCAGTGCTTTGTTAATGTCCTCTTGTGAAATGAAAATAAAAGAACCCAAAGCCTAATCCAGGTAATTCTTCATCACAGTCCCAATCTTGGCCGCTATTTCACTGAAATAAAACTTCTAAATTGATTTCATATTTCTCTTTAACCAGCATAGGCAACCTGAGTAATCTTGAATTGTTCTGCTGAGTTTATCATCACCCTTGTTGCAGAGTTCTGTTTCTTTCTTGCTCCAAGCATGGTGCAAGAAAAAAATATTAAACCTGAACAAATATGATAAAGTTTCCTAAAGCCTGTGGAGGAATCTTTTCATGTGCTCCTCAGTTTTTGGGACCAGCCAAGTATGTTGTTATGAGCTGAAAATGTGGTTGCTTGAATAGCAAGGTTCACTGATGGTCAATGCAAACTGCCAATTTCCAAAGATAAATATAGTGTGTTAGAAGCTATATAAAATATTTGGCTGAAGGCTTTATGTGCCAGCTCAGTCTGGTTTCTATAGGAGTCTATAAGAAATTGTATTTAACTGTATTTAATGTGGTCACTCAGGATTTCACAAACAATCTCAGAATTATGGACATTTCAGCTTGAGTGTCTTCTGCTTTGCCAAGCTTTGCACTTCCAGTGGGGTATTGTGTTCTTTTCTTATATCCCATAATTATCAAAAAATGCTGATGTGCACTTTTATCCTGCAAAGAAGTTCAGCACTTGGGTAAAGCAAGTTGATCAAGGAATGCATCAGTAGAATTTTCAATAAATTTCTAGATTGTTTGAGATGAAAGCAATTGTCCATCTAAAATGATGTTACGACCATGAAATTGGGTAAAATATGTTTTCTGGGTTAGGTTCTGTTGCTGTGTTTTGTGTTGATGCCTGTTCAGATAAATGTCAGGAGGAGATTGTGGTGATTGCTGGGTTTGTTCTGAAGATGGCACAGAGCTGTCCACCTGGTGGACAGGCTGTTCACTGCCCTGCACCTTCACCCAGCCTTCTTGATGAAGAGCCTCATAGGGGATGGTGGAAATCCCAAAAATCCCTTTGTCCTTGCAGCCAGTTGCACTTTTTACAACTTTGACGTGTTTGTGTGGCCCTTTGAGCCTTTGGCTCCCCATGCACAGCCAGCAGCTGCTGCTTTAGATGGGACAGTGATGAGTGGATGGGAAGTGCTTTAAAGCTCCTCCAACTGCTACTGCAGGAGCAGCTTGGGCCAGGCTGAGCCTGCTGGCTCCTCTCTGTCAGCAGCTCCTCAGCCTCCCCTGTCTCCCTCCTGCTCGAGGCTGCATTGCTGCCGGGCTGAGGAGAGGCTCTGCTGCAGGGAGGGATGCATTGCTGCTGGCTGCAGGGAGGGATGCTTTTCTCTTTGGCGCTGTTTTAGACGTGAAGCATCTCTCCAAGACTCCAGGGCTGTTTAAAGTGAGACACTGAGTTCCCTGGCCATCCCTGCCTGTGGCATCCCCCAGGATCATCTCGGCTCAGCCGTGGTCCATGGGCTCAGCTAGCAGCTCTGGAATCAGTGCAGGCTTCCTGGGAGCTGTGGCAGAGCCACTGTCCCTGTGGTGATCTGGGATCTATCTGTCTGTGTGGCTGATGAATTCAGGAGAGGTAAAATGCTTCCCATAAACACTTTGGTATTCCTAAATATGTCTGTTTACATGTCTTTTTATTGTACATCACTTTAGCATATTATTTTACAACACAAGCAAGAATCTCTCATTAACAGCTTTTCAGTGTTGGGGGATTTTGAGATGAAACTATCTATGATTGGTGGTTTCTGCCCAGCAAAGCAAGTTCACCTGTGTAGGGACAATCCTTGGAACAGTTTCAAGAAACTGTTTCAAGGTTTTATGGAAAGTGGAGAGCTCTTCCCACTAAGCCAAATCAGAGAGTGTGAGCTGAGGTACAAACACTCCTCAGGGGCTGTGAGTCTCTTGGAGGAATCTTTGCATGCACTGCCTATGAGCATGCTCCTGTATTAGGCAATTGTACAGTGTTTGTACACTTGTGAGGATTTTGTCTTCAGCCCACAGGAGTCATTCAGTGCTCTGTCTGGTATTAAATGTATAGAGATTTAAGTCCTGTTTTCTTATTCAAAAATAGCAGAGAGGGTGAACAAGAGCAGTTAGGAGGTGTCAGAGCCATGGCACTGCAGGCAGTCGGGCACTGTCAGTACAATGGTGCTGTATTATTAACCAAAAAATCAACTACTTCTCTTTGTGATTCACTCTGTTTGACTCATCTTTGTGCAAGAAGTTCAATTCTGCTCTAATCCAGCAGTGAGTCACTCCCATCTCCTCATTCTGCTCGTGCTTCTCTCTGGATGTGTTTGTTTTTGCAGCCACAGTGGTACAGTGTGTTTGCTGGCTGTAGGCAGAGGAATTCCAAGCAGTCCTGTTTGTTTGGTTTCAGTAGCACAGCCCTTTTGCTATCACCAAGGTTCTGAGTATTTGGCTGATATGCTGTCAGATTGACCTCCACTGCTGCTTGTCCTGCATCCCTTGCAGAGGAGCAGAAGCTTGGGCTGGGACAATCTGCTAAATGTGATTTTCACTCTTCTGCATCCTTTGACCATCAGGTTTTTTGTCTTCATGATTTTGCCAGACTGAGCCATGAAAACATCTTGTCATAATTTTCCCTTGTGTTCTCTTAGACAGAAACTTCTGCTGCTCCAAGTGTCTGGCTTTGTATGCCTAGAGCCAACTGGAGAGATTGTCATTTCCTCCTTGTGCAGAGTTCTACAGAGTTTTAGGCTTTCATATCTACTGTGATGTGAAGGCCTAGAATTGGATGTAAAAGCTGAAATATGATGATATATGGGACAAAAATGCAGTGGGTTCAAGTTGTGCTTCCAGCAGATAACCTACCTGGGCTGGTGTAGGGCAGCTGGAGCTGATTACCAGCCAGATTTGAGGAAATCTGAGATAAGTCTGTCCATGGGGAAACAGGAAAAACCCCAAGGTAATTCCAAGGTTGATTCCCTTCCACCCCCCATATTTCTCCTGCTGTAAGAAAACAGCTGAGCACAAGGTGTTCTACACTAATGTGATTCAAGCTTATAGCTCTGCATTACATCTGTTATAGTCTCAGGGTTAGTAAAAGCATTATGGATTAAGTAGTTTTAAATATTATTTTGAATACAGAAATACTAACTGCAAACTCTCATATTTTATTTTGTTTACCTTATTATTTTATTAATAATTATTTTTGTCAAGTTCGCAGTTGGCCTCCCACTCCACTGGGGGAGTCATTATACAAACAAAGAAAAACCCCAGGCAGTTGATATCCTGCCTGATTTTGCTTGCAGATGCTGAGCTGTCACTGCTCATCACTGTGCCAAAAGTCAAGGTTGTGCCAACAGCCCAATGTTTCCAACACAATGTGTCTGAAAAAGGCCACACACATCCTTATTCATTTCTTTAGCTGTTGTACCTGTGTGTGCTGCTGCATTTGGAGAGGTGTCCAGGTGCCTGGACATTCTGTGCTCTGTTGTGTCCTGTCTCCATGCTACAGCATGTTGGTGCCTTTGTGACTGCTGTGCTTCAACCCCAGCAATTCAGCCCCGCAACAGCCACTCCCTACCTCTCCCCTGCTGGGCCTGGAGAGAGAATTATTAATTAATTGGAGAGGGTAAATGTGAGAAAAATCGTGGGTTGAGATCAAGACAATTTAATAGGTAAAGCGATGTCATGCACAAAAGCAAAGCAAAACAAGGAATTTATTCCCCAGGGCAGGCAGGTGTTCAGCATCCCCGGAACAGCGGGGCTCTGTCACATGTAATGGTGACAAGAGGACAAACACCATCACTCCAAATGCCCCCCTTTCCTCCTTCCCCAGTTTTCATATGGTCTGGGACATCCCTGGGCTCAGATGGGCTCAGCTGTCCTGGCTGTGTCCCTTCCCAGCTCCTTGTGCACCCCCAGCCTCTCGCTGCTGGGGTGGGTGAGGAGCAGGGAAGGCTCTGGGTAAGACCTGCTTAGTGCTAAAGGAAGCATCTCTGAGTTATCAGCACTGTTTCAAACACAAATCCAAACCACAGGTCTATACCAGCTGCTAGGATGAAAATTATCTCCGCCCTAAGGATACTCTTTAGAGGGAATTGTGGCACTCAGAGCAAGGAAACTTGGCTGTGCAGACAAAGCTGCCTGACGTTGCTTTCTGACCATCCATCCACAGCCAGGGTGGCATTCCAGCTTCAAAATTTTGTGGTGGTTGCTCCTTTTGGCCTCTGAAATTCAAGGATGTGGTGCTAATTAGTGAGTTAAATAAATGCTTGGCTTGCATTCATGATGAATTAATTTATGCTTATACATTCTCAGGGTTATGTAACTGTGCACTTCTGCTGGGGCTTCCAGATATCACTCGTCTAACAAGGCACCTGTGATCCACACAGTAGCTCTGATGGAAATGAGATGGATTTGAGTGGTCTAGCTCAGAGTTAGGACAGAGACACAAGGTAACCATCAAGCTATCTCTGCACATGGGAAAATACAGACCTGACAGAGGTGTGGAGGAATTGTTTGCTGGTTCACTCCAGCAGCCACACTGCTTTCCATCATTTCAGTTCAGTGAAAAGAATGTTTCAAAAGCTTAAATTAAAAAGATGCCAAGAGTCTCATTGTTTCTTTTCTTGCAGCCTTGGCCTGTGAATATCTTACAGAATGTCTGTCCCCATCTGATTCTCTCCCCCACGTGCCTGCTTGTCACTGCCCCACCTTGCAGTTCTTGTTGTCTTTGGTGCCAGTTTCTGCTGTCATGTACCATCTCTGCCCCCTGATGCTGCTGTACCACTGCCTTCAAATACAGTGGGAATTCAGCCTGATACTCCATTGGTGCAAAACAGCATTAGCTCAGATAATCTTATTTTAGATGATCCTGTTTTAGAGCAGTATTTGTGTCTGGAATCCCAGAGAAGTAGGATCCCTTTTTAGTAGTTGCTCATGCTAGAGCAAAAGGTCAGGAGCTGCCCTGAGCACATGGATGATCTCCAAGAGTTCTTTCTCCATGTGCTTCAAGGCCATTGTACTTCAGGAGGTGCCGAACTGGAGGCTCTGGAGAGAGCAGAGCAGGGACAGCAGGAGGCTTTCTTTAGGATAGAAGAAGGGAGGGGAATCAAACCATCAAACTTCCCACAGAGCTCCCTCTGCAAGCACAGAGGCTGCCTCTGCCCTTCCCTGGTCAGGAGCCAGGCTGGGCTCTGAGCTGCAGAAATGCCCAGGGCAGTGGGAACTCGGGCTGAGCCAGCCACACACTGTGTTCCAACTGGAGAGGAGCTGGCCTTGTTTTTATTTGTTGTGTGTGCAGGCAGCAGATACTGACAAATAGGCTTTGGGACTTCACATGAAGAGAGATTTCCTGAGCTTCCTGCCAAAGGCAGCTTCTGAGACCACAAAGCCTGTGTTTTATTTGCTTCTTTATAGCCAAAAGATGGCTGGCTGGTTTTATGGCATTTTGATCTTCAGAGAAAAATTGTAACAGTTTCTTCCAGCATTTTCTGTCCCTCCCTTTTTAAAAAAAAATTTTTAAGCGCACTTTGAATTCTAGGCCATTAAATGTCTTTATTATCTCTTGTCCTGAGAAGTTTCATTGTATCTGAAGATTTTTTTTTCCCTCCATCTTTAACTAAAAGTTGAGGGATAAGTGACTGTTTTGGAAAAACCTTAAAAAAGGAGAAAGCCTTAGATATAGCCTGAAGTTCCATGTTTCAGTTCTGGTGTTCAGTTCTCTATTGTTTCAGCCTCGTTTTTCCTGCAATAGTCAGACAGCTTAATTTGGTGAAAATACCTCCAGACTCTTTTCTTTCAGGCCCAGGGTGTAATGGTCCTTCCCAGTGTCTGAGACTGAAATCACTGTGACTCAGATATGGGGGCAAATATGCAGATTGCTCCTGTGAAATTTTATGGGTTTTTTTGTGATTTACTGTCTATGTGTTTCTATCACTTGTGTCAGTCCAACAGCCCCAGCATGCTGCTCTCCTGCAGCAGAGGTGATATTTAACTCTCCCTCAGGGCTCATGAAGCTTTGCAGGAGTTCAGTGTGACCATGGTGATTACACTGGTAAAGAAGCTCATGGCTGAGTGATAAATAACCTGGCTCTTGTTAGAAATCCAGTAATTTCCTGATAGAGCTAGGAAAACCAGTGAATTTACCCAAATCCCAGCCCAATAGTCTCCATCTGCTAGAATATGTTTAAAAGACAAGCTCTGTCTCATAGATTTTGCTGTCTAATACTTGTCACCTTCAGAATTTGGAAATATTGGCCATTTCCATGAAGTTTTCTCTGGCTCGCAGACTTTCAGCCCCTGTAGAGCATGTTGAGCCAGCTGATGGCAAACTCTTTCCTTTGCCACCTTCTGCTGATCCCTACAAAGCTGCCCATGGGCTCCCAGGGCTCTGCACACCCCAGATCAGACCCCAGTCATCTGAATTGATGCCTGAAGGCTCTAGGGGAAACTAAATTAATTAGAAATTTGGAGAGGGGGTAAAAAGCACATGCACAAGCTAGAAAACAATGGCTAAATATGCCCACCTCCAAATCTGGGATGGAAGATTACATTTACTTGTGGAATTTACCACTTGGAGAGGCAGAGAAGTGAGCTTGACTTTTATTCCCACCTTGACTCTGCTGGCATGAGGCTTGTCTGCTGGTCAGTGGTAGTGGTTGACATTTCCTGCTGCTTTGCCTTGAGACCATTTCCAGAGGCAGTGATGCTCTCTGGGGGCAGCTCCCAGCTGGCAAAGGCAGCCTTGGTTACATCCCTGATGATTTTTAAATGCATGTTCCTCCTCTTCCTCCTCCTCCTCCACAGCTACTTCAAATCTATCCCTGTCGAGTGGATCTGAGGGTGTCTCCTGCTGCTGGCAAATGGTTCCTTTAGTGTGGTTGCTGGAAGGCTTTGCTATTCCTTTTCTTCTTTTTAGGAAGAGTGGGAGAAGATCCTCATTCCAGCTGTTTCCTGAAGTTTCCCCAGTGTGTTGGTGTGAAGATAAAGAATTACTACATGGGAAAATCTTACTCCTATGCTATTGCCAAGTGGTGGAATTTAACTGGGTCATTTATTGGCCATTCCTTTAAGATGGAGACAGTCTGGGGCCAAAATCTTGCTGTGGCTTAGATCATGACTATGTTAGAGCCAGTCTTGATTTGGGCAAATTTCTGTCACATTTCTCTGCAAATGCACTGTAAAATCTGTGATAAATTATTATTAGGGATGGGCTATCAAGACCTATTTTCCTTGGCTTTTGGCTAGCAGGTAGATATTTGCTGTATTGTCTGAGCTGATGAAGACTTGCAGCAGAGACTTTGCACAGACAGCAGCTACCCAAGATCATGCTAATAAGCACAGCAGAGTAATTAGGGGCATGAGGAGAGCTTGAAGTGGCAGCAAACCAAGTTAATCTGTCTGCTGTGGGTGCCAAGTGTTACAAAGCTCTGGGACTTCCCTTTGGCCTCCTGAGCTGAGTACAAACCCTCAGGTGTAAGGCACCAGGGCTGTGCTGCAGTCACTCCCCACAGGCAGGGACACAATTCCCTAAACCAACAAGTGGCAGGAGTGCAGGGACTCTGGGGAGATGGGGCTGCAGGGAAGAGAGGAATTGACTCTCAGTTTCTGGACTGGTAACAGAGTGCTTATGAATTTTTCCCATTTACCCTTCCCCCTTCTTATCCTCTTGGCTTCTCACACAATTACAGAATGAGTCTATGTGACTGTATGAAAGGCATTTCCTCCTCTTACTTTTTTTTTTAAAGTCTGCTTCAGCCCACCAGCTGCTTTCCATTAGTGTTGCACACACACTCACTAGGAGGGCAGGACATAATGCTTCAGGCGCTGGTGAACAGCAGAAATCCTTCAGAGCTGCTGTCAGGCAGAGCCTTCCCAAGGCAGATTGTAGCAAACAGGAGTTCAGCACTTTGGGACCTGTCTGCTGGAGAGTCTTCACAGAGGAGCCAAGGTGTGGGGACACAGGGGTTGGGGGCAGTGTCTGAATGCAAGGTGTGCGAGCTGGGAATTGATCTCTCCATGGGCATGGTTGCTGCTCTGGATATTTTCTCAAGGTTAGGAGCTGAATATTGTCTGTTGCTATGGGGAATTATGACCACCTGCTTGATTCTGGGAGGATATCTTATTAATATTAAATATTATCTAACGCTTATCCAGACACCCTGGTGGGTACTGCTGCTGTATTTATTAGTTGTGATCCTTGGACAAGGACCTTAAACCTTCTTGAACTATCCTTTGTTCAGTGAAAATTACAAGGTCAATATTCTTTGACTTTATAAACTCTTCCCCTCCCCATTACCAGTGGAGAGAGTAGCAAGAATCCTGGTGTGAAATGCTGTTTGTGCTGTTCTTTTGTACCTACATTAAACAGCATGGGAGGGACCCCATGGGAGACACCAGCCAGGGGCTGGCAGAAACCCTGGGAATTCCTTCCTAGGAACACTCCATTGTAGAAGAGCACAGTGGGATCAGCTGTGCAAGGTCAGATCCTGGTTCCCCCTCTCCTGTTGGATTGCACCCTGTTTCAACAAAGCTGTTTTGTTGAATCCCACACTGTTCAGCATTTTCTGTGCTGTGGGCCTTGAGTGCAGGTCACTCATCTCATGGAGAGCAAAGGGAGCTTTGGTTGCTGAGTTTCTGATATGCTCAAGGGATGTGAAAATTGAATAGAAATCTTGCTGGCTTTGCCATTGCTATGATTGACTCTGAAATCCTGTTTAGTGAAGTTGCAGAGGGTAAACTTTACTTCTTTAGCTGTTATTCGATCAATGAGTTCATTGATAGCTTGTTGGGCTCCCTGAGAGAAAAGCCATCAACCACATTTTGTCAGAACAGAGTCCTCTAATGTGCTTTAATAAGAGAGAAGAAAATTTAACCTCTCATTCACCTTTTGCTGCAGAATGTAATCTGCATATGAAACCATCCTGCTTTCTGTGTTTTTTTTTGAACCTTGGTTTTCAGGAGAAGTAGAGGAGCTGTCTCTGAGCTCCTGCAATAGCTTGAAGAGTGTTCTGGGGGAGGCTGGCTGCAGGGTGGTGACCTGGAGGAACAGATGGGGTCCACAGGCTCCATTTTCCTGCGCTGATGCCTCTTGCTGTGGAAAGTGTGTGCCCTGAAATCTGGAGCATAAGCTTGATTTCAAACAATTTTTGTAGTATGGAGGAAACTGGTCTTTAAAAGCCCCAGGCAAAAATTTCACCTCTTTCTCTTGGCTGCTTGCCACTGCCTGTGTTCTGTAGGCCATGAAGATGCTAGCTGAACACAGTGCCTTGCATTCTGGAGGCTTTATTTCCTCAAGCACTTATTTGATAAGAAAGAGGCTGTTCAGGGTTCAGCATCTCCTTTGATCACTGGCTTTGTGGGATGCTGATGCAGAATCATGACTGATGCTGAAGAAGCTCTGAAGGTGGGCTGGGAGCTGGCCTGCTGTGCAGTTTCCAAGTCTCCTGCTCCACTGGAGAGCCAGCAAGGAGCCTGTGTCCCTTTTCTGAGGCTGTGTCCCTTTTCTGAGGCTGTGTCCCTTTCTGAGGCTGAGCAGAGAGCATTTCCCTTGGACCTTTGTTATTTGCAAGAAACTTGAGTGCTGTACAAAGCAAACTTCCCAGGAGTCCTTAAATACACAAACCAAGCAGTGAAAGGGAATTGTCTTTTATTCATTTGGTGAGATTCTCTCACCCCTAACCCCCCATGTACATATTAAGTCATGTGCTCAGCTCAGCAAAGCCAATGGTCAGAGCACCATCCTGGAGCTTTATTTCTTTTTTCTATCACTGCCCTCCCATAGAGAACTCCAAATATTTGTCCAGTTGGTTCAGTTTGCAAAGGGGAGACAAGGACATTTCTCCTGTTCCTGGAGATTTCTTATTACTTTTCAGACTCATTAGTTCCTGTAATGAGTTGAAGAGCTCTGAGTGAATGCAGCACAGTGGGGTTATCAATGAGAATGTTATGTGGGATAGCAGGGATAACTTGGATCTAAACATCAAACCAAATGGGGGTAGTGGGGACTGCTAAGTTCCATTCTCTGTTTTAGAGGTAAAGCAAATCCTGTAACTTTGTAGGGGTTTAATTGCTTTAAAGCAACCCTAGCAATGAGAATAGGGTCTAATAATGTCAGTATTATTTGTGTGATTGCAGCTACATAGGGGCCACTCTTTGCAAGTAATTAATTAATTCACATTTGTGGTAATCCATGCTGTGCAGGGAGAGGCAAACACTGTGCATTTGGTAACCTTTCAGTCTTTCCCATGGCCCCACACAGGAATTGATGCAGTGGATTTCTGGCCATGGCTGAGTCTGGATTTGAGGAGTGTGGCAGAGGTTCAACATCTTGTGTGCCCTGTACCTCTGCAGCAGGAGGGCTGCACCTGTAGGGATTGCAAATCCTGTTTGAGAGAGGATTAAGAACATTAGAAAGGTGTAGACGGGGGAAATGCACCCGCTGTTCCACACTGAGGAGAATTCTCCTGCATCCCTGTGCAAGCATCTCCTCCCAGCTGTCCTGTGGCACCTCAGGAGTATCAGAACTATGCTCTAAAGGCCATTTATTTAACCTAATATTTTTATCACTGAAAATCAATACACAGACAGAATTTGTTGAAAACTTTGTCTCTAATGGTGTAATGCTCTGGGAGAGCTCCCAGGGGGTCAGCACGGCTGATTGCACTGGATGTGCAGGGTATTGATACATCCTGACCCTGTGTCTGTCTGCAGTGGTGAATGTCTGGAGGTTTGATTGGTTAATGCCTGTGCACTCATGTGTATTTGTATTGATGGGGTTTTGTCCTTTTTTTCTCCATTACACTGACCTCCAGGCTAGGGCTTGTGGCTTTGCTAACTCTTCTCTGTAAAGTACAACTCTCTGCCACCAGAATTTGAAGTCTAACTGCCACCTAATTGCTGACTTTCCTCCAGGTTTGTCATCAGATTTTCAATGATGGAACCTCCACTTTGCTGGTGGAATATATACACCATATATTTTATGGGTTTTTCCCCTGTAATTCAGCTACTTCAACTGACTCAGAGCTTGAGAAAATCTGTGATGTTCAGTTCACTGGAAAAAGATGATGAGGTCCTAAATGGGGCACCCTTGTAGTTGACATTTGAGCTCTATGTGCCCCAGAGAACTCAACTATAAAATTGAGTTAATGCTGGAGCTGATTTGACTGTGAAGAAGCTGCCTCAGAGCTGAACTGCTTTGCATTGAAGCTCTATTTTTGTAAAAGGTAGACCAGTTGGAAATATGTGCTTGCAGTTACAATAAACACTGCAGTCAAAATATCTTCAAGGGCTGGAAGGATTCTGAGTGAGCAGCTGAGATGATTGAGTGAGTTAAATAAATGTTGAACTGATGCAGACAAATCTGGATCTGAAAGAATCAATTTTATATTGCTTTGGTTTAACTGAAGGTGGAAAAAGCAGAAGTTAGAGGTCTAGATAAGCCAAATTCCAGGTCCACTCACATTCTGTGAAAATAGACTCAAGTCTGGAGACTTGTCAGTTTGTCCTTGTAAATTTGTTGAATACTTTCTCAATATTTTATTTCAAATGCATTTCCCTTTATCTCAGAAAAATCTAATACCATGTGCATGGTGTATAAAGCTGAGAGGAAAAATTGGAACCAAATTTCTTTTTAATAAAAAGAAAGAGTCTATAAGAACGCCTACTGATGACTGCTTTAAAGAAAGTATGCAGGAAATGCAAACATTTTCCTAGATAATTGATGAGACAAGGGGAAAAAGGATGAATGGTTATGATCATCCTGAAGGAAACTTGGAAATTTTATTTTTTATTGCTTGTCAATATTTTCTGAGAATTGTTTCAAGAACAACCTCAGTGCAACTCAGTTAGGAAAGGTGTAATCAGTCCTGGTTGTTGCAATGACTTTTTCATTTTTCAACAAGCAGAAGTGAGATTGTTTGGAACTGGATTGTGTTGATGCTCTCCTGTGCCCAGTGCTCCCAGGGGATCTGTTTGACTGCACTTTGCTTCTCTTCTGTACCTCCCCAATTCCTCCCCATGGTTCAGCAGCTTTATATTTTCCATGTCTGTGTGGTGAGTGCAGGCAATGCTTTATTCCATGGCCTCTTTTGTCACAGGAGCCCTCCTGATTTACCTCCATGAGCTGCTCCCTTCTTTCCTCTGACACGCTCCTCTGCCCCTGAGTTTGTGCACTTTATCTTTCAAGGCTGTCTGAGGATGTGGGCTCATAGAAAAGTCCCACTGCTTTTGAGCATGACAGATTTTAGAGCATGTGGGTGATGCAGAAGAAATGGAAGAGTTTAGTGATTGTCCAGCCTGGTACAGAATCACAGTCTTGTTTGCTCTGGAGAGACTTGACTTGGCTGTATTGTTACAGCACTTAAATATGGAAAATTGTTAGTTGTGATCTATGCAGAAAAGAGAGCAGGATTTGGTTGTAAAGATTCTAGGAGTCCTGACAGCATATGGGAGCCTCTACTTTTATATAAGTACCACTGAGGTACCTTCCATGGCAAAGGACAGTGTTTGTGAGCTGCCCTGCTAAACTGTCACATTCCCATTGTTGCCTGACATTTGTACCTCCTGTGGTGTGCTGCTTCATTCCTTTGTCTGTGACAGACACCCCTTTGGAAAATACAAAGTGGAGCCAGTTACCACTGAATGATGTTAAAACTAGGCTGGACTTCTGTTTTCATCAGGGAGGAAGATGATGCCATCTGCTAATTTAGTTGATCAATAGCCCTGCTGGCGATAAGGTTTCAGAGCTTGTGCTTAAAAGCTGATTGCACTGCATCCAAAATAAATTTGATCTATTGGTTTCCACAAATGTAGCATAGCCTGGAATGATGTTTCAGTGCTGATGCTTAACTGGTTTTAATAATGATGACAGACTAGACTGGTGCCTGCTGTGAGCACACTGTGATGCATGAACTCTGGGCAGCTGAGCACTAACTTCTGTTTTTTACAGTGGTGTGGAGCTGTCGCTCCCTAGCAAAGGTTCATTATTCTAAAACTGGGAAGCATTACAGTGTTTGCTGAGCAAGTGTAATGACATCTTTCCTGAGAGCAACTCTGATTCTGGTCTCTTAGCAAGACAGAGGTGCTGGCAATGATTAGACTGGATTGTTAGTTGTGGCTGGAGAAGTAAGTGTCACTGAAAAAATGAAAAGTTCTGCGGCCAAAGTGCACAAAAGTATGCAAGGCATGGTTGTGATAGCCATTTGGACGTGTAGTTTTAGAAAAGATTCTGCTATGTTTTTTCTTCATTCTGGGTGGGACCATGTTCTGGTGGGGAGATGGACTAAAATTAAACTGATGCTTTCATCTCTGTTTCAGTGAATATATAATGGCCACGAGGCCCACAGAGGTCACACAGTCACCTGGAGACACAGTGGAAGAGTGCACAGGTAAGCAGCTGTTCTCTGAATAGACAGCTGGTTTTGTTTTCTTCAATGACTCAGGTCTGTAGTGACCTGTTTTGCAGTGCTGTTTTTTGGGGTTTCTTTTGTAGTGTAAAGAAAATTCTGGGTGTCTGTCAGCTGTCAGTATTATGGAAAAGATGATTTAATGTGCAATACTGGAGTGGCATACCCTGTTGGAGGATATTACTTTTGATTCTGAGCTGGATTTTACAAGCAGGATGTCAGAGCTTGAAGGGCTGATTGTTGCACCTGCACTGATGGATCCTGCAGAGGTGGGAGCTGAGCCTGTTACAAATCCTCTGTCTGTGGGAGCTGTGTCAGAGCCCCAGCTGCCTCTCTCTGCCTCTGGCCACAGGCAGACATTTGTGACTTATTCTTTAATCTGTGGCATGGTCTGATGCAAACAATGTGAGAAGTTTGAATAACAGGCAAGAAAGTAAAATATCTTACTTATGCCAGACTTGATTACCTTAAAGGATATCCCCTTTGCCAGTTTGAATTTGAGGGATAGCATCATGTCTGAAGCATCTCTGGAGAAGTGGCTGTCACACCATTTGATTTTTATCTCTTTTCTTTGGCTAATGTTTTGCAATAATCTTAAATGTTTGTGTTTTAAAGGTCATCTTGCTTTATCCTTTAGAAATATATTTGCCACTATCAAAATATTGTTAGAAGAGATAAGCAAATGGCAAAGAGACTGTTAGTTGAACTCTGCTTGGCAGATGGATAGAGGTGAAGAGAGTGTAATAATGGATGCTCAGCACTCTCTGGTTTTAAGATTTACAATCTAGTTTGTCACACAGTTTGGTGCTATCCCAGCAATCTGGTAAGCTTGTGTGGAGCCCATGCATGAAAATTTTGTATTCAGGTTTACTAGGAGATTCAGAAAAGAGATCAAATTCTGACCTGGGTCATAGGAAAAGCAGGACATGGCTCATGATCTGAAGTGTTGCCTCTAAATCCACCAGGAATATTTCTGACCCTAAATGAACATTTTAAGTAGTTAAAGGCTGCAGTGCTGTTGCCAAGGAGTACAGGAGACACTTGAACTGGACCTGGACAAAGCCAGTTTGGATCTTCTGTTTGCTTCCAAAGGTGATGAAGGATTGTCTCACCTTTTCCTCTCCATAATCACTCATGATGTAAAGGCTCTGGGAGGGTGGAATCCCCACCTTCACAGTGCAGGCAGCTACACTGATTTATTGAGGTTTGCCTTGTCTGTAGTGCAGGGCTCCCAGTGCATGCTGCTCCTTCCCTGTGGCAGGAACCAAAACCTGCCAGCACCCAGTGTTGGTGGTGCTGAATTCCATGATTTCATTGCCTGTCTGCCACTATCTAGTATTTGCATGAAGAATCAATACACTTTCTGAGAATCTTGTCTGTGGGTTGGGATTTTTTTCCAGGTGTTCTTAATGTTGAAACTATCTAGTCCTTGGATTTGAGGGTTAAAAAAAAGATAGAAAATACTTCCTGACTGCATCCTAGGAAGTCAGAGACCATAGGAGATCTCCAAATGAATGGTTTAATTTGAATATGATCACTGACGTCCCAAATCAGATGTTCCCTACGCTTTCTGCAGTTTCAATTTTTGCACTGGAAGAAGCAACCTTTTATTTTCTATCTTATTATAAGGAAAGACTACTCAAAGAGCAGAAACTCCTGAGTTAATTTTCTCTGTGCACAGGAGGCACAATGATATAGGCAATACACATACAGTAAAAAATACAGAATTCACAAACTTTACAGGGAAAGGAAAATGTTTATTCCTGCTTCTTTTTTATTATAGTTGGCTAAAACATAGCATAAGCAACTAATTTTTGGGAAGGCTTTTCCTTTATAGGGCAGTAACCTAGAAATTTAGTATTTTAATTTTAATGCCATAAAACTGAAGATTGGCAACCATAAGATTTCGAAAATCACCAGTAGTTGAAGGGGAAATAGGCATGGTTGTCTGAGCTTGGGTTTTTGTTATACAATGGTTTTTCTCCCATTTAAGTATTAAGGTCCTCTTGTATTTTATTAGTTCAAGTATCATTGGGCATCTAGCAATTTATTGTTATGTTGGGCTGTTTCACAGTGCACTGAGGTGTAGGCACCTTTAGTTTAAAGGTGGCATCATTTTATTGGTTTGCAAAACCAGAGCACAGCTGTTCCCAGCAGGGAGCAAACAAGAGCATTGCATTTCTGTGCCATGTCCTTTTTGCTCTCTCACAGAAAAGTCCCACGGCTTTCATCTGCACCCAGCACTAAGTGCCCAGCAGTGATTTGATATATTTTACATAATAATATGGCAAGTGCCGGCCTCTGGAACTGCAGGGAAACTTGCTGTCTTCTCATTCATCTGAGGCAGCTGAATGTTTGCAGCTGAGCAGAGCATGGTGGAAGAGGAGTTATTGCTGGAGGGGATGTACCCCACACACCAGTAATAAATTGGAGTCTAGAGGAGGCACTGAAGTGCCCGATGTGTCTGCATCAGATCCTCTCTGTTGCACAATGGTACAAGAGCTGTCCCATGCCAGCTGGGGATTGCTCCCTGGCAGTGTTTGGAAATCCTTTCTGCAGCCTCCGTTCTACAGTCAGCACCACTTCTGATTAGACAGGTATTTGGAGCAGTACCTTGGCAATGTTTGCTTTTGTGGCAAGACTTATGTCTGTTTCTCTCCAACATCCTTAGGATCACTTGCTGCTGTGTGGTGGGTTTTTTGGTGTGGGTTTTTGGTTTGGTTAGTTTTTTTTAACGTTTTCCTGGTTCTCTGGAAATGCCAGCATCTAATGAAGCTCATCAATAGTGCCTGCGCTAGAATCCAGCTTGCTTTCTGTCAGTACAGCTGACAGTTCCCCAGTGTACATGACCAATGTCCATGTCCTTGTTTCTCATTTAGATGAGAGCTTTTGAGTTGCAGAGCTCTTTGCCTGTCTCAAAGTTTGCCATTTCATTCTTGGAGTCATTGACTGTGTTAGCAGACATTGCAGAATTGATAATTTTGGGGAGCTGCTTCAATTAAACTCCTTAAACTTTTGTTTTGCCTATCTAAGATAAACCAGATCAGCTTTGACAAGTTTCCTGGAAGAATACCACACACATTGTCTAGTTGTGGATAGGGAAGACAGGAATGGTCAGGATGTTTTCTAAAGGCTCTGAGGCACACTGGCAATGCTTGTTTTACTGGAGAGGCTCTGTGTCCTGTTGTGTGATCTGTCCTGTCCTGCCAGTTCTTGCTCCAGCTGCAGCATGAGGCTCATTGAGCCCTCTGGGAGTTTTAACAAACCCCAAACCCTTGGGATCACCTCTGGGCCACAGCAATACAATCTGTGTGTTTTCTGTGGCTGTCTCATTCATTTATTGCCTGATAAGCAGCAGTGGAAGATAACAAGGCCTTCCACTGATAAACCCTCCCCAAGAGCAGCCACATCCCGTTGTTATTGAGGGACTGCAGTGAGAGCTCCCTTTCCATGGTTTGAAAGCTGCTTTGGCCTCAGGAGCAGCCCAGGTCACTTGGGCAGCAGCTGCAGGACTTTGGTGGCTCTGCACAGGGGTGGCAGTGTCACCAGGCATGGGGACACTGTGGCAATGTCCTCGTGTGTCCTGACACGTGGTGCTGGCACTGGGCTGAGGAGCAGGGAGGAGACAGGGGGAGTGGATGTCAGTGTCATTGTTTGTCTCTCAAAGTGGCCACTGTCTGCTGCAGCTGTGTGGTGGCACTTTCAGCCCAGATAAGGCCCATTGGCACAGATCCCTGCACGTACAGGGCACACGTTGAGACAGAGCATCACCAACTAAATCATTGCTGGGAGAGAAAATAATTGTCTTGAAATAATGCCCTGCTTATGAAGGAATCCTCCAGCTGTGGGCATGTGTTATGCCAACTGCTGTGAAGTATTATTTCAACAATGAAGTTGGCTCAGATAAGCAATGATGTTATTGCTCTGAGTATGTATTTAAGTCAATCACAGGGGTCTCAGTACAATAGTTTGGCCCAAACCACTCAAAGTGACCCCTCAGTGTCAGGGTCAGGGACAAAATGCAGGACTTGTGTGCTGAAAAAAAATATACATAAGAATGTTGAATTATCTTCGATCCTATTAATAATGAAAGATCAGTGATGTTTCATGGTGGGGTTTTAAAATTCTTTTTGTATTTTCATTTGGACTATGGAAAATCTGAAACTGAATTAACACTTTTCCAATTGTGGTCTTAGGGCTGCTCTGTTTGGGGCTCGCATGTCCTGCAAGACAATGTCTTAATTTAAGTTTGCTTCTTTGTCCCTGGAGGAGTTGTTGATTTTATTTTGTGACAGTTTTTTAATGTGTTTATTTAATGTGGAAACAGATATTTTGGTTTTGGAGTTTATAAATTCTTTTTCCAGCTTCAATCTTTTTTGCCAATGCTGAATGTCCTTTAGGTGCTGTCTCCTTAGAGCACAGAATAAAGAGTAAGCAGAACTAAACCAAACTAAGTAAAGAGCATTAATACTTAGACATTGACAGCAATTTTTATTGAAAATACACCAGGCATGATCACCTATCAGTTGCAGATAGATACATTTTCTATATAAGGTATATTTTTGCATAGACTGGAACCCTGGTAGGTACCACTATTGTCAGCTTAATGCCAGTGTTGCTCTAGAGGAACCAAATGTAGGAACTGAAGCTTCACCTTTCACTGGATTCCAGCACTGAATTATTTACCGAGGAGCTGACTGACACTGAATGGGCTGCTCTGGCTTTGAGGCTTCCTCCAGGATTTGAGAGATAACATTACCCAAGTTAAGCAATACTGCCAACTTTCCTAAGTTTTCTTTTTTTTTCATGTTGCAGGAAAGAAAAAATCCAAATTCCAGACTTTCAAGAACTTCTTTGCCAAGAAGAAAAGGAAAGAACCTCCAGCTCCCAGGGGAGAGAGTAATTTAAAACCTTGCCAGTCCAGCAGCGATGTCAGCCTCGCTGTGCTCAACACTGCTGCACTTCATTCACCGGGGGAGGCTGGGTAAGCTGCCAGGGAAGGAAAATAAATAAAAGTGGACCTCTCACAGCAGTCGGATGAAAGCATGAGTTGGCCCCTTAGGAGCAGCCTCTGTCCAAATTTGTGCAAAACAAGCCCTAATGCTGATGAAGGAATTCCAGGAATTTCCTCTTTCTTTGCTAGAGCTCGAGGAGTCAGCCTGGAAAGGAGGGGGAGGGCAGCAGGGCAGGGTGATCCAACCCTTAGCCCAAGAGTGCAGATAGCCCACATTGCTCTGATTGTTTTTGGTGTTTGAAATCCATCCGGGAGGGTTTGGCCAGCAGCACCTTTACAAGAAGAGGATGGTGAATGAGTACTGCTAGTACAGAAAAGACTGTGAAGTTGTGTGGGTGATTTTCAGCATCAGTGATGCCCTCTGTCATGGCTACAGTAAAGAGAAAAGTATTTCTGGTATATTATCAGTGTGTGATTGCTTCTTTAACTTTCTTACCTAGCCCTTTAGGCACAGATAACAACTGAAGGGCCCTGGTTTTGTGTCAGCCACCCCTGCAGCATGTAAGGAGGTTTGCAAGCCTAGAGTCCCATCATTTCCTCTGGTTTGGTGGGAAGCTTGAATGTTGATACACAGGAATGAATTGAGCATTTGTAGAGGGAAATCAGTGTGGACAGGCAATGGCTGAAACATCTGGGCTTTAGTTAGTGCATCTTTAGCTTCAGCAGAAATATACATATACATATACATATACATGTACAGCCTGGAATTACAGAGGGATGTGGATTTGCACATAAGAGTGTACTAAAGCTGCAGTTAATTCTATATTTAATCCTATGGTTTTTGGGGGTTTTTTTTATTCTGGTGACTGCCAGAAGAAAATACAGTAATTCTCTTGCCAACACATCTGATACATATGCAGAGAGAGAAAAAGACAAAAAAGACAGAGATCTTGCACTGGCAGTCTTAAGAACAAGGAGACCTCAGCCCTTATGGGTAAAGAATTCTCCAGATGGAAAGGCAAATACATCCTAATGCACATGCATTCTTTGCAATAAATAAAATATGCCAGCTAATAATGAACATACATTGCAGTAAATAAAAGCTGCATGACAGTTTTTCTTAATGCAGTAAAATTATGCCTTGCCCATATGGAGTACCTCTCATGCTGAAAAGGACTATAAAATCAGACACAAAAGAATAGGATGGCTTCGTTAATGATGAAATAAGGCAAGTGCCTTTCTTGTGTGTAGAGCTGCTGTCCTGCAGACTTACACAGACATTAACCATGGTGTGTAACGGGAGGAAGCACAAACTCTGACCTGTGCTGTGAGAGAAACAGCTCTGATTGCCTTCAACACAACATAAACTTACAGCAAATTTATTTTGTCCTGCAGTGAGGCTGTGTACAACTGCAGACTGACTGACTACACCTTTGGGGCAGCAGATGGGTTAGTCCAGCAGCTAGGAGAGGTGTCTCTGGAGATGTAAAGAAGGGGGATGCAGGAGGAAAAAGAGTAATTTGTTTGGGGTTTTTTAATGTAGTGCATTTGCTTAATGAATGTTTGCAGTCTTTCTCAGCTTCTAAATAAAGAGAGAATCTATGGTTAGGCAAAGAGCCTATTTGATTTCCTTGCAGAAGAACTTTGACATACTGAACTTCTCATGTCAGAATTGTGTTCCTAATCATCCTCTGTTCCCCAGAGTCAAACTTTCAGAGGAAAGCATTGCCTGTGCAGCATCTGAGCCAAGGAATCCTTGTAATTTGTATTTGTTAATAGTCTCATGGCCAACAATGAGAAAATATTCTATGATGCTTTCCAGTTCAAGACTGGGATGAAATCCTGGTAGAGGCTATCCTTGTTGTCTTTTGGACAAAGTAATGTACAAACAGTACCTGCCTATGCTGGTGGAACTTGGTTAATAAATTATTTGGAGCTTTCCTTGTTGTGCCACTCAAGTGCAAAAAAAATTTGCTCTGCATAACTTAATAGCCCAAGCCCAATCAATCTCAGGTAATTACAACTCAGTTAACAGCTGCTGTGGGAACTCATCATTGCTTCACTGGGCTGAACAGCCAACGAGCACAGAAACAGAGCAGGAATGTCTCACCCTACACTTTAACCTGGCCATTGATGGCTCTGTAACTGTAGCCATGGACATTGTCCCATCTACCTTTTTTAATACACCAAAATAATATTTAGGATATGGGTGAATGCAACTGGTTTTATTGCTGGACATGAGAGGATTCGAGTCAAGTTTGTTAATATATCAAAGTTAAATTTTCTGCCCACATTTACAAGAAGGAAAAAACCAATACACCATCTTTGGCAGGTATGGCACACACCAGGCTGCAAAAGCTGTGTCCTGAATGTCTCATGTTAGCCACACTGCCACCAAAGGAGGGCAGGGAACTCCTGTTGTCCTTTCTGCACCTTTCTTGGGGTGCTTTGCATCCACCTCACTCCTAACACGGGATCTAATCACACTGGACTCCCTCTCTAGTCAGCAAACTGAGCTGTGTGCTCAATGCAGATGCTGAGTGCATTGCAAAGGGACATTTGTTCCTCCTCCCTTCTGATATAAAAGAAGCAAACAGTGACTGTCCTAACCATGCACAAATCTGAAGTGAAGCATGATGCATCCCCCTCTGGCCTCTCTATCCTCCCTCTGCCCTGGTGTGGGGATGTGCCCAGTGCATGACTGCTCATTCCTTCCTTTCCAGGCCCAAGGGTAGCATGGGGAACAAAGCCTTGTCCCACGACAGTGTCTTCATTTTGGAGTCTGCACCAGGAAATGTGACAGGTGATGTCTTGTCTCAGGAAAACAGGCCTGGGAGAGTGAGAACTTTGCAGGTGAGAACATCATCCCCTCGTCAGCAGTGCTGCTGTTTGTCAGCTGTCTCCCAGGAAAGTCTGTTGCTTGATTCCTTTTGCTGTGTGCCTTAGGATTTTGCTCTCTGAAGTGTCTAAAGCCAAATTTGCTACTTTTGGATCTACTCTGCCTCTTGGAAGCTGAATTTTTGAGCAGTCCTGGTGCTTCCAGCCTTGCCCAGATCTCATAGTGTGTGATGTGAATCCAGTTTGTGAACTCTTGGAAACTTTCTTTATTAAGTGTGTCGTCTTCCAATGGGATTTATGTTCTTTACTTCATAGCTACTGCCTTTGGGTTAAGGCCATTTATTTATACTGTAGTGTGTCCCTTACACTATTATTCTTTAAATATTATTTGTATTACTCTTTTTGGCAGTTCTGGCTCAGATGTTTTCACTATTCATGGTAGTGCCAGTGGCTGTGTGAGTGTGTGGGATGATGGATATGTCAGGATGCTCTGACAGCTTTATTTATGTATTTATTCTCTTGGTCTCTGCTAGCAAAGGATACTGTATTCTGCTGGGTCATTTCCTTCTTCCAAGGCAACACTGAACCCTCCTTGACAGCTCCCTTATGAACTGTTGATTATATTAATTATATTTCACTAACTGCCCAGCTTGGAACACTCAGATAAAAGTTTAAGGTTTTTCCAGAGACTGAATACAAATGGTTGATAAAGGAGCCAAAGGTCATTGAAATTCCTCCTTTGCTCAGTGTGAGCTTCATGTTGCAAAAGACAATTGAGTCACATGTTAAGTAATAGAAGATGCACAGAGGGACTCGTTCCTCTCTAAGGCTGTAAAACAGGCAAAGATATTTTTTGTATAACTGAAGGAGTAGCAGAAGAAAACATGTTTGTATATTACAGAACATTGTTGGGGGAAAAAAAGCTTTTTTCATGCTGTTTGCAGTCCACTGTGCCCTCTCCCCATCCATCACACTGCACAGTAATGTAATACTGCCAGCATTATTTTTGTAGCTCTGACAGACAGGCTTTTTCTGTGAGCTTGACTCTTGTCAGAATAAAAGCCAAGCACTAATAAAAGCAGATACTTTCTTAGCAATGTAAATTAACTTCTACCAGTAGAAGACAGAATGCAAATTCAGTTTCCCCCACACACTTTGCTGTCTGCATGTAATAAATTTAATAAATCTAAGACAGGAAGTTGTGAAAAGAGACCAAAGCAAAATTGACTTTCTGTTTTTTCCTTCCCATTAAGTGCACACTTATGTTGTATGCCTTGTGTTGCCCATATATCACAGTATTGCAATATATTGCCCATAAATTGCAAAAGGAAGCTGTTTGAAGGGGGTATTGGTGTTCTAGACATTTGTTACCCTGTGTGGCAGCTAGATCTATAGGAATTGCATTGTAAATGAACCTTGCTGAATAAGAATTGCAGCTTTTTATGTCTATTTTACAGAGATGTAAATGACTGCATAGATTGCAGGAAAACACAAAACTAGGCTTAAAACTACCCAATATGGTTTAATAAGCAAAGAAACAGAGAAATTAAGTCTGCATGTTTATCTTGGGAATATTCTGCTGAGATGTTTTCAGTTGAAGGACAAAGTTTGTGCTCAGACCTTGTTTCTATTCCAGCTTTGTCACAGCTGACAGACTTAGGCCAAGAATTTTAGTGATGGTGTTTCCTGAGATCTGAACATTTTCAGTTTGAGGGAACATCTGGCTGCTCCTGAGCCTGCAGACTTTGTTGTATTTTTGTAGGGTCAGGGCCGGCCAGAGCATTCTTTTGTGAATCTTGGAAAAGAATCCCCACTCTCCTTTACAAACAAAGTTGTTCTTGGTTGCTGTTACCATTCCTGCTGTAGACCAGGATGTGATGGTGGGGGAAATTAACAAGTAATTCATTAGGGTGGATCAGAAATTAAATTAATTTGGTATTGTATAAAAATTGTGACTCAGCTACTTGTGTGGGAAAAGGTTGTAACAAGCTCTCAGATTTGGAAGGGCTTTGTGAGGGAAAGGTGACTACATAAACCTGGGATTGGGAATGTTGACTGGCAATACTTTGTTATATTTAGTCACATAAATACCTAAATTAATGTGACTAAGTAATTAAATCTGGAATTTGAAAGTTTTTAATTTAAAGGAGTTAATCTGTAGTAAATTTTCTGGAATGGTGAAATTCCTGTCTCCTTTTGCTAAATTACTGAATAAAACTGATTTTACTTTTAATTTTATGCCAACACCAGTTTTAATGATGGGTCCTTGATGAATGTAGCTGGATAAAATTTTATTAATGGCTCTTTTCTATAAATGGTCTGTTTCTTCAAGTTTTTCTGTTAACGAAAAAATTCTGCATATCTTTTAGTTAGGCATCTGGCTTACAATGTCCAGAACATCTTTAAATTACATCATTGAAAGTTTATATTCTGTATTTCAACCACAGCTTCAGCTTCAGCAGAATGTCAAACTTGGATCACCTCCTCTTGTTATAACTGGGAAAAAACTGGAAGATGCAGGTGCTGTTTCTGAAGATGATGGTTTACCTAGGAGCCCTCCTGAAATTTCAACCCTTCATGAAGTTCTGACAGATTCGCCAAACAAGGTATAATTGACCATCCATACAGAAAAGAGAGAATCTGCCTAGGGGAGGGGAAAACCATTTTGTTTGTTTGTACATGATGGGACAGATCAGTTAGAACCAGAAGAAATATCCATATGGATTGTGGGCTTTTCGCTCTGAGGTGTATCTAGAAATTGACTCTACAAAACCTTTTCTGTGCACAATTTTCCATGCTTTTATGTAGACCAGAACTCTGACCTCTATCATTAGCAGATGTGTGATTTCAGATTTCAGTGAACTTGTGAGAATTTGTAAATCTGATTATTTTAAAACAATAACCCAAAATAACTTTATGAAATGTACTGCCTCCTGTGGTCAGCCTTCCTGGTGTATCTCAATGCGGGAAATCTCCCCTGCTTTGTTTGATGCCAATGAAGAAATTAAACCCACTGTGTAAGGCAGGGACCCAGTGACCCTTCCTTTATTTTTCCTCTTGTGTTTTCTCATAATTAGCACTGGATATCTAGCTCAAGATGATTCAGTGTGACACTTCCCCTGACTTACCCTCTTCCTCCTTTTATCCCACAGTCCTCCAACCCTGTTCAGCGTCATAGCTCTTTGAGTTTAGGAGGGACAGACAGTGAAGATGAACAGGTAAATAGCTCCTTTTCCTGATAATAAGCTTCCCTGAGATGGCATATGTGGAGTCTGTATGGAGCCAGGACAGTAATTTTATTTTTTAAATTTATTCTGGGTACAGTGTATCCTAGGAAACAATTCTTTAAGAGTCCAGAGCAAGGGAAATGATATTTAAAATGTACCTCTCAGGGTTTTCAATAAGAAATAGACAGGCAGAAATCTATTGGTAAGTAGTTTGTGTGAACAGCACAGAGGCAGCTCTGTGACAGTACAAATCTATAAAGTTACACAAAACATTGGACCAGGCAAAGCTCTTCAATTCTGCTCCCGTATCCCAGGGCCCCCATATCAATCACATCTTCCCATCAGCAGTGGCTTGTGAGCAATGCCCTCCATCTCTCTTATCATGGGAAATGATTGTAGGACCAGCCTTTCCTGATGGCAGGTATTCCACAGGAAAGGGTGTGTTTTAATTTGAAATTTTCTTTGGATGATAAATGACCATGAGAAGCAGCACGTTCTGCTCTCAGAACAACAGAGTCCTTGACCAGATTGGAAAAATTTGCAGAGGTCATATATTTTTGATGTACCTTGACAGTTTTTGTCAATGAGATGTGAAGATGTTTTCATGATCTTTTAAACTCCATTAGCACACGTGTTTGAAATGCTGTGTTACATCCTAAGCTTAAACAAATCTAAGCTGCAAATGCCAGGCACAGTGCAATGGCCGAGTGTCACCCAGCTTTATGAATGAAGCTTCTTTGGCATTTTGCAAGTGTTCCAGAAAGTTTGGTCTTTCAAAACAGTAGCAAAACCACTGAAACTTCACTTTTAGGGGGCTTTAGTACAAACATTTCTGTAATCTATTTTGATTGCACAATCCTAGGTTGCTGCTGTTCAGTTCCCCAGAGCAGCGCTGCTGTGAGAATGAGATCCACAGCACTGTCTGGAGGATGGTTCTGATGTTCTGAAAAGCATTTGATTTTCCTGAAAGTTGATATTGAAAGACAAAAGTGGCTATGGCAGCTTTCTTAGAGATAATGAGGAGCAAGCATCCGTGCTATTTCTGTGGCTTTTAAATAATGGATTTGTGCGGTGGGTCGCGTTACTGGGATGAAGAGGCAGCTGTACAAAGGGCAGCAGTGTCTCCTGCTGGTGTGCGCACAAAATGCAAAGGGCTTTGCAGATGGGACCTGGGGTGGGGACGGGCTGAGGCTCTCCCTGTGGCAGAGACAGCGATTTTCCTTCTGTGTTACGTGCTGTGTGCTCAGCTGAACTCACAGAACCCAGCGATCTCTCTGCACAGATGACTTTAGGCATGCATTTTAATATGAGGATTTATGCCCGAAACTATGGCCATTTCAAGCTTCTGAAATGGAATGAGCTAACAAAGGAAATGTTCCAGAGATGTGGGGAAGCAAAGCAAAATATACAGAGCATTGTATTGCAAATCAAAGGCGACTCCGACAAAGGGGAGACAATGATGAGGAGGACTCCAAAGATATCAAAAGGCTAATTAATTACTTTATTATACTATATTATTCTATACATCTAAAACAGAATCTGCCAAGCACTCAGCCCTGCATACACTGCACAGAATCTGGTGGCTGTCAGTGACAGTCCCAACACACACACACACACACCTGGCCCTGGCAGGCCAAGGAAACAAAACACCATCACTATGGATGAACAATCCCCATGTTGCATTCTACTTTGGCACAAACACAGGCACAGCAAATGAAATAAGAATTGTCTTTTCTTTCTTTGAGGTTCCGAGAATGTGAATCTCAGAAATCCTCGGGAAGAATTGCGCCTTGCTTTCCTCTGTGAAGGGAAATGTGGCAACAGCATTGTATTTCTGTGTTACAGATCCCTTCTGGAGCTTCCTCCAGGCCCATCAGTCCTTCATCCTCTGGCACCCCCGGGGCAGGAGGCAGCAGCTCCCTTCCTGTGGATTTCACCACCCCTGCCAGTCCCCTGGGCTGCCTGGACACCTCTGCAGCCAGGCACAGGATTGCCATCAACCCTCGCAGGCAGAGGGGCTTCACCAACAAGCACCTGCTGCCCCTCCAGGTGGGTGTTTTTTGCCAAAGAATCACTGGGCAGAAGGAAATAAGTGTGAGTTTTTAATTATTATTTTAATTTCTTTTTTCTTTCCTATCCATGTGTGTTTACTTCTTCCATTGGAAGAAGGGAAAACACCTCTTTTGCACCAACCAATCAACCAACCAAAAAAGACTCTGAAAATTTAATATCATGAAAACTGAAAAAGACCACAATTTTTGGTTTTCATTATTTATCCAAAAATTGTGGGTTAAGCTTCATTTGTAAAAAGACTTCTGGTGTTTGAAAAGCTAAATGTCAGTTTTATAGAGGCCTAAGTCTAGTTTTACAAATCTAGTTCTTAAGTAGAATAGTACATTACCCAGAATGTTGGTAAATTACAGGAGGGAGGCTTTGTTTCTGTGATTTGAGTATTCATAGAAATGCATGTGTATAAACTGCCATTTTTGTGCATAATTCTTTAATTACAGCATCTTCACTTCTTTAGGTGAAACAGCTGGAAAATGAGACTTGTCTTCCTGCAGCTCCAGAAAGGAAGGGAAATTCAACAGAATTACTTGAGAGTGGCAAGCATAAAAGTGATGGGGAAGGTAATGAAGACACAGGTATTGCTGCTTTGGGTGCTTGAACTCTTCTGTATAGCACTGACAGGACCTGTTTGAATTGTTAGTCCTTCCAAACTTGGCATCTTTTGGTTCTATAACATAAAACCAATCCTGGCTGCTGAATTGTTGTGATGAAAAAAAATCAACAAAGTGATGCTGAAGTGGTGAGCTTTGAGGGCAGCACTAAAAAAAGAGCTGAAAGCATCATGTTCAGAAGCACATGTCCTACACAGCTGGCTGGACCTCAGTGTGTGAAACTGAGTTCCTTGACACTCAGAAAAACCTTAACCACAGCATTATATGTTGTGTGTGTCAGGTGACTTTGGTTGGCGTCTGTTTACTGGATCTTCCTTTGCCACTCACCCAGAGAGAATTCTCCCAGTCATTGTAGGTGGCTTTTCTAGGCACACACATGCAGAAATATCTAGAGAAATCTGGCTGGTAGTCTTGCAGCTAAGGGCATGCACAGGAAACAGCTAAACAGCAACTAATGTGTGCACCTGAAACAGACAGCAACTTTCAGTCGCTCCCTGGATTAGGTGTGTTCAAATTGAAACTTTATTAATCCCTCACTTGGAGAGCCCATTTCTGAACAGGCTCTGAACCAGCTTATTTATCAGTCAGCAGTGCCCAGAGATGGGGCATTCCTGTTACAGGACTGCACTATCTGCAATGCATACAGATGATGTCTGGATTGTCCCCTTTAAGTGCACACTCTTTTCCTCTGTTTAATGCAGGATTACCAGCCCAGGTGGGACCCTGTGCAAAGGGAGGTTGTTTTAAGGAGACACCAGGAGTAAAATCCTCCTCTGATACTGCCCCTGAGTCCTGTGGTCCCCCACCTGTGGCAGAAGACCCCTGTGCTTTGCTGCAGGAGCATGGGAGCCTTCCTGGTGTGCGCCATCCCTACAAAGGAGCCACACTCCTCCTGAGGCCTGAGCCTTCTCCTGTGAACCTGCAAGGACACCACAATGCAGGAGTGATGTGCTCTGCAGATGGGTCTGCTCATGAATCAAAAATGCATCCTCAAAGTACCAGTGCTGAAGCACCTGCACTTCCAGAGCTGCAGCAGCTTGAAGGAGAAGCTGCTGTGTCTCCAGACATACCCACAGCTGACTCGTTCAGCAGTGGTGTGGAAACATCTGGCTTGGATATATTGCCAGATGTTGCACAAAGTTCCTCAGTAAATTCTGTGGATCTAAACATTAAAGCAAAGGAAAAGGGGGATCCCCTGTTCAGTGGCAAAGAAGAACTCTGCTTTGGTACTGCTGGGAATCATTCCAGCCATGCTGTCTCAGATGCTCCACAAGCTGCAGTAGCTGATGCAGAGTCTTGTTCTGACATCAAGACAGGGGCTGATTTAAGGTCTGAAAAGAGTTCAGTAGCAAAAAATGGCAAAGAAACTTGTGAAATTATGGAATTTCAGTTATCCAAGGACAGTGTAGAAAAAAAAATAGACCCTGCTGCATCTGTCTCAGAAGCAGTTTGTGTGGTACCTTGCAGTAAATTGGAAGCATGTTCTAAAGCAGAAATGGTTCCTGTTCCAAAGAACAACCAAGGCAGTCAACAGGGCAACACATCTTGCGTTTCTGGAAAACTTTCCATTGGGTGTCTCGCCTCTTCAAGTTTGGCTGGCTTGAAGAGTAATGTATCTTCTGATGCTGTGAGTAAGGAGCACCAGGTAAGCACTGCAGCTTCTCACAGAAAAGCAGCAGAAGGCAGCCAATCATCAGATGAAAATGTAAAAACTCCACTGAAGACTGCTTCTGCTAGACCAGTCAGATTCACCATTGCACCAGCATGGCAAAGGTCTCTCTCAGGGGGTTCAAACTCAAAGGAAGATTCCTATTCCAGAAGTTCTCCAACATCCCCTATAAGACCAGAGTTCTTTGAAGGAATGACAAAAGAGCCCTCACGTTTTGATGCAGCTCTGCAGGAATCAGCAAAAACCAACTCAGAGAGATTTGATCGAGATTGTAAGGACAGAGATCTGCACTTGAATTCTTTCATGGAGTGGGCTGACCATGAAACACAAAACTTTGAGAGCCCATTTGGGGTCAGACTAAGAAGAACCTCATCTTTGCTGAAATACCAGAATGAAAGCTGTGTCAAGCCCCTGAAGCTGCTCCCCCCAGCTGCTCCAGCTGCTGCTTCTGCTTCAGTCAAGGAGGATCAGAAACTGATGGGCACTGGGAAGCCTCCTCCAAGCCTTCCTGTCCACACAAAATCAGTTGTTAAAAAACCAGATCTCCTAGAAGACAAAAATCCTGCCAAGGCAAGATCAGAAGAAGTGGCAAAGAAGCAAAATGGTTATAAACCTTCAGGTATTTATGCTGTATTTGTATCCAAACATTGTGGAAAACAGTGGTCATATAAAGAGCCTTGGCAGAGCAGCACAAAAAAATTTTTTAAAATCTTCTTGGCTAAGAACCAAATTCAGCCTTGAGTTCATCACCACTATAATTTAATTGGCTTGATGATTTGGCCAGTCAAGAGAATTCTTGGCTTATCTTAATGAAGGGTGTGTTCCAGCAAGAAGAATGGCTTAATGCCTCTGAAACATTTCTGGTATGAGATATTTGTACATATAGTTGGAGTTTCAACACAGATTTTTAAAACTTGCTGCAGTTTTAGTTAAAAATTCAGACTGCAGCTGCTCAAACCTTAACTAGGAGTTGCATTAGGTGAGATTATTTTTTAAACAATTATTTAATTTAAAATATTTTAAAAGTGACAAGGAAGTCTGTATATTACTGCCTAAATTAAAAAATCATTACTGTAGTACTCATTGAATCTACAATGGAAGGATGTAGTTTCAAAGGCAAACTCCAGTTCACAGTGATCTCAGTGGGACATCTGCCATTGACTTAGAGAGAAGCACAGTTGAGTCCAACACTGGAGAATAAACAGAAAAAACAGTTATTGCCAAGGACAAAATCATCAGGGAAGGTAATTTTATCTCCACCATGTTCAAAGGGTGTTACAGATGCTGAAGGATTTAAAATGTGAAGAACTAACTTTAGACTGACTTGACCTAAATCCCTTCTTTACTTCAAAAATGCTTCTTTTGTAGAAAAAGTCTCTCCATATTTGGAAACTGCCTCCTCTGAACCAGCTTGGGTCTCCATGGCAAAGCTGAAACGAAAGGGTTTCCAGGACCACCCTCTTGCCAAAGAACGCAAAGATGAAGACAAAGCTTTGGCCAAAGTGGATCAAGGGCAGGTAGGGTACCAAGTAATGCTGCATGGGTGTGAATCCTGCCCCAGGCCGCCTGGGTACTTCTGCAAACTGTTCAGTATTGTCTCCGTGGGAGGTGTGTTGTGAGCATTGCCCAAAGAGAGCTTGGCAGGCCTGGCCCCTAAAACAGTGAGACAGACAAGTGATGCAAGGGAGGAAATGCCTGGGACAGCACTGTCACAGGGATTCATTTCATAGCTGGATTTTCCTATATGTTCTTTTCCTATATGTTCCTTTGCACTGCTCAAACCTGAACATTTCAGAGCTTTCTGATTGCCCAGAGCATGTTTATGTAGCTGCTCTGAGTTGCATTAACTTCCTCACTGCCTTCTCCCTCCCTCCTCCAGGATGTTCCCAGCCACCCTTGCCTGGCCTTTGCTGCATTTCCACAGGCAGGTTTGGGAATTGCCAGGGTGAGCTTTAGGAGTTCCCAGGCTGGCAGTCAGCTGCATTCTTTCCTTCTCTCCTCACTCTGCAGCCAGGGCTCTGTGCTGGTGCGAACACTCTGAAGAAGAAGATGCCTCCCAGCTCTCAGGACAAGAAAACACAGAGAAGGACTGGTGTGTCTGCAGCAGCAGGTATTCTCTTTCTTTATGTAGGGCTAGAGTTTGCACCAGTGAGTGGTGTGGGTGGCAGGGATGGGGGAAGAAAGACACCATTTTTATAATCAGCACACTTTATGTAAGGCCTATTCAGACCATGGTTTTTGTGTAAGTCAACATAATGGCTTGTTTGCTCAGCAGAGAGAGCAAGTGAGGAACTCTTATCTCAACTGCCAGTTCATGAAATGGCACATAAACAGTCTAGTGATTTATTACTGGCCAAGATCAGTACTAAAGAATAGAAGTTGAAGTTGGAGAGTGTCCAGAAGAGAGCAGCAAAAAAGGTCAGGTCTTCTAGATCTCCAGTCAGCCAGGAAATGCTGATAGGAGTGGAGTTGTTTAGTCTAGAAAAGACAACTAAATTTTCTGCAGCGGACAAGACTGGTTTTTATGGACAACATGAACTTAACATGCACCAGGGGATGTTTAGCTTAGATGTTAGGAAATACTTTCTAACAATAAGAGCTGTGAGGTGCAGAAGAGCGTGGCATATGGAGAGTGTGCAGTTTCCAAGGCAGGATGTGTTGGATAGATAAACATGTATCAAGAATAATTTGATAAACGTGTATCAAGGATAATTTATGTAGAGTGAGCTTCGCCCTCAGGTGAGCACAGAGGCTGGAGGGGCCCTCTCCTGAGCACTTAGCTCTGTTTCTCTGCAGGAAAGATGCAGGGGGAGAGTGTGACTCACTTGGTGACTCACATTGCCTCTTCCAAGGCTCTGCTGGGCTGCAGCTTCTCCCTCCCTGCTCACCAGGGTGCTGCCAAGCCTCAGCAGCACGCTCCAGCTACACACAGGGAAGCCAATCCTTCAGCTCTAAAAGCACATTGTGCTAGCTGAGAGCTATTGATTGCAGATACTGCCTGAGTAGGGAATAAATGCACCCCTGTGCCAGACCTGTGGCTTTCCCATTGCAGATTCCTGCAGCTGACACAGTGAGAGATGCTGTCTGGAAAGAGCCCATGCACTGCCCCTTTTCCTTCCCTGTGTGATCCAGCAGCACCCAGAGTTGTTGTACTGGAGATATTTGGCAGTACCTCTGTGCTACTACCTGTAGTAGTTATTGCTAGAGCTGTTAGCCATTTCTGAACCTGCAGGCTCTACAAAATTATCTTTCTCCCTTAACACAGCAGGTGACTGGCTCAGGGTGCTTGCACCAACACAGAAGCTCTGATGTTGGTTGCAACTAATTTTGTGTGTGTTTATGTGTGATTTAAATACCACACCTTCTTAAAAAGGGTTCTGCTTGTCTTATGGTTTTAGGTGCAAACTGAGGGAACATAAACAGGCTGATTTCTGCTCAGATGAGGTCTTCCTTTGAAAGGCTGACTGGATTTCTGTATATTGCATCATCCTAACCTTGGAAGCCCAGCAGCCTTTGGTCAAAATTCAGAACTTCACAATTTTCTCTGCTACTTGTTTACTAGAACTTGCAGCCTTTGTTGTGCGTACAGCAGAATTAGAAATTCTCTGATTTGGTTCCCATTAGCCCAACCAGGAGTTTGAAAGTGCTGGTGGTGGAAATGATGTAGAGTTAATATCCAGAGGAGTTATTTATTTGGATTGTTGTGTTTGTTATAACGAAGGTTCTCTCCCAAAATGGGGAAATTATTTTCAAAATCAAAATTCCAGTAACAGTTGAATTCCTACCTCGTCTTAGATAAATCTGAAAATGTCTTGTGTATGTAGAGCTGCAGCCTGTTTAATGGACCTTCAGTATTAAGTATAGTTTACCTCCTGCACGAATTTTCAACCAGCCAGAACTTTTAAAAACCAGAGACCTCCTGAGTGAGAATGGGAACTACTTTGGCTCTGCTCATGGAGAATGACTAATGGAGCTGATGGATGTTTTCCATTGATTTCAGTGTGAGCAAGATCAAGCTTCTTTTACTTAACATGGCTTTGACATTAACTTTGAAAAATTTCAGACAAAGTGAATGGAGCAGGACTTTTCTAGATAGGAACTCAAAGCCATCAAAGGAGCATTATCTGTGTTCCTTCATCCTTTGTGAGGATGACAGGTATTTGTTAGGCTGCATCAAGAGGAACACCCAGTACCATCAAAATCCTACCACCATGGCTTACAAGTGGAAGTACATAAAGCAGTGGTTTGATTCCTACCTGGTATTCAATAATATTGCTGGAGCAATATTTGTGTTGGAAGTGAAGACTAAAAGAAATCTTTGAGAAGTCTTCTCAGTATTGGAAAACATAAACTTTTAACTCCACAGCAAGCCTGGGGTAATTCTTATCCTGCAGCTATTTTGTTTCTGTTTTCCTGCATACTCTGAAGTCTTATTCCTAGATTTTCCTGCTCTCACAGAACATAATTAGCCTGTGGAACTCCTTGCTGTGCACTTTATTAGAAATCAAGGGTTTGAAAAATTAGGAGATTAATCAGGAATCTGAGTTAGACAAATAACTGAGGCTATAGTCTTCACATGCTTGAAGAATTTTGAAAAATGTCCTTCATTTATCTGGGTTTAGACACTTGCTGTTTGGACTGAGGAGATGATTTTTTATGGGCACATTACTCACTGTTTAGTATCAAATTTCCTGTTGAAATAGCTGGTCCTCACCATTGCTGTAGCTGGGCCAGAGACTGCCAGCAATAGCCAATTAATAATTCCTTTGCCTTCTTGGTGAGTCACAAGCATTTTGGGCTGTAAACCAGTTTATTTTGAGAGAAGAAAATATTATTGGCAGAAATTGATTTTTTAACTCTCAAGATTTCTGATGAGTGATGTGTGTCTTCTCATGGGCAGGTAAAGTTGGACCAATGTCTCAGGAAGCTTCTGTGGTTCCTGCTGTTGGAAAGGAAGCCAGGCACTCCCCTAACCTGCCAATGACACCCTGCAGTCCTGCTGAACCTCCCTGGCTCTCCCTGGCCAAGAAGAAAGCCAAAGCATGGAGTGAAATGCCCCAGATTGTACAATAGCAAATGACAAGACCATCCTTTGCATTGCCAATAGCTGTGTTAACTCCACTTAATCCCTTCTCTACTGTGACCATTTTTTTTCTTTTGAGAAGTAAGAGCCTTAAAACTTTTGATCAGACTGTTGTATATAAAGACATAATGAAGAAATGCCACTGTGGGCTTAATCTGATGTATTAGGAAGCTGAGCATTTCCTACTACCAGACACTAGGAAAATTTGATTCATTTTTTATATGCTTACACATCTGATGGTGTTCTGAAAAGACACGCTTCAGGCTTTTGGAACATTTCTCTAGCACAATATGTTTTTAAAGTTTCTTTTAAAGAAACTTGTTCTTTTAAAAAGACTGTACAGTGTTTTTTAGGGTTTGGCTTTGAGCTAAGAAATTAAGGTATGCTTTAAAATATTCCCAGTGCTGGGCACTGACGCACTGTGAGTCATGGACACTGATGTCATCACAGCTCCTTCTCTGGGGCTCTGTGCTGGGCAGCCTGACTCTGCTTCAGATGGTTAATGATCTCTTTTGTGATAGCTGGGAGGTCTAAACACATCTGAGCTGGAGTGGTTCTGGCTTTTGTGTGATTTGAAGTCTCAGTGCTGTTGGTCCTGTGCTTGCTCACAGATGCTCCCTGGAATGGCCCAGAGCTGCACACTCCATTCTCTGCCATGCACTGGAAAACCACCACACTGTAGCATGTGTCTGCTTTTAGTTGTACCTTTAGAAATCTGGGCAAATTAAACACTCTACTAAAAAAAAAAAATCCTTCCTTTCTTTAATTATGGCAAATAGTGATTTTTTGGTGAGATTCCTCAGCCAATCATCTCTCTTAAAGAGTGTGTTAGGGGGAGAACTTGCTCCTCAGAAAGTGGCATCTTCTTTTCAAGAAATGCCCCCCTCCATGTTCATAAGGATGTATATTTAGTCAATTGTATGTGATGTCATAAAAGGGGCATCTGCTTTCCTTCTTGTCTCATCAGCCTTTAACCATTAACTCAACATCAGTCTGAGAATATGCAGCTGGAACAGGATTATCCTCTCAGGGCCTGGCCTTGCAGTCACTCAAACTCACAAAAGTTTTGCTATTGACTTTGAAGGATGCAGACATTTGAAAACTAAGCTTTGTGTAATGATGTTGGTGGCATAAGAGACAGTGGCACTTACTGGTGCTTCCAGTTCTTGCAGAATTGCACGTTTATGTAGTTTTTGTTTACAGTCAGTGCAAACTTCGAAAGCTGATTGACTGTTTTTAGCTGGAAAGTTGGTCAGAATTTTAAAAGGAAAATATTATCTATGATAGGATTAACTGCAAACCAAAGAAAATTGGTTTCAGATCAGCTCAAGCAAGACTTTAATCTTCCATTTTGGGCCTGAATTTAACATGTAGTTTTTGCAATTTGAAAACAGTATTAACTAGGAGCTAGACTGTGATTTTTATTTTTTTTTATAAAGGTGAAAACTTACTTGCCCAGGAAGGCTCAGAATCCATAGATACTATTTATTCTGGACTAACACCAGAAAGAATAGGAGTTTCACTTGATAAGGAAACAAGGAGTGCTTGGTAATTAATGCCTATTTTGTAACTTCTTTCTCTCTGCTTTAGGAAGCAAATATTTCCTTACAAAGAACTGAAACTTTTGTATTGCTCTGAAACTTTTGAGTGTAATGTAAAATAATTTACTCAGCTGTGATTCCTGGAGTTCTGTACAGTTGTCATCCCACCACAAGTTACTGACCCTGTGTAAAACACAGGCCTTTCTATATTTAGGGAACTCTCTTCTCATTCTGTTAATGTGGATTGTGATTCTTCACCCAAAGCACTGCAATGGATTCTATAATCTCTCTTTCTCTGTGTTTCCTTTCGATCTTAATATTGTTCCTGTCTTTTATGTTTGGTATGTATATATGTTTTTGTAATCCTTGAAGGAACCCCTTTTTTATTCCATCCCCCAGTTTGGTTTACTATTAAATGCTGTTGCCAGTGATGATGATGATATCATTTCTGGGAAGAGGGATGGATGGCCCTCATTCATTCAGGAAGAAATAAAAAGAGGTCTTTGGTCAATATTGACTCTGTACATGGATAAACTGCATAGATTTTGTTTTGGGGTCATTTTATGTGAGTTAAGACTGATCAGCACAGCTGGTCAGACTAAAGAACTTTTCTAAATCTAAGTTTACAGCATCATGAGAGTGCTGATGGCTGTCCTGTTGCCCTGGAGTTACTGCTCCTTTGTGAAGGGTTGGTTTGAGGGTTGGTCACAGGAAGCCTTGAAAATACTTGTTTATGTGTGTTCAAAGAAGCTGCTCTAGGAGATTTTTGGAGTGCTTTAACAAAGAAGGAAAACACTAGAGAATCATGTGATGTATATTTGAAATTCACTTGCATTCTGCATTTCTGCAGTTAATGTTTTCAAATCTCTCTGCAACTAAGAGAACAAAAAGCATGTAGAGAAAGCATCAAAACTGAGTCTCATGTAATCCCAGGAGGTTAGAAAATGGGAATATTAGATAAATGTTGAAAGATCAGTGATTTATTGTTGCATTTGCAGAAGTTGGTAACTCTATTAGCATAGTTTTGAGTTCTTGTTCTAGTGTAGTTTTTAGGTGTTCAGTGAGTAAAAACAACTAATGTAATAAGCTCATTTTGGGTGATTTTTTTCTAGACACAGTCACTGTGTTTGAAAATAATCTGTGTTGAAGTGCAGAGTTGCAGGATGTCACTGTGAGGTTCTGAGGCTCGGAGTCTGTAGTGCAGGGTGCAGGAAGCTGTCTCTGCATCCCTTGTGCCTGCGACCTGGCTCTGTGTGACAGCAGAGGGTGCTGGTGCCATCCCTGAGCAGCGCAGGGGGATTTCAGTGGATGTTTGCACTCTCACAACGAGGGGAAAGCACAAACACCAGCTTTCTCATGTAGGAACTTGGATAGAGAGAGCCCCCATATGTATTATGTTATGTCTTCTTAAGGGCTGCTGTCTAAAATAAAAGATGTAATTTGTTTTGAAGTATTACAGTGAAACTCTCAGCTCAGAAAAGCTGCAGTTCCTGAGTGGTGCCACCTGCTCTCCTAAGTGCTTTCCAGATCAATACAGGAAGGATTTTAGCCAGGCTAATATCTGTGAGGGTGCCCTGTCCTTTAGAGCTATTCCTGGAAGAGGACAGATATGAAGGGTACAGGTAACGAGAGCTGGGATTAGCAGCCTAATAAAAAGGCAAACCTTTCTCTTTGTCTTTTCCTCCAATGTTTGATAGTTTACCTACAATTTTCTTAGAGATTTATACTGTTATAAGATTTGACAAATTTGTCACATCAGTCATCACCAAAACATTAGTAATAACCTCTTGGGGAATCTGAGCATCTGTTTAAGATTCTGACCTTGCTTTGCTTGCTATACTATAGAATTCTGTCTCTTCTATGCTGTCAGGAAATATTGCACCCAAAGTATCAATATTTGTTACAGGCTACAGCCTGGGATTGTTCCTGGTGCAGAGGATCCCTGAAACCTCTGTTTGTCATTGGAAGCAGCTTTTTATGTCTTTTATGGAGGTAGGCAGATGAAATAATCTGTAATTCTGGTTTTGGAGCACAAACCCATTCATCTGCCCAGAACACAAAGGTTACTCAGGTATTTCCAGCTGGGTAGTTGAAGGGGCATGGCTCGATGGGGAGTGAAACTTCAGCGGGAGAAATGAAAGGCTGAGAATGGTGAGCTGCAATTGAAATCACCCTTCCATTGTGGGATTGATCTAAGGCCAAGGAAGGGCACTGAAAGGAATCTTTAAATAGTGATTTTTCCTGCATTTCTCCCTGCATGTAAGGGATACCAAAGTTCATTGCTTTGAACCACATTGAGCAGGTGAACACCATGACTGCACTGCAAATCAAAACCTGTTGTGAGCTGCTGATCAAGTCCACACAGAGCAGCACTTTAAAGGGAATTGCTGTATGATCTGTGCATTAAAAATGCAACTTCTCAGGAGTGAGCTAAGCCAAACATTAGCAGCTTCCTCTGACTTGAGGGGCAGATTATTGACTATGGAAAATGTGCAATGCTATTTTTATTCACATTGTGCTAGGATTGATTTAAAAAGAAGCTATTTTAATAGCTGTTTATTTTTTAGAGGCAGTTCAAAGAAGAAGAATCTAGAGGCAGATTATCTAAACAGGATTATTAACTGTCAAGTCTTGGACTGATCTGTAAGCCAAGTTAGTCACTAAACAAGAAACAGGTATGGAAATGGGTGAAGCATGGTGTATTTAATTTATATAATTTTCTATGATGTAGAAATAGAAAGAGGAAGAGATTGATTGGCATAATATTCTACATGGAAAAGGTTGTTTGGTACCTGGAAGCCTCATTCCAGCCTTTCTTCTCTCTGCCTCAGAGTATATTTCTTCCCTCTCTAAGCATTCTTACTTTTCATTTTGGGGCTCAATTTTTAATCTCTTTTGTAGTCAGTCCAATTTTTGCTTAACCTGTTTTGTGGTCAGTTTATGGAATTTTATTTTATGGAATTTTATTTTCTGGAATTTGGATGAAAAGCTGACAAATGCAGGATCACCTATCAATAGTGGCAACCCTTGTTCAAAGTTCACCCTAATCTGTGTTGTTAAACCAATACTTCCTTGCATTTTCTCTATTATACCATTTTGACTCCAAATTAGTTTTGATTTACAGGTATTCTTCCAACACAGAAGGGTGGGATTAACTGCCTTGAAATTAGAGCCTTTCCACATTACTTAGGAATATGTTTCTGTGGCACTGAGGTAACTTCGCCCAAGTTACACAACGAGTTCCCTGCAGCCGCTTCAGCATGGATGGGAAAAGGTCGAAGTCCTGGGGCTGTGTTGTGTTTCCATAGAGCTGCAATTCCACGAGCAGCCTCCCCTGATGTGTCCCTGGCAGTGCTGGGAGCTGACAGGGCAGAGGGGACGCTGCTGCTGCCTCCACCTGGGTGGCACTGGAGCTCTGCTGAATGTCCCTGTCCCACCGGTGACATGGGCAGGGGGTAAAGTGACAGTCCCTGAGCAGCAGGGCAGGGGTGACTGCACCCCAAAGGTGCAAATTTACCAGCTCTCCCTGTGGGAGAAATAACTTCCCTGGACTTTGCGAGCTGTAGGAATATGTTTTATTCATACAGGAGTAAATAAAGTGACATTTCTGTCACGGCTAGATGTACAAATTAGGATATATCTACATTAAACTAGAGCTGTGTTTTAAACATAAGAGGCATTTTGGACTCAGTTTGGATCCTGAGTCATGCATATTTCAAAGAGGAGGAATAAATATATGTTTTAGTACAGCATTCAATTTGTAAAGGGAGTTCTGCCCAAAGATGTGTGACCTCATCTGTAATTGCATGAAAAGAAATCAGAGCAGAGCCTCATTTTGTGGGGGTTTTTCTTCCACTTTGACAGAATAATTTATTATATAAGCATCCTTAGTGTTATGATCCCTATAAAAAAATTGTCTCCTTACTTTGCATTGTTTATAAAATAAGAGCTTTGGCTGTGAGATGTACTTCATACTGTGGTAGAATGATCACAAAATAATTGCATTGTAAAATGCCAGAAAAATCAATATGAGTTCTCATTTGCTATTTATTTAAGAATTTCAGAGCATTATTTTCTACTAAATCCCAATTCTGCAAGGTGTTCCATGGTTCAGTGTGGGCTGAGGCTTAGACTGACCCCATGGGGCCTGTCCAAAGGCAGATTGTGGTTCAGATCCTGCTCTTCACTGGACAAATTGGATTAGGCCCCTTTTCAGAGATGTTTAAGCAAAGGGGAACAAAAGCTTTCAGGAAAGTGTGTTATTTTTTTAATAGCAAACCACGTCATGCAAATTCAGACAATATAACTCAGGGGTTGATATGGCACGGGCTGATGTGACAAAGTGTAATGTTTCATTCTTGAGTCCAAGCATACTTGGATGGGAGAAAAGTTGGGTTTAGCACTTACTCCTGGGAATCCAAGCCTGGTAACCAGGCTGGTGGGGCTCTGGGCTGTGCTCAGTCTAATGCCCCTGGGATGTGTGCTTGTCTCAGACTTGCTGGGTGTGAAGGTCTTCACTTATTCCTAGGAAATGCACCCCAAAATAGGATCTGAAGTGCTCAGAAGTTCCAAGCAATCTTCTCTAAACCCCCATTCTCAGTCACCCAAGTCCTTTAATCCCCATGAGCAGCAGCTGCTCCATGCACTGCATTTGCCCCTGTGCCCAGAGGGGCCCTGCCCGTTTGGCTTTGCATTGACAGCAGCTCCCTCCTGCCACACAGCAGCAGAGGTGTTGGTGCAGCTTCAGTTTAGGGCTCTCTGGAGACAGCTGGGGCCAGTCCTTACCCAGACAGGTGAGTTCCATGGCGTGTTGGATTAACCTGGCTCTGTGGGTTTCCTGCAGGACCTGTGGCTTTATGGTTGCAAGGCACTGGTTTGGCCCAGTGTGCTCAGTTCACATGCAGCAACTTCACCAAAGTCACTGGAAGTGACAGGAATTGAGTGAATGTAATTTGTTTATGTTGGTTTTTTTATCTTCAATCTTTTTCTTATGGATTTCACCTGTGAAGGCAATAGTGAGAGTACACAGACACACTGCTCTAACTGATTTTTAGAGCGCGCCACTCCTTTAGAAGGGCAGTTCGTGTCTCTGCAAGCTGATGACACAGCAGAAGGAGCCGGGGTGGCACGGTGGGATGCCCGGACCCCTTTGTGGAGACTCACGGTGTGGCAGAGCCGATTCCCATCCCTGCTGGACCCTCCGTGCCCGGGTCAGCAGCCTGAGCCCTGGCTGGTGTTGGAGATGAGCTGTTCTCACACTGGGGTTAGGGATGAGCTGTTTCTCACACTGGGGAGCAGCGGGGCGGAGCAGGGGCGGGAGCGTCGGGCCGGGTCCCTCTGGGGCTGGCAGCCTCAGCCGGGGATGTCTTGGGGCTGTTCTGCCCCCCCTCTGCCCCTCTTTGCCCCGTTTTGCCCCGTTTTTCCCCTCTCTGCCCCGTTCTGCCCCTCTCTCCGCGGGCAGTCTCGGCTCTCAGGCTCTCCCATCCCCGCGTTTATTTTATTGACTCTCCCCTGGCGTTTCCCTCGCCGTGCTGATGTAACCGGGGCCGTTGCATAATAACCCAGCCCTCAAAGTTACTTTCTCTTGGCTTTTGCCGTGTGAGAGCTGCTGGAACAGCTGATTCTTCTGCTGGACCAGCTGCTTGTCAGCCTTGCCACCCTGTTTAATAATGGGAGTTTCAGAACTGTGTGCGCACTCTTTTGTATTGACTGAGCAGAAAAAAAAGACAATTTTCCAGACAGAACTCATACTTTTCCTAGACTTTTGCATTTGTTTTTATTAACAGTGTGGGCCTGTAACCACAGTACTGCAGTAAAGGTTTTTTATTTTAGGGAGTGACCTAAACAGCAACACTCTTTATGCAATTTTCCAAAGAAATGTGAAATAACAACAAGGATTCCGGTGTTAAGTGGCACTTGGGGCTTTCTTTCAGATCCCAGGAACAACTCTGTCAGACAGGAACAAATCTGCTAAAGCCAATGGAATTAGTTTGGTCTAAATAAGATTATAATTGGGCCTTTCTGTTTCTGCATTGCTCAAAAATAAATCCCAGTAAACAACTTGAGGTCAAGTCTCCTCTTAGCTATGCCAGAACTGTGTTGAAATTGGGGGAAATTGCCCCGAATCAAGACTGCCTGATAGCCTACAGCATAAAAATGGTTGAATATATATCTGTGTTTCCTAGGTAGCCCTTTCAGAACTTGACTTGTTATTAACAGTTCTAGTATTTCATTACTGGAAATAGTTTTGTTGGCTTCTTTGACTTCCTCAAGTTTACATACAGCAGCAGCCTCCTTTGCAACTTCACCAAAGTCACTGGAATTGACAGGAATTGGGTGAATGTCATTTGTTTAAGCTGTCTATCACTGCCCAAGGTGGGAGATTATTTCACAGCCTGACCACAGCTGAGTTGAGGTTTTGGTTCTGTGTGTTGTGGAACTGTAATGCAGAGATGCTGCTCTGGTCTGAGTTTGGATCTGAACTCTCAAAGTGTGGAGGTATTTGGAGGATTGTTTTTATTTTTAAACCCATAGAATTTTCTTTTTCTTATAAACAATGTTAATTTTGGAGTCACTCTATTAATATACAGCCTAATAGCAGAATAGCTGCTACTATCAACACATAATCATAAATATTTCTACTAATAGTCCAAGCCTGACGTTCTGATTCTAATTAATCTGATTATGCTTAATAATAAATTATATTAATGCTTTGGACATATTTTTTTAACTGGTGAGGCTGCTAATCAGTTTTGCTAAAATGGCATTCTTTGGGCTAGGGATTTACCTTGCTTGAAGGCAGTATTAATCCCTGGCTAAAAAGATGACTGTCTTTGTATTTCTGGAATCATCAAACCAACCTTTTTTTTCCCCTTTATTCTTTGTAGAGCAGTGATGTGCATTGAAAGAAATCAGTTTATGGGAAACAGTCTGTCTACAGCATGAAAAATACTTTTGTGGTGGGTCTCAGTTTATTTTTGCTCTCTGAAGTCTTTGATGAGTTAACAGCTGTGTGCTTAAAGCACAGAAATGAGAGCAAAACTGGATGGCCTGTGACCATTTATTGTCACAGAAGCAGTGAAGTGCCTGTGTCTAATGCAGGCCTATGTTTGGAGGCAAATTTTCTCTAGCTAGGAAGGGCTGAAAATAGGAAGCAGGTTTCCATTCTGGTTTCCCAGAAGAGTGTGTGTGTTTTGGCTCCAAAGGAGGCAGGGAGCAGACGTCGAGCTTTTGCCTGTTTTCTATAGGGTATCTCATGGGATATCCCACTTCACTCTTGCCTGATACCTAATTAATGGAATATGTTCTGTAAATTTGCCTTCTAGCACTGGTTTGCTATGGAAACTTGTCCAGCATCTTTTATGTTCTGGTGAGACAAGGCTTTGAGAGACCTGCAGGACTTGTGGATGGTTGGTTTTGACCAATGTGAAATGGTGGCTTCACCTTCCACTCCTGCAAACTGCCTCCACAGAATAAACCCAGTGTAAACTTTTCTTAAAGGATTGAGGGAAAAAGTTGGTCTCTGGCAATGAAATGCTGTTTTTATTTTAGGCATCTCAATGTATGAGTGAGGAAGTAATCTGATTAGCACATTTGCTAGAGAAATGAACCAATGGGAAGGTGAAAATATTAATAAAAGATAGAGTTGATTTATACTCAAACTGGCCTTTAAATTTGCAATATATGCTGTAAGAACATGCTTATATAACCTCTATTTCTATTCATAAAGGTTTATGTGGGTCTATATTGAATTATGCATTTAAAATTAATCCACTGAGGCAGCCCACTGAGATGCCACTTCTCATTTAGTAACTGCATTAAGGACTTTGTGCTTCATTTAGAAACTGTGAGAAGCTTGCTTTGTGCTGTGGAGAGGAACTGGCCTGCCAGATTCAGACTGGCTATTATAGGGTCTTTAAAACAACCATCTCTCTGTCTGTCTCTCTCCAAGTTACCAGTAAAACTCTGTTCTTGACTCAGGCAGCTTGGCTGAACCTGACAGACCCAACCGACCCGTGTCAGATTCCTAGAAAAGATTCATGAAGGTTTTCTTCAGGGCTTGGGAACAGCTGATTCTGCCTCTGCAAGGCTCTGGGGACCCAGAATGAGCAGACACACATAATAGGGTTTTTTACCAGCAGCTGTAATTCAGATTTATTGAGTGTTTTGTTTGTGCAGCTTTCCAGTTCTTCAGACATTGCAAAAGGGTCAAGAGCTCTTCTAGATGTTTACATGGATTTTATTCTAAGAAATCTTAGACTCTTAGTTTGTCTGATTTGCATTCTTCAGAGTGCAATTATGCTGCAAAAATGGCATTGTGAAGCTCTGGGTTGTGTCTGAACTGAACTTCTTTGGCTTAAAAATAAAAGCTTACTAGTTCTGCATATGCACACTAGTGAAAAATACAGATTGACATATCTACAAAGCCTATCTTGTTGGTTACAAAACATGACTTGTTGTGGGAATGAGTGCCCAGGTTTGCCTGGACAAACCTTTTGTCTCCCTATTCTACTTTGGTTGTTATTATCATTAAGACAGTGCTTCGTGGCCTTAGTTTAAAAACTTGTGAAATACCTGGCAAGGCTCAGTTTGCATTTCTTATTCTGGGAACTGTGCTTATACTGCTAAAATATTCAAGTGTCTTCTGAATAATTAAGAAGTTAATTCTGTGAATAGTGACACTGAAGAAGTTTTCTCTCATAGAGGGTTGTGTATCTTCTCTTCCATATTTCCACCACATTGTTCCCTGTCCCTGTATTCTCCACCCACCTTGTAGATAGTCCAGAGCCACCTGGAAGTTCACCAAGTTCTCTCTGTGTGCACCTGTATGTTGGGGGGTTGGATGGCAGGCTGAAATTTGGGAAGAGGTGGTAGGAATATTTTTTAAAAACCGGTTTAAAGTCTTGTTCAAAACTTCTCAGAGATGATGGAC